>NC_041383.1:97756938-97803025 GCF_002162155.2 Triticum dicoccoides
GGCGCGGGGCCGGGCGCGGCTGGAGGCGGCGAGGCGCGGCGGCGCGCCGGCGGCAGGGCAGCGGCGAAGGGCGCGGGCGCGGAGGGCGGAGGCGGCCGCGGGTGCTGCGGGCGGGGCGCAGCCCAGATCGGGCCCAGGGCGGGCCGGTCTCGGGCCCCGACGGGCCTGGCGGCGGGGCGCGGTGGCTGGGCGGGGAGCGCCACTTGGCGGCGGCAGATTGGCTGCGGGGGCGGCGCGGAGGCGACGTGTCGCCCCGGGATTGGCCGGGCGACGTGGCGGCGGAAGTGGACATGTCCAGCTGCCGGGCGGACATGTCCGGCTGCGGGAGGAGGAAGACGTCTAGGGTTTGGACTGCGGAATTTTTGGAGGGGATCACATATATATAGGTAGAGGGGGCTAGGAGAGTCCAAATGAGGCACGGTTTTCGGCCACGCGATCGTGATCGAACGATCGAGAGCATGGAGGGGACTTAGATGGGTTTTAGGCCACTTTGGAAGGGTGTTGGGCTGCAAAGAGAAGGGGGGGTTTACGGTTACCCGGTTAACCGTTGGAGTATCAAACGACCTCCAAATGACACGAAACTTGACAGGCAGTCTACCGGTGGTGTACCAAGGCTGCTTGGCAAGCCTCGGGCCATTCCGAGAAAGTTTTACACCCGCTCACAACAGGAGACAAAAGGGGGACGCCGGAGGACATAGGAGCGCCAGATTGCAAAACGGACAACGGGGAAAAAGCTCGGGTGCATGAGACGAACACGTATGCAATGCAATGCACATGATGACATGATAAAACGTAACACGCAAGCAAATGACATGGCAACGACGGCGAATAACTGGCGGACCCCTGGCGCATCGAATCCGGGGCGTTACAGCCTACAACCATTCAAAAAACCCTGCCAGCAAGCCTTGAAACAAACAAAAGCCCTCCTGAAGCACTCCTTCTCCAATGCCTTCCCTTTTATTTTGTACTTAACTATATGTTTGTCAATCTCTACTACACTCCCTCGACTAGCCATCTCTACTTCATCTTTGAAGGTGTAAAGCAATTGAAGACTCTCATTCCATGGACCATTAATCCTATCAAGAGCCCTTTCCTTAGCATAGAAAATCCTCACGTAAGGTATATTAATATTGTACTTCTCAAATAGCTTCCCATGGAGTGTTGTTGGACCAATTGTTGGTGTTTCCCTCACCCAATCCAAGATTGCATCTTCCACCCACCTAGTATTTGCAAGATTTGATTTGTCTTTTCCCCCTCCCCCTCCAGGTGGGCAAGTGTGCCCGTGTGGGTTGCTTTTTATCTGAAACAAAATGAAAAATGATGTCAAATACAATTAAGAAACAGTACACATGATCTGAATATAGAATGGATAAATAATCTGATAAAAATATTCAGTTGTAATACTTGAATCAATTTGCTCTTTAGCATAATGGATACATGCAACCTCCACCTACACCTATCATAAGGGCAATGAATAGGGAATATTCTTGGCTCACTCCTATCAACCTCATAGGAGTTTTAAGTGAGAATGCAATATGTAGTCACTGCATTACGATAGTCCAACATCGATTATCATACTGTTCCTGGAGTAAGCTCAGGATTCTCCCTGTTCCACTCAATTGTTGGCATGTCCTCGTCATCATATTCTTGTAAAACTAAGGGGTCGATGTTCTCCTCCCTCTCTTCATCGTCAGTGTCATCAAATCTAGCACGGCTGCTAGGCTCCTCTGCATATTCATCTTCCACTGCCAGTTGACTAACTCTATCTACCAGTTCAGGGAATAGAATCTCATCCTCATCATCATGTCGAGGCACTTCCTCGTCAGGCTCTGCATCTACTTCTACATCAGGTGCAGAAGGGAGAGGAGAAGTGGCAGAATTAGCAGCAGCCGACATGTTGTTGCATTCAGAACCACTAGGTTTACTTAGTCTCGACCTACAAGGAGTGAGAGGACACTCGCTATTAGCAGAGACAGATGATGTCTAAACACCCTTCCCCTTCGAGATACGTTGTTTGCGTGCTTGAAGCACACCGATATGGATTCTACCGAAATGGCTGTCAGCATTCAAACTAAATAGCAATCCTAGATGCTCATCACAAGTTAATGGGACAAATCTCTGCTCAGAACTCTCGAAATATCTCAGTTCAACAGCATCGGCAGGGCTCCAGGGATACTCACAACAGAGTGCCTCACGGAAATCTGTGAACGAAATGTTGGTTTCTACCACTTCAGGATAGAAAATACCAGAAATTAGACACGGTTTAGTCCCACGCAGCTCAGTAGTTTCCATTCTAACTGCCAGCCAAAAAGCAAGTGCAGGATCAACCCTATTTGATTGAAATAAGATAAAGGGCGCAGTTAGGCCGAAATTTTTTAGATAAATTGCACTGATTCACGCTAACGGTGGTCAAATACAGCCTAATTTACGGATCTCCTAATCAATTTGAGAGCAAAACGATGCTTACCCAGGTGGAATCCATGAATTATCCACCTCTAATTCGACCCAATCATCTCCATGGTCGATGGGTCGGATGGGTGCTCCCCCAACATCGCTTCCTAATCCTAGATGGGGAAGAGGGTAGATGCGGCGGAGGCGGCACGACGGCGGCAGAGGCGGCACGACGGTGGCGGAGGGGGCGGCGCGGAGGCGACTTGATCTGATTCAGGTTACAGTGAGGGGAACCTACAGTGAGTGTCAGTTTCGCGGCCCCACTGGTTAGCACATAATGGTCAAAATGTGGACTCGGCCCTACGTGGCCCCACTCATCAGAGTTAACGGTCAAGCCATTCACCCGACGGCAACGTCTGTTGTGACCAGTTCTGAGGTTTTCAGCAAAGGGAGAGGGGAAAAGTGAGCAAAAGTTAAGATCGTGGGGATGAATGAGTAGAACTAAGGAACCAGGAGCACAGAAATAAAAAAACCAAAAATCAAAGGTCTCCAGATTAGCCCTGATCAAAATTCCTCCGGAGTGGCCAGAGGCAGGAAGACAACGCCAGCAATAACGATCAGCCCGGCAATTGATGCCAGCTCATGGAAGGAGAAGGAGGCTTTAAATGTCTCGATGAGACCCACAAATTCAGCATTAGTGTCTCGGACCAGATCCCGAATTTGGTCCCGATGCCCCTAGCACCGAAACCATGAATATTTCAGATAATTCGTTTCATTTGAACGAAAGATTTTTGATCTGAAGGCTCGATCTGCTCGGAGCCACAACCACTTTAATTCTGGGAGCCTTGTTCTTTTTGGCCAAGGGAGGAGGAGGTCCACTACCCTCCACCTCCCTCCCAGCTTCGCATGCACTGCCCTCGGCCACCACCAAGGCAGCAGACTCCTTGGCCTTGGCCTGCGCGGCCTCCTTGGCTTTTGCCAAGGAGGCTTGGGCCAATTCATTTAGACAGATCACAGAAAGGAGAGAGGAGGGTGAGCCCGAAGAGTGATCCACTATCACTCCAATGTCATTCAGGATGTGTATAATAGAGCATTGGGAAAATCAGGAAGAACCAAGCAAACTGGGGACAGGGGAGATGAAGTACCTGGAGGGCAGAGATCCTTGGCCGCCGCCCACCGCTCCGTGCACTCCTGGATGGGGATTGCCATGTTCTATATACGGAGGCCCTTCCTGGCTGTAGACACAAGAGATCGCACCGGAGCAGCCGAACGAGCCATGGGGGAAGAAGCATCGCCGCTAGAGAGGCCGCCCACCACCACGCTCAGGTCTGCATCGAGCCTACGAAACAGCCCCCCAGCACCCTGCTTGGGCCGAGAGCTGGCCCGGCTCTTGGCCGAGAACTTGCGGACAGAAGATTTCTTCTTTGAGGGAGGCTTGCTGCAAGGGCTAGGGGGAATCGCCGCCCACGCGGGTTAAACATCGTCGATGCCAGAGAGGGATGGGGAGGCCGGCCTGGTCGAAAGGGTATGGCTAGCCCGAACCGAAGAAATAGAGCCCGCCTTGTCAAGCGCATCCTGGGGCTCATTCCGTGCCGACCTTCCATGGCCGCCTCAAACATGCCATGCGACTCGGACCCATGGGGGGTTACTCAGATGAAGTGAAAGGATTCACGTTGCTGCCAGCGCGAGTGTTACAACCACCATAGAAAGGGTCCGGTTTGGAGGACTTGGGAGGGGAAGGAGGAGGTGGGAGGACCATGGGAGCGGCCAAAGCCTCACGGCGAATGCGGAGACGGAAAGCTCCATGGAGAGGGAAGATATCGATCATACCCTAGGCCCTCTAGGGATCAAGGCACCAGACCTTCATGCGCATCGGGCCGGGGTTATCCAGAGATATGGGGTCGACCTCCATGGGTTTGCCAACTATTTCACCAAATGCCATCAAGAATCGGGTGTTGCGCAGGCTGGAGGGCACACCATCCACAAGGTGCCAGGTTTCAGAGAGGGAAGCAACAGGATGCGCTCCATCATTAGCAGCCTTAACAAAGATGACAACTTGGTTTAGAGGGATAGTGAAATTGGAATAGGAGGCCATCATCTTGAGGCTTTCTTTGGTGGGGAAGGTGACAGCGAATTCTAAGGCAGATAGCTGGTGGATCTTCCAATCCCAACCCTCAACCCCCCATTCCTTCAACTCGTCGGATATGATTTGGGTGGTGACCGGAGCAGAGGTGACAGAGATGACAGCAGAGTTTGAAACAGTTGGCGTGAACATAGGCATGCCAAGATCCCCATCTAGAGCGAAGAAGGAACAACCGGGCAAACCCAGCCCAAATTGTTTGAAGGAGGGGAATTTGGAATAGTTCGTGCATGCGACAATGAGGTGTCCCTCCTCTCTACAGATAAAATAGAAGGGGGGAATTTGCAGCGCGACTCGAAGTGACTGGATCTATGGCAGGCAAAGCAGGTGAGTGTGGTCGAGCCCGAGGACGCACCGCCCCCAGCGGCCGGAGCCGCGCCACGGGAGGGGGTGACGCACTGGGGGATGGGAGGGGGAGGCGGAAGGATTTCATTGCCCACCACTGCCAAGGGGATCCCACCTCCATGGGGGAAGTGCGTCTAACTTTAGAAGGGAAGCCGAAGGAACCAGAGCCGAAACCAGCACTGCTGCCGCCCTTGCCTGTGCCTCCACTCGAACATGCACCAGGGCCAGATCTGAAGCCGGTCCTGTTGGGGAACATAGTTAATTCAAAAAATCTCCTACGTGTCACCAAGATCAATCTAGGAAATGCTAGAAACCAGATAGAGGGGGTGCATCTTCATACCCTTGAAGATCGCTAAGCGAAAGTGTTACAAGAACGCTGTTGATGGAGTCATACTCGCGGCGATTCAAATCATGGAAGATCCGATCCAAGCGTTACTGGCAAGTCTCTTTACTCATTCCGTAACGCATGATCCCGTGGCTAACTCGTTAGTCACATTGAGCTCATTATGATGATGCATTACCGAGTGGGCCCAAAGATACCTCTCCATCATAAAGAGTGACAAATCCCAGTCTCGATTCATGCCAACCCAATAGACACTTTCGGAGATACCTATAGTGCACCTTTATAGCCACGTGGTTATGTTGTGATGTTTAGTACACCCAAAGCATTCCTACGGTATCCGGGAGCTGCACAATCTCATGGTCTAAGGAAATGATACTTGACATTAGAAAAGGTCTAGCAAACGAACTACGCGATCTTATGCTATGCTTAGGATTGGGTCTTGTCCATCACATCATTCTCCTAATGATGTGATCCCATTATCAACGACATCCAATGTCCATGGTCAGGAAACCACAACCATCTATCAATGAACGAGCTAGTCAACTAGAGGCTCACTAGGGGCATGTTGTAGTCTATATATGCATTCACACATGTATTACGGTTTTCGGTTAATACAGTTATAGCATGAACAATAGACAATTATCATGAACAAGGAAATATAATAATAACTATTTTATTATTGCCTCTAGGGCATATTTCCAACAGTCTCCCACTTGCACTAGCGTCAATAATCTAGTTACATTGTGATGAATCGGACACCCATAGAGTTCTGGTGTTGATCATGTTTTGCTCGTGGAAGAGGTTTACAAATATCTATGTCTCCATCTTGAATATATTCACGAATGGAGTTGAAGCGACGCTTGATGTGCCTGGTCTTCTTGTGAAACCTGGGCTCCTTGGCAAGGGCAATAGATCCAGTGTTGTCAAAGAAGAGAGTCATCGGGCCCGACGCATTAGGAATCACTCCTAGGTCGGTGATAAACTCCTTCATCGAGACTGCTTCTTGTGTTGCTTCTGAAGCAGCTATGTACTCTGCTTCACATGTAGATCCCGCCACGACGCTTTGCTTGCAACTGCACCAGTTGACTGCCCCACACCATACAAAATATACACGTACCGGTTTGTGACTTGGAGTCATCCGGATATGTGTCGAAGCTAGCATCGACGTAACCCTTTACGACGAGCTCTTCAGCACCTCCATAAATGAGAAACATATCCTTAGTCCTTCTCAGGTACTTTAGGATATTCTTGGCCGCTGTCAAGTGTTCCATTCCGGGATCACTTTGGTACCTCCCTACCAAACTTATGGCAAGGTTCACATCAGGTCTGGTACATAGCATGGCATACATAATAGAGCCTATATATGGCTGAGGAATAGGGGATGACACTCATCTTTTCTCTATCTTCTGCTGAGGTCGGGCATTGAGTTGCATTCAATTTCACACCTTGCAATACAGGCAAGAACCCTGTCGGTGTCAAAACTGGCGGATCTCGGGTAGGGGGTCCCGAACTGTGCGTCTAGGCGGATGGTAACAGGAGACGAGGGACACGATATTTTACCCAGGTTTGGGCCCTCTTTATGGAGGTAAAACCCTACGTCCTGCTTGATTAATATTGATGATGTGTGTTACAAGAGTAGATCGACCACGAGATCAAGGAGGCTAAACCCTAGAAGCTAGCCTATGGTATGATTGTTGTTCGTCCTACGGACTAAAGCCATCCGGTTTATATAGACACCGGAGAGGGCTAGGGTTACACCAAGTCGGTTACAATGGTAGGAGATCTACATATCCGTATCGCCAAGCTTGCCTTCCACGCCAAGGAAAGTCCCATCTGGACACGGGACGAAGTCTTCAATCTTGTATCTTCGTAGTCTTGGAGTCCGGCCGATGATGATAGGTCGGCTATCCGGATACCCCCTAGTCCGGGACTCCCTCAGTAGCCCCCGAACCAGGCTTCAATGACGACGAGCCCGGCGCATATGTTGTCTTCGGCGTTGCAAGGCGGGTTCTCCTTCAAACTTCATGTTCCTGTCAAATAGTGTCTGGCTTCCTCATAAATGTTGCGCTCCTTGGCTTCTACGCCCAATAATGGCCTTCTTCCACGTGTCATATGAATGCGAAAAGCTAGGGTATCTTTACATTTCTCCCCCCCCCCCCAGCTGTGCGAACGAGCCGCCTATAAGAGAGGTGAGGATCTAGATCCAACTCACACCATCCTCCTTCTGCAAGTACTCATCGAAGCGCCTCTGACAAAAATCCATTCTATCATGGACAGTCGACGCGGCTCCTCCTCTCGCGCTCCCAGCCCTAAGCCAGGAGATTGGGGGAGATGCTCAATTCCACACGGCGAGCTGGTGGCGCTCCAACCTGAGGGATATCTTCCCCCAGCCTTCATGGTTCCGGTTCGGGCCGGACTGGCCACCTTCCGGGGTGGAAAGCAGGCGGAGAGCGTTCCCAACCCCTCCAAAGGGGAGCGGGTATGCTTCATCCCTTATTTAATAAGGGGACTTGGATTTCCCATACATCCGTTTCTCCGGGGGCTCCTGGAGTTCTACGGACTCCAGCTTCACCACCTTACACCTGCCTCCATTTTGCACATCGCGGGCTTTGTAGCTCTTTGCGAGCTGTTTCTGGGCATCGAGCCCCATTTTGCACTGTGGAAGAGATTGTTTTGCCTCGTACCCCGTTCTCACGAGGGGTCGATATATCAAGTGGGCGGAGCCGAAATATGGCGCATCGCCGGGACCGGATATCCATCCGGCACCCCAAAGAAGGCGTCCGAAGATTGGCCTTCGGAATGGTTCTATATGGAGGACGCTCCTCTGCCGGATCCAGTTCGGATCGGCCTCCCGAAGTTCAGCAATGCCCCCTTGAAGAAACGCCTGAGTTGGCGCCCACGGAGCCCTCAACGGGAGGATGATGGGAGCGTCCATTATCTGATGGGCCGGATTAGGCTGCTGGCCCACTCCGGATTGACCATGATTGGAATCATGGCCACGTGCATTATGCGAGGGGTGCAGCCACTCCAATATAGGGGCCACCCCATGTGGGACTTCAACAGGGATAACGACGCCACCCATCATGGCCGCAAGGGGCCAGGATCGGCCGCGGATCTGGTGAAGATCCTGTCCGGCTTGTACAAGGGGGAGAAGGAAGACTTTCTCCAGACGAGCCCATTGAATGGGTTCTCCATGAATAACCCTCGGAGCTGGGTAAGCGAACGTTTATTCATTCGACCTGTGCTTTTGAAGTTAGATGCCTTACTCTATGATTTTGACTCGGGAACTGCGTCGAGATGTGGAGGGCATACACAATCCGGCTCCACAACCCGAGGATCCAGGAAGATCCCTTGATCCGGCTTCCGAAGAGGATCCGGACATAAAGGTGGATTTGATTGACAGGGTGTTCCACCAGCTCAGCATAGATAATGCTTTGGTCGCCATTACGGCTGACTACCCTGGTTTGTGTCCGGCTTCCCAGGTGAGTACGACCGAAGTTCTAACACCGTTGCTTTGTTAATGCTTATTTCTAACCACCGTGCACCAATGGTGCTCGGCAGGCGGTGCCTTCACGGCAGGAAGCCGAGCTTGCGGCGACCAACCAAACAAGGTCAGTTCGGCCCAGGAGACGGAAGAGGAGTGCGGCGCGAATCGAAACGTCGCCGCAAAGGTATGGCACACCATTGTCCTTGAAGGGAAAAACTCCTGGGAGGCATATTAATGTTCATGATTCTTCCAGGAGAAAAAGCGCTCGCCGGACTGAGTCCGGAGAGGGTGCCCACCAAGCCTCCGCCAGCCCGGCTCCAACGCCTGGTCCGGAAGGGGAGGCTAGCACAAGGCCCGAGCCAGACGCTCCTCCAACGGAGGATGCCGAAAGGTTGTCCGCCACCAGGTCTGAGGTGGAGAGCACCATGAATCATAGGCGCCGTCGGACCATTCTTCTTGACGTGTGTTTCTCCCTTGAGGCGTTAAATGCCTTTAATGCGGGAGACGCGCACCTCCATGCTGCTCAAGATGGTTTAACCAAAGCCACGGAGCAGTATGTAAAGGACATACGGGTGAGGAATTTTAATGGCTATATATGCCAGTAGCCCCCGAGACTTAAAATAGTTTAACTAACTGATTTAAGGATCATTTGTTATGCAGGATCTTACTGAGAAGAATACCCACCTGTCTCAGGAGCTTCAAGAGTGCAAGGCCCAACTTGAGGCCGCACTAGCCGCTGTCGGGGGAGCCACGGAGACCCCCTCTGGTAATTCATACTTTTGAAAAGAGAAGTAGTTAACAAAATGCGGCGTGTGTGTATAGTCTAACAATAATATTGCAGAGGGCGCTGGACTAGATCCGGACAAGCAATAGCTACTGCGCCAGTTGAAGGCCGGCGAGAGGGTGCTTACGAAGGTGCAGCAGGAGAGGAACAAACTCCAAGATGCCCACACCCAGCTTGGAGAAGAGCTAAAAGGTGTTCGGGCCCAGCTGTCTGGTTCCTTGAAGGAGAATCAGCGGCTTCGTCGCGGCATCTATAGTAAGTGCTTGAGCAAACTCTTTTGAAAAGAAGAGTTCGGCGAGGAAGTCGGTTGACAGAAATATTTCTGTAGGTGTGCTCACAGGTCGCCCTGCAGAGGAAATGCCTAGTTCAACGGGTGACCAACTTCCCGAGATGGTGCAACTTCTCGAACGTGTTCGGCAGGCGATGAGTGGTGTTGTGCAGGCTTTATGGTCTTCCGTCTCCCTACTTGAGGGCCTTGGAGGGCTTGCTGAGAAGCTTCAGGGAGCACGGCGACGCCTCCGTCTGTGGAAGTTATCGGCCTGCCGTCAAGGCGCCAGGGAGGCCTGGGCCATGGTGAAGACGCGGTATCCGAAGGCTGACCCAAACCACATGGCCGAGGTCGGACCTGCGGGGCCTGATGGGAAGGAGATCCCTGTGAGCTTGATGTACGACCAAGTAGAACTGGCCGTGAAATATTCCCAATAGGACTGTAAATTAGACAGCCTGTTAGATGGGATTGAAGAGGAGTACAATCAGTCAGTTTGATGATGTAATTTGAAATGACATGTAAAATGCCTTCTAGCCGGATTGTAGATCGTTTGTCGTTGCGGGCCTGTTCGCTTCAACCTCGGGACCCAACAGTCCGGAGTGTGTCCGAATACCCTTACGGTTATAGAAGAACCGAGGCATGCGTGGAGACAAGGCGTCGGGGTCATAATTGCTTTATCAGACAAGTGCCCAATTAGCTATGTTATATTACATGGTTAGTAAGAAACATCTTCCAGGGAGAATAGTTCCGTTAAGGGTTCCTTTCCCTGGGGAGGCATGCCCTAAAGTGCATGTCCGGACTGCGAAAATAGCAGAAAAAGCATCTAGGGGAAAATAAATAAGTAAGTAATAAATCATCTTTCAAGTCACCGACCGAATATTCTCTTAAGAACGCTAGCTTTCGGCTTCACCCAGTCTGAGGTACACATCCGGCTGACCCGGCAGTAACAATCGCAGAGGTGCTCCCTTTACCTCCTAGCCGAACAACGTAGGGGTAAGCACAAGAGCCAGGCAACCCAGCTTGGCCAAAACTTAAGTCATATCGATGCATATAATGGTGAATAAAAGGTACATGCGGAAGTATGACACATGTGTTGGGCATGAAGCCCGTATAACTAAGCTTCTGTTAAAGAAGCCCCCAGGTATAACGAGTGCGAGTAGCACATCGAGTAAGTGCGAACAAAGCGCAGATTAGCCCTTGAGAGGTTTGAGCTGAAGAAAGGAGAGGAGAAAGAAGGGAAAACAAAGACATTGGAAAAATATGAAAGGTGGACGGAGGAAGGAGACGAATCCTAAGTCCGGCGCTAGGCATAAAATCTTCGGAGACGGGCTACGTTCCATGGGTTTGGCTCGTGTCGGTTGTCAGATGTGTTACGTAGACGGTATGCACCGCCAGTAAGGACTTGGTCAATGATGAAGGGACCTTCCCATTTGGGCTTAAGTTTGTCCTTTTTCTTGTCCGGCAGGCGTAGAACTAGCTCGCCAACGTTGTAAGTTTTGGCCCGTACTTCTCTGCTTTGATATCTTCGAGCCTGCTGCTGATAAAATGCGGAACGGGATTTTGTCACGTCGCGGTCCTCCTCTAAAGCGTCCAAACTGTCCTGCCAATCTAACTCGGCTTCTCTTTCCTCGTACATGCGCACGCGAGGTGAGTCATGAATTATGTCGCAGGGCAAAACTGCCTCAGCGCCGTATACCATAAAAAATGGTGTGAATCTGGTTGTGCGGTTTGGCGTGGTCCGCAGCCCCCAGAGTACGGAGTCGAGCTCCTCTACCCAGTGCATGTTAAATTCCGTGAGGGACCGCACTAATCTGGGTTTGATGCCGCTCATGATTAGACCATTTGCTCGTTCCACTTGACCATTATTTTGAGGGTGGTAGACTGAAGTGTAGTCGAGCTTGATGCCCATGTTTTTGCACCAGAGTTTAACCTCGTCGGCCGTGAAATTCGTGCCGTTATCAGTGATGATGCTGTGGGGGACGCCGAAGCGGTGTACTACCCCGGATATGAAGTCTATCACAGGTCCGGATTCTGCCGTTTTAACCGGCTTGGCCTCTATCCATTTGGTGAATTTATCCACCATGACCAATAAGTATTTGTGCTTGTGGATTCCCCCTTTAAGGGGTCCAACCATGTCAAGCCCCCAGACCACGAACGGCCAAGTAATGGGTATAGTTTTGAGGGCGGTGGGTGGCATATGGCTCTGATTAGCAAAGAGCTGGCAGCCGACGCATCGTTGGACTAAGTCCTGAGCATCTGCCCGGGCGGTCGGCCAATAAAATCCTGTACGGAAGGCCTTGCCTACAAGGGCCCGGGTGGCGGCTTGGTGCCCACCGAGTCCGGCGTGAATTTCAGCCAGGAGATTTCGCCCTTCTTCTTCGGAGATACACCTTTGAAGGACTCCGGTCGTGCTTTTCTTATAAAGTTCTCCCTCATGGACCTTGTAGGCTTTAGATCCCCGAACTATGCAGCGGGCCTCATTTTGGTCTTCGGGAAGTTGCTGCCTAATTAAGTAGGCTAGGAATGGTTCCGTCCATGGGGCAATTACTGCCATTATTTCGTGGGCTGAAGGTGTTATTTCATTGGCTGAGCCGCCGATCGTGTCAGAATTGTCTGAGTTAGGTGATGCAGCTGGCTCCGGATTGTTATTTCCGGACTCCTCTTCCCATAATATGGATGGCTTAAAGAGCCGTTCCAGGAAGATGTTTGGAGGGACGGCGTCACGTTTTGCGCCGATGCGTGCTAACATGTCTGCTGCCTGGTTATTATCCCGGGCTACATGATGGAATTCGAGTCCTTCGAATCGAGCTGACATTTTTAGGACGGCGTTGCGGTAAGCTGCCATTTTCGGATCTTTGGCGTCAAAGTCTCCATTTACTTGGGATATTGCGAGGTTTGAATCCCTGTGCACCTCTAGGCGTTGAATGCCCATGGAGATTGCCATCCGGAGGCCGTGTAGAAGGGCCTCGTATTCGGCTGCGTTGTTGGAGTCCATGTACATTATTTGAAGTACGTATTGGACTGTGTCTCCAGTTGGGGACGTCAAGACGACGCCAGCCCCCAAGCCAGCCAGCATTTTGGATCCGTCGAAATGCATGATCCAATTGGAGTACGTGCCGTACTCTTTAGGGAGTTCGGCTTCGGTCCATTCGGCGACGAAGTCAGCCAGGACTTGCGACTTTATAGCTCGCCGTGGTTTGTAGGTTATGTCAAATGGTAAGAGCTCAATGGCCCATTTTGCAATCCTGCCCTTTGGGTCACGGTTGTTTATAACATCGTTCAGAGGTACTTCGGAGGCCACCGTTATGGAACACTCTTGAAAGTAGTGTCGCAGCTTCCGGGATGCCATGAACACCGCATACGCTATCTTTTGATAATGTGGGTACCGGGACTTGCATGGAGTTAAGACAGTGGATACGTAGTACACTGGTTTTTGAAGAGGGAATCTGTGCCCTTCGGTTTCTCGTTCGACGACGAGTACCGCGCTAACAACTTGATCTGTTGCTGCGATGTATACTAACATAGGTTTGCCCATGTTGGGCGCGGCCAGGACCGGATTTGTTGCCAGTATGGCCTTGATTTCTTTGAGTCCGGCCGTGGCGGCATCCGTCCATTCGAAGTGTTCGGTGCGCCGGAGGAGGCGATAGAGGGGCAGAGCCTTTTCTCCCAAACGGGAGATGAAGCGGCTTAGAGCCGCTATGCACCCAGTTAGTTTTTGTATTTGCTTGAGGTCTTTTGGGATATCCAATTGTGACAGAGCTCAGATCTTGGCTGGGTTTGCTTCAATTCCTCTACCGGATACAATGAAGCCCAAAAGCTTTCCGGATGATACTCCGAAGACACACTTTTCCGGGTTGAGCTTAATGTCATATGCTCGGAGGTTGTCAAATGTCACCCTCAAGTCGTCTACTAGAGTTTCGACGTGTTTGGTCTTGACGACCACATCGTCTAAGTATGCCTCTACTGTTTTGCCTATCTGGGTAGCCAGACATGTTTGAATCATGCGTTGATATGTTGCGCCGGCGTTTTTGAGTCCGAAGGGCATTGTGTTGAAGCAGAATGGCCCATATGGAGTAATGAATGCCGTTGCGGCCTGGTCTTTTTCCGCCATCTTGATTTGATGGTATTCGGAGTATGCATCGAGGAAGCACAATGAATCGTGCCCTGCGGTAGCATCGATGATTTGGTCGATGCGAGGGAGAGGGAAAGGGTCCTTTGGATGGGCCTTGTTGAGGTCTTTGAAATCGACACAGAGGCGCCAGGATTTGTCCTTTTTTGGTACCATTACCAGGTTGGCTAGCCAGTCCGGATGTTTGATATCTCTGATGAATCCGGCTTCTAAGAGTTTGGCTAGCTCCTCTCCCATTGCCTGTCTTTTGGGTTCGGAAAATCGCCAAAGAGCTTGTTTGACTGGCTTGAATCCTTTTAGGATATTTAGGCTATGCTCTGCCAGCCTGCGTGGGATTCCTGGCATGTCTGAAGGGTGCCAGGCAAAAATGTCCCAATTTTCCCGAAGGAATTCTCATAGTGCGGCTTCTACATCAGGATTTCATTGTGCCCCAATGGATGCCGTCTTTGTGGGGTCCGTTGGGTGGACCTGAAATTTGACTATTTCGTCTGCTGGTTTGAAAGAGGTGGACTTGGACCTCTTATCGAGTATCACATCGTCCCTATCCACCGTGGAGCGCAGCGCAGTTAATTCCTCTGCCGCTAGGGCTTCGGATAATGCCTCTAGGGCCAGTGCGGCTGTCTTATTTTCAGCGCGGAGTGCTGTATCTGGATCACTGGCGAGAGTGATTATTCCATTGGGTCCGGGCATTTTGAGCTTCATGTACCCGTAATGGGGTATAGCTTGGAAGATTGTGAATGCCTCTCGCCCTAGCAAGGTGTGATGTCCGCTGCCGAATGGGGCCACTTGGAATGTGACCTCTTTGGACCTATAATTGTCCGGCGAGCCGAACACTACATCTAGTGTGATTTTTCCTGTGCAGCGTACTTCTCGACTAGGGATTATCCCCCTGAAGGTTGTGCTACTTCGCTCAATGCGGCTCCAGTTAATTTCCATTTTTTGAAGGTTTCCCTCGTAGATGAGGTTTAATCCGCTGCCACCATCCATGAGTACCTTGGTAAGACGAAAGTCGTCCACTATCGGACTGAGGACCAATGCGACTGGTGCTCTAGCTGTTCGGAATTTAGGTTCGTTGCTGGCATTGAAGGTGATAGCCGTGTCGCTCCATGGATTTGCTGTTGCTACTTGGTAGACTTTGGCGAGGCTGCGGATTGTTCGTTTCCGCATATTATTTGATGCGAAAGTCTCGAAGACTGTTAATACCGTACTGGTGCTGCTGGGCTGGTTTCCCGGGGCTAAAAGGCCTTCGCCACTTTTGGCCACCTGCCGTAGTATCCAACATGCTCGAAGGCTATGTGTTGGCGTGGCGTCCTCCGTACTGTGTATTTTGCAGGGTCCGTTGAGCCATCCCTCCAGTACAGTTCCGTACCCTTTAGGGGGGTTTTGCTTTTTGGTTTTTAACCCAGGTGCTTGAGTATGACGCACTCTTTTATTTCGGACTTGGGTTGTATTCAGGGCCGGATTTTCCCAAAACCTAGTTTCGGTTTTCCTGGCACTCTCCATCGCACAGTATTTTTGTACAATGATCGCTAGGTCGGTGAAGCGTGTAACTTTGCGACGACTGATGGCGTTTATGATTCCCTTGTCCGTGCAATTGTTGCAGAAAATTGAAATCGCTCTTTCTTCGCGGCAGTCCTTTATCCTGTCCATAACCAGGAGGAATCTGGCCCAGTAATGATGTACTGTTTCATTGGGCTCTTGCCGTATTTGAGATAGATTGCTTATGTTTGGGTGGGCGGGTGGAATCAAGTTCGGAACCCCGCCCAATCTGAGGCTCAAAGGCCAAGAAGCTTCCGGATTCGAAAGCTTGGTTTGCTGGATGCTTTCCAACGAATCTGGTCCGATGCCTGACTTTAGGTTCGGTATTTGATTGGCGTCCGTCCCTCCGCGGGAATCCGGCATGGAGGGATCGGGAATCCGGACATAGTTGGTTCTTAACATAGAAGAAGAGTCGCTGCATTGTTCCTCGACCACGACAACGTGGTGGGTAACCTGGGGAGAGTCAATTTCTCTCAGATCGGTTTTAAGCCCAATCTGATCGTAGTCGGTAGCGACTCCCAGGGCGGCGATGCGATCCAAGAGCTCGTTTATGGAGGAGAGCTCAATCGGATCTAGCTGCTCGGTGAATTCTGAGCTGACATGAAGATCGCTTTTAATGACCTGAGAGGTCATTGTCGGAGCGGTGGCCAAACAGGCGGTCATAAGAAAACCGCCTAGCCGAATAGTCTGGCCGGCGGCCAAAGCTCCCTTGACGACGGTGCCGTCTTTGAAGACGGGAAAAGGCATCCTTCCTGATGGTGACGGCACAGAGGAACTCTCAAGGAAAGCACCAATGTCGGTGTCAAAACCGGCGGATCTCGGGTAGAGGGTCCCGAACTGTGCGTCTAGGCGGATGGTAATAGGAGACGAGGGACATGATGTTTAACCCAGGTTCGGGCCCTCTTGATGGAGGTAAAACCCTACGTCCTACTTGATTAATATTGATGATGTGTGTTACAAGAGTAGATCTACCACGAGATCAAGGAGGCTAAACCCTAGAAGCTAGCCTATGGTATGATTGTCGTTCGTCCTACGGACTAAAGCCATCCGGTTTATATAGACACCGGAGAGGGCTAGGGTTACACCAAGTCGGTTACAATGGTAGGAGATCTACATATCCGTATCGCCAAGCTTGCCTTCCACGCCAAGGAAAGTCCCATCCGGACACGGGACGAAGTCTTCAATCTTGTATCTTCATAGTCTTGGAGTCCGGCCGATGATGATAGTTCGGCTATCCGGATACCCCCTAGTCCGGGACTCCCTCAAACCCCTTCTTGGACTGATCCATATTGAACTTCTTCAATATCTTGTCAAGGTATGTGCTTTGTGAAAGACCAATGAGGCGTCTCGATCTATCTCTACAGATCTTGATGCCTAATATGTAAGGAGCTTCTCCAAGGTCCTTCATTGAAAAACACTTATTCAAGTAGGCCTTTATGCTTTCCAAAAGTTCTATATCATTTCCCATCAAGAGTATGTCATCCACATATAATATAATAAATGCTACCGAGCTCCCACTCACTTTCTTGTAAATATAGGCTTCTCCATAAGTCTGTATAAACCCAAACACTCTGATCATTTCATCAAAGCGAATGTTCCAATTGCGAGATGCTTGCACCAGCCCATAGATGGAGCGCTGGAGCTTGCATACTTTGTCAGCATTCTTAGGATCGACAAAACCTTCCGGCTACATCTATACAATTCTTCCTTAAGGAAACCATTAAGGAATGCTGTTTTGATGTCCACTTGCCAGATCTCATAGTCATAGAATGCGGCAATTCCTAACATAATTCAGGCGGACTTCAGCTTCGCTATGGGTGAGAAGGTCTCATCGTAGTTAACCCCTTGAACTTGTCGATAACCCTTAGCGACAAGCCAAGTGCTACCTCTTGAGCACTGTGTTGGTTTACCCTTGAAGAGGAAAGGGTGATGCAGCAAAGTAGCGTAAGTATTTCCCTCCGTTTTGAGAACCAAGGTATCAATCTAGTAGGAGGATTCACGCAAGGCCCTCATACCTACACAAATAAACAAGAACCTCGCAACCAACGTGATAAAGGGGTTGTCAATCCCTTCATGGCCACTTGCGAAAGTGAGATCTGATAGAGATAATAAGATAAGATAAATATTTTTTGTATTTTTATGATATAGATTGGAAAGTAAAGATTGCAAAATAAAGTAGATTGAAAACTTATATAATGGAGAATAGACCCGGGGGGCATAGGTTTCACTAGTGGCTTCTCTCAAGATAGTATAAGTATTACGGTGCGTGAACAAATTGCTGTCGACCAATTGATAGAAAAGTGCATAGTTATGAGAATATCTAGGCATGATCATGTATATAGGCATCACGTCCACGACAAGTAGACCGACTCCTGCCTGCATCTACTACTATTACTCCACACATCGACCGCTATCCAGCATGCATCTAGAGTATTAAGTTCATAAGAACAGAGTAACGCATTAGGCAAGATGACATGATGTAGAGGGATAAACTCAAGAAATATGGTATAAACCCCATCTTTTTATCCTCGATGGCTACAATACAATACGTGCCTTGCTGCCCCTGCTGTCACTGGGAAAGGACACCGCAAGATTGAACCCAAAGCTAAGCACTTCTCCCATTGCAAGAAAGATCAATCTAGTAGGCCAAACCAAACTGATAATTCGAAGAGACTTGCAAAGATAACCAATCGTACATAAAAGAATTTAGAGGAGATTCAAATATTTCTCATAGATAAACTTGATCATAAACCCACAATTCATCAGATCTCGACAAACACACCGCAAAAAGAGTTACATCGAATAGATCTCCAAGAAGATCGAGGAGAACATTGTATTCAGATTCAAAGAGAGAGAAGAAGCCATCTAGCTAATAACTATGGACCCGAAGGTCTATGGTCAACTACTCACAACTAATCGAAGAGGCCTTGGAGTTGATGTAGAAGCCCTCCATGATCGATTCCCCCTCCGGTGGAGCACCGGAAAAGGCTCCAAGATGGGATCTCATGGGTACAGATGGTTGCAGCGGTGGAAATAGGGTTTCGTGGTGCTCCTCGGTGTTTTTACAGTATGCAAGTATATATATGCGAAGGAAGTCGGTCAGGGGAGCCGCGAGGGGGCCACGAGGGTGGGGGAGGTGCCCACCCCTCTAGGGCGCGCCCTGGACTCTCGTGGCCACCTCGTTTACTTCTTGACGTCCACTCCAAGTGTCATGGATTGCGTTTGTTCCAAAAAGATCTATCCCGAAGGTTTCATTCCGTTTGGACTCTGTTTGATATTCCTTTTCTTCGAAACACTGAAATAGGCCAAAAAACAACAATTTGGGTTGGGCCTCCCGTTAATAGGTTAGTCCCAAAAATGATATAAAATTGTATAGTAAAGCCCATAAACATCCAAAATGGGTAATATAATAGCATGGAACTATCAAAACATATAGATACATTGGAGACGTATCACCGAGCCTTATAGACGGTCACATTACCATCCGCGTCAGTCTTCTTCTTAAAGTTCCACTTATTCTCTATGGTTTGTCGATCATTGGGCAAGTGCGTCAAAGTCCATACTTTGTTTTCATACATGGATCCTATCTCAGATTTCATGGCTTCAAGCCATTTGTTCCTGCCATCGCTTCTTCATATAGTTCGAAGGTTCACCGTTGCCTAACAACATGATTTCCAGGAAAGGGTTGCCGTACCACTCTGGTGCGGAACACGTCCTTGTGGGCCTACGAAGTTCAGTAGTAACTTGATCTGAAGTTTCATGATCATCATCATTAACTTCCTCTCTAGTCGGTGCAGGCACCAAAGAAACATCCTCCTGTGCTGCGCTACTCTCCGGTTCAAGAGGGGGTACCTCATCAAGTTCTACTTTCCTCCCACTTACTTCTTTCGAGAGAAACTCTTTCTCCAGAAAGGATCCATTCTTGGCAACAAAGATCTTGCCCTCGGATCTGAGGTAGAAGGTATTCCCAATAGTTTCCTTAGGGTATCCTATGAGGACGCATTTTTCCGATTTGGGTTCGAGCTTTTCAGGTTGAAGTTTCTTGACATAAGCATCGCATCCCCAAACTTTCAGAAATGACGACTTAGGTTTCTTCCCAAACCATAATCATACGGTGTCGTCTCAACGGATTTATATGGTGCCCTATTTAAAGGGAATGCAGCAGTCTCTAAAGCATAACCCCAAAATGATAGCGGTAGATCGGTAAGAGACATCATAGATCGCACCATATCTAATAGAGTGCGATTACGCTGAGGTGTTCTAGGCGGCGTGAGTTGTGAAACAATTCCACATTTCCTTAAGTGCATGCCAAACTCATGACTCAAATATTCTCCTCCACAATCTGATTGTAAGAACTTTATTTTCCTGTCACATTGATTCTGTACCTTGCTTTGAAATTCCTTGAACTTTTCAAAGGTCTCAGACTTGTGTTTCATTAAGTAGACATACCCATATCTACTTAAGTCATCAGTGAGGGTGAGAACGTAACGATAGCCACCGCGAGCCTCAATGCTCATTGGACCGCATACATTAGTATGTATTATTTCCAACAAGTTGGTTGCTCGCTCCATTGTTTCGGAGAAAGGAGTCTTGGTCATTTTTCCCATGAGGCATGGTTCGCACGTGTCAAAAGATTCATAATCAAGAGACTCCAGAAGTCCATCTGCATGGAGTTTCTTCATGGGTTTGACACCAATGTGCCCAAGGCGGCAGTGCCACAAGTATGTGGGACTATCATTATCAACCTTACATCTTTTGGCACTCACAATATGAATAGTGTAACATCACGTTCGAGATTCAATAAAAATAAACCATTGACCAGCGGGGCATGACCATAAAACATATCGCTCATATAAATAGAACAACCATTATTCTCAGATTTAAATGAGTATCCATCTCGCATTAAACGAGATCTAGATACAATGTTCATGCTCAAAGTTGGCACTAAATAAAAATTATTGAGGTTTAAAACTAATCCCGAAGGTTGATCTAGAGGTAGCGTGCCGACGGCGATCACATCGACCTTGGAACCATTCCTGACGTGCATCGTCACCTCGTACTTCACCAGTCTTTGCTTATTGTGCAACTCCTGCTTTGAGTTACAAATGTGAGCAACCGCATCGGTATCAAATACCCAGGAGCTACTATGAGAGCCGGTAAGGTACACATCAATAACATGTATATCATATATACCTTTGGTGTTGCCGGCCTTCTTATTCGCTAAGTACTTGGGGCAGTTCCGCTTCCAGTGACTATTTACATTGCAATAAAAGTACTCAGTCTCAGGCTTGGGTCCATTCTTTGGCTTCGTCTTCCCGGCAACTGACTTACCGGGCGCGGCAACTCCCTTGCCGTCCTTCTTGAAGTTCTTCTTTCCCTTGCCTTTCTTGAAAGTGGTCTTATTCACCATCAACACTTGATGTTCCTTCTTGATTTCCACCTCCACTGATTTCAGCATTGAATATAACTCAGGAATGGACTTATCCATCCCTTCCATATTATAGTTCATCACAAAGCTCTTGTAGCTAGTTGGAAGCGACTGGAGGATTTTGTCAATGACCGAGTCATCTGGAAGATTAACTCCCAGTTGAGACAAGCGGTTGTGCAACCCAGACATTTTGAGTATATGCTCGGTGACAGAACTATTTTCCTCCATCTTACAACTGTAGAACTTGTCGGAGACTTCAGGAAGATCACATTAACTATCACCCAAGATGATCCTATAAATTTTTCCTACGTTCACCAAGATCAATCTATGTGTTCATCTAGAAATGAGAGAGGGGAGTGCATCTACATACCCTTGTAGATCGCGAGCGGAAGCCTTCAAGAGAACGAGGTGGAGGGAGTCGTACTCGTCGTGATCCAAATCACCGGAGATCCTAGCGCCGAAAGGACGGCACCTCCGCGTTCAACACACGTACGGTAAGCGTGACATCTCCTCCTTCTTGATCCAGCAAGGGGGAAGGAGAGGTTGATGAAGATCCAGCAGCACGACGGCGTGGTGGTGGATGCAGCAGGGATCCCGGCAGGGCTTCGCCAAGCGTCTGCGGGAGGGAGAGGTGTATCAAGGGGGAAGGGAGGCGCCAAGTGCAAGGGTACGGCTGCCCTCCCTCCCCCCTATTTATATAGGGTCCCCAGGGGGGCGCCGGCCCTAGGAGATTGAATCTCCAAGGGGGGCGGCGGCCAAGGGGGTGCCTTGCCCCCCAAGGCAAGTGGAGGCGCCCCCTCCCCTAGGGTTCCCAACCCTAGGCGCAGGGTGGGGGCCAAGGGGGGGCGCACCAGCCCACCAGGGGCTGGTTCCCCTCCCACTTCATCCCATGGGGCCCTCCGGGATAGGTGGCCCCACCCAGTGGACCCCCGGGACCCTTCCGGTGGTCCCGGTACAATACCGGTGACCCCCGAAACTTTCCCGGTTGCCGAAACTCCACTTCCCATATATTATTCTTTACCTCCGGACCATTCCGGAACTCCTCGTGACGTCTGGGATCTCATCCGGAACTCCGAACAACTTTCGGTTTGCTGCATACTAATATCTCTACAACCCTAACGTCACCGAACCTTAAGTGTGTAGACCCTGTGGGTTCGGGAGACACGTAGACATGACCGAGACGGCTCTCCGGTCAATAACCAACAGCAGGATCTGGATACCCATGTTGGCTCCCACATGCTCCTCGATGATCTCATCGTATGAACCATGATGTCGAGGATTCAAGCAACCCCGTATACAATTCCCTTTGTCAATCGGTATGTTACTTGCCCGAGATTCGATCGTCAGTATCCCAATACCTCGTTCAATCTCGTTACCGGCAAGTCACTTTACTCGTACCGCAATGCATGATCCCGTGACCAGACACTTGGTCACTTTGAGCTCGTTATGATGATGCATTACCGAGTGGGCCTAGAGATACCTCTCCGTCATACGGAGTGACAAGTCCCAGTCTTGATCCGTGTCAACCCAACAGACACTTTCGGAGATACCCGTAGTATACCTTTATAGTCACCCAGTTACGTTGTGACGTTTGGTACACCCAAAGCACTCCTACGGTATCCGGGAGTTACACGATCTCATGGTCTAAGGAAAAGATACTTGACATTGGAAAAGCTCTAGCAAACGAACTACACGATCTTGTGCTATGCTTAGGATTGGGTCTTTTCCATCACATCATTCTCCTAATGATGTGATCTCGTTATCAATGACATCCAATGTCCATAGTCAGGAAACCATGACTATCTATTGATTAACGAGCTAGTCAACTAGAGGCTCACTAGGGACATGTTGTGGTCTATGTATTCACACGTGTATTACGATTTCCGGATAATACAATTATAGCATGAATAAAAGAAAACTATCATGAATAAGGAAATATAATAATAATCCTTTTATTATTGCCTCTAGAGCATATTTCCAATAGTCTCCCACTTGCAATAGAGTCAATAATCTAGTTACATTGTAATGAATCAAACACCCATAGAGTTCCGGTGTTGATCATGTTTTGCTCGCGGAAGAGGTTTAGTCAACGGATCTGCGACATTCAGATTTGTATGTACTTCGGAAATATCTATGTCTCCATCTTAAACATTTTCACGGATGGAGCTGAAACGACGCTTGATGTGCCTGGTCTTCTTGTGAAACCTGGGCTCCTTAGCAAGGGCAATAGCTCCAGTGTTGTCAGAGAAGAGAGTGATCAGCCCCGACGCATTGGGTATGACTCCTAGGTCGGTGATGAACTCCTTCATCCATATTGCTTCATGCGCTGCCTCCGAGGCTGCCATGTACTCTGCTTCACATGTAGATCCCACCACGACGCTCTGCTTGCAACTGCACCAGCTTACTGCTCCACGATTCAACATATACACGTATCCAGTTTGTGACTTAGAGTCATCCAGATCTGTGTCGAACCTAGCATCGACGTAACCCTTTACGACGAGCTCTTCGTCACCTCCATAAACGAGAAACATGTCCTTTGTCCTTTTCAGGTACTTCAGGATATTCTTGACCGTTGTCCAGTGTTCCTTGTCGGGATTACTTTGGTACCTTCCTACCAAACTTACGGCAAGGTTTACATCAGGTCTGGTACACAGCATGGCATACATAATAGATCCTATGGCTGAGGCATAGGGGATGACACTCATCTCTTCTTTATCTTCTGCCGTGGTCGGGCATTGAGCCTAGCTCAATCTCACACCTTGCAATACAGGCAAGAACCCTTTCTTGGACTGATCCATATTGAACTTCTTCAACATCTTATCAATGTATGTGCTTTGTGAAAGACCTATGAGGCGTCTCGATCTATCCCTATAGATCTTGATGCCTAATATGTAAGCAGCTTCTCCAAGGTCCTTCATTGAAAAACACTTATTCAAGTAGGCCTTAATGTTGTCCAATAGTTCTATATCATTTCCGATCAAAAGTATGTCATCTACATATAATATGAGTAATGCTACAGAGCTCCCACTCACTTTCTTGTAAACACAGGCTTCTCCATAAGTCTGCATAAACCCAAACGCTTTGATCATCTCATCAAAGCGAATGTTCCAACTCTGAGATGCTTGCACCAGCCCATAAATGGATCGCTGGAGCTTGCACACCTTGTTAGCATTCTTAGGATTGACAAAACCTTCCGGCTGCATCATATACAGTTCTTCCTTAAGATGTCCGTTAAGGAATGTCGTTTTGATGTCCATCTGCCATATCTCAAAATCATAGTATGCGGCAATTGCTAACGTGATTCAGACGAACTTTAGCTTCGCTACGGGAGAGAATGTCTCATCGTAGTCAACCCCTTGAACTTGTTGATAACCCTTAGCAACAAGTCGAGTAACATTACCATCCGCGTCCGTCTTATTCTTAAAGATCCATTTATTTTCTATCGCTCGCTGATCATCGGGCAAGTCTGTCAAAGTCCATACTTTGTTTTCATAAATGGATTCTATCTTGGATTGCATGGCTTCAAGCCATTTGTTGGAACCTGGGCCCGCCATCGCTTCTTCATAGTTCAAAGGTTCATCGTTGTCTAACAACATGATTTCCAGGACAGGGTTGCCATACCACTCTGGTGTGGAACGTGTCCTTGTGGACCTCCGAAGTTCAGTAGCAACTTCATCCGAAGTACCTTGATCATCATCATTAATTTCCTCTCTAGTCGGTGTAGGCACCACAGGAACATTTTCCTGAGCTGCACTACTTTCCGGTTCAAGAGGTAGTACTTCATCGAGTTCTACTTTCCTCCCACTTACTCCTTACGAGAGAAACTCTTTTTCCATAAAGGATCCGTTCTTGGCAACAAAGATCTTGCCTTCGGATCTAAGGTAGAAGGTATACCCAATGGTTTCCTTAGGGTATCCTATGAAGACGCATTTTTCCGACTTGGGTTCGAGCTTTTCAGGTTGAAGTTTCTTGACATAAGCATCGCATCCCCAAACTTTTAGAAACGACAGCTTAGGTTTCTTCCCAAACCATAATTCATATGGTGTCGTCTCAACGGATTTAGACGGAGCCCTATTTAAAGTGAATGTAGCTGTCTCTAGAGCGTATCACCAAAATGATAGCGGTAAATCGGTAAGAGACATCATAGATCGAACCATATCCAATAGAGTGCGATTACGATGTTCGGACACACCGTTACGCTGAGGTGTTCCAGGCGGCGTGAGTTGTGAAACGATTCCACATTCCCTTAAGTGCGTACCAAATTCGTGACTTAAATATTCTCCTCCATGATCTGATCATAAGAACTTTATCTTTCGGTCACGTTGATTCTCTACCTCATTCTGAAATTCCTTGAACTTTTCAAAGGTCTCAGACTTGTGTTTCATCAAGTAGATATACCCATATCTACTCAAGTCATCAGTGAGAGTGAGAACATAACGATATCCTCCGCAAGCCTCAATGCTCATTGGACCGCACACATCGGTATGTATGATTTCCAATAAGTTGGTTGCTCGCTCCATTGTTCCAGAGAACGGAGTCTTGGTCATTTTGCCCATGAGGCATGGTTCGCATGTGTAAAATGATTCATAATTGAGAGACTCTAAAAGTCCATCCGCATGGAGCTTCTTCATGCGCTTGACACCAATGTGACCAAGGCGGCAGTGCCACAAGTATGTGGGACTATCGTTATCAACTTTACATCTTTTGGTATTCACACTATGAATATGTGTAACATTACGTTCGAGATTCATTAAGAATAAACCATTGACCATCGGGGCATGACCATAAAACATATCTCTCATATAAATAGAACAACCATTATTCTCGGATTTAAATGAGTAGCCATCTCGTATTAAACGAGATCCAGATACAATGTTCATGCTCAAACTTGGCACTAAATAAAAATTATTGAGGTTTAAAACTAATCCCATAGGTAAATGTAGAGGTAGCGTGCTGACGGAGATCACATCGACCTTGGAACCATTCCCGACGCGCATCGTCACCTCGTCCTTCGCTAGTCTCCGCTTATTCCGCAGCTCCTGCTTTGAGTTACAAATATGAGCAACGACACCGGTATCAAATACCCAGGAGCTACTACGAGCACTAGTAAGGTACACATCAATTACATGTATATCACATATACCTTTAGTGTTGCCGGCCTTCTTGTCCGCTAAGTATTTGGGGCAGTTCCGCTTCCAGTGACCCTTCCCTTTGCAATAAAAGCACTCAGTCTTAGGCTTGGGTCCATTCTTTGACTTCTTCCCGGCAACCGGCTTACGGGGCGCGGCAACATCCTTGTCGTCCTTCTTGAAGTTCTTCTTACCCTTGCCTTTCTTGAACTTGGTGGTTTTATTGACCATCAACACTTGATGTTCCTTTTTGATTTCTACCTCTGCTGACTTCAGCATTGAAAATACTTCAGGAATAGTTTTCACCATCCCCTGCATATTGTAGTTCATCACAAAGCTCTTGTAGCTCGGTGGGAGCGACTGAAGGATTCTGTCAATGACCGCCTCGTCCGAGAGGTTAATGTCCAGCTGGGATAGGCGGTTGTGCAACCCAGACATTTTGAGTATGTGCTCACTGACAGAACTATTTTCCTCCATCTTACAACTATAGAACTTGTCGGAGACTTCATATCTCTCGACCCGGCGTGAGCTTGGAAAACCATTTTCAGCTCCTCGAACATCTCATATGCTCCGTGTTGCTCAAAACGCTTTTGGAGCCCCGGTTCTAAGCTGTAAAGCATGCCACACTGAACGAGGGAGTAATCATCAGCACGTGTCTGCCAAACGTTCAAATCATCTTGCAGTGCTGGGAGAGCAGGTGGGTCACCTAACGGTGCTTCAAGGACATATGCTTTCTTGGCAGCTATGAGGATGATCCTCAGGTTCCGGACCCAGTCCGTATAATTGCTGCCATCATCTTTCAGCTTGGTTTTCTCTAGGAACGCGTTGAAGTTCATGTTGACATGAGCGTTGGCCATTTGATCTACAAGACATTTTTGCAAAGATTTTAGACTAAGTTCATGATAATTAAGTTCATCTAATCAAATTATTTAATGAACTCCCACTCAGATTAGACATCCCTCTAGTCATCTAAGTGATACATGATCCGAGTCGACTAGGCCGTGTCTGATCATCACGTGAGACGGACTAGTCATCATCGGTGAACATCTCCATGTTGATCGTATCTTCCATATGACTCATGTTCGACCTTTCGGTCTCTGTGTTCCGAGGCCATGTCTTTACATGCTAGGCTCGTCAAGTTAACCTAAGTGTTTTGCATGTGTAAATCTGTCTTACACCCGTTGTATGTGAATGTTAGAATCTATCACACCCGATCATCACGTGGTGCCTCGAAACAATGAACTGTCGCAATGGCGCATAGTTAGGGGGGACACTTTCTTGAAATTATTATGAGGGATCATCTTATTTACTACCATCGTTCTAAGTAAACAAGATGCAAAAACATGATAAACATCACATGCAATCAAATAGTAGTGACATGATATGGCCAATATCATATAGCTCCTTTGATCTCCATCTTCGGGGCTCCATGATCATCTTCGTCACTGGCATGACACCATGATCTCCATCATCGTGTCTCCATGAAGTTGCTTGCCAACTATTACTTCTACTACTATAGCTAACAGTTTAGCAATAAAGTAAAGTAATTACATGGCGTTAAATCATTGACACGCAGGTCATACAATAATTAAGACAACTCCTATGGCTCCTGCCGGTAGTCATACTCATCGACATGCAAGTCGTGATTCCTATTACAAGAATATGATCTCATACATCACAATATATCATTCATCATTCATCACAACTTTTGGCCATATCACATCACAAAGTAATTGCTGCAAAAACAAGTTAGACGTCCTCTAATTGTTGTTGCATCTTTTACGTGGCTGCAATAGGGTTCTAGCAAGAACGTTTTCTTACCTACGAAAAAGCCACAACGTGATTTGTCAACTTCTATTTACCCTTCATAAGGACCCTTTTCATCGAATCCGCTCCAACTAAAGTGGGAGAGACCGACACCCGCTAGCCACCTTATGCAACTAGTGCATGTTAGTCGGTGGAACCTATCTCACGTAAACGTACGTGTAAGGTCGGTCCGGGCCGCTTCATCCCACAATACCGCTGAAGCAAAATAAGACTAGTAGTGGCAAGAAAGTTGACAACATCTACGCCCACAACAGATTTGTGTTCTACTCGTGCAAAGAGAACTACGCATAGACCTAGCTCATGATGCCACTGTTGGGGACCATTGCATGAAATAAAAAAATTCCTACGTTCACCAAGATCAATCTATGAGTTCATCTAGCTACGAGTGAGGGGAGTGCATCTACATACCCTTGTAGATCGCGAGCGGAAGCGTTCAAGAGAACGAGGTTGAGGGAGTCGTACTCGTCGTGATCCAAATCACCAGAGATCCTAGCGCCGAACGGACGGCACCTCTGCGTTCAACACACGTACGATCAGCGTGACGTCTGCTCCTTCTTGATCCAGCAAGGGGGAAGGAGAGGTTGATGAAGATCCAGCAGCACGACGGCGTGGTGGTGGATGCAGCAGGGATCCCGGCAGGGCTTCGCCAAGCGTCTGCGGGAGGGAGAGGTGTAGCAAGGGGGAAGGGAGGCGCCAAGTGCAAGGGTGCGGCTGCCCTCCCTCCTCCCTCTTTATATAGGGTCCCCAGGGGGCGCCGGCCCTAGGAGATTGAATCTCCAATGGGGGCGGCGGCCAAGGGGGTGCCTTGCCCCCCAAGGCAAGTGGAGGCGCCCCCTCCCCTAGGGTTCCCAACCCTAGGCGCAGGGGGGGCCCAAGGGGGGCGCACCAGCCCACCAGGGGCTGGTTCCCCTCCCACTTCAGCCCATGGGGCCCTCCGAGATAGGTGGCCCCACCCGGTGGACCCCCGGGACCCTTCTGGTGGTCCCGGTACAATACCGGTGACCCCCGAAACTTTCCCGATGGCCGAAACTCGACTTCCCATATATAATTCTTTACCTCCGGACCATTCCGAAACTCCTCGTGATGTCCGGGATCTCATCCGGGACTCCGAAAAACTTTCGGTTTGCTGCATACTAATATCTCTACAACCCTAGCATCACCGAACCTTAAGTGTGTAGACCCTACGGGTTCGGGAGACACGTAGACATGACCGAGACGGCTCTCCGGTCAATAACCAACAGCGGGATCTGGATACCCATGTTGGCTCCCACATGCTCCTTGATGATCTCATCGGATGAACCATGATGTCGAGGATTCAAGCAACCCCGTATACAATTCCCTTTGTCAATCGGTATGTTACTTGCCCGAGATTCGATCGTCGGTATCCCAATACCTCGTTCAATCTCGTTACCGGCAACTCACTTTACTCGTACCGCAATGCATGATCCCGTGACCAGACACTTGGTCACTTTGAGCTCGTTATGATGATGCATTACCGAGTGGGCCTAGAGATACCTCTCCGTCATACGGTGTGACAAATCCCAGTCTCGATCCGTGTCAACCCAACAGACACTTTCGGAGATACCCGTAGTATACCTTTATAGTCACCCAGTTACGTTGTGACATTTGGTACACCCAAAGCACTCCTACGGTATCCGGGAGTTACACAATCTCATGGTCTAAGGAAAATATACTTGACATTGGAAAAGCTCTAGCAAACGAACTACACGATCTTGTGCTATGCTTAGGATTGGATCTTGTCCATCACATCATTCTCCTAATGATGTGATCTCATTATCAATGACATCCAATGTCCATAGTCAGGAAACCATGACTATCTGTTGATTAACGAGCTAGTCAACTAGAGGCTCACTAGGGACATGTTGTGGTCTATGTATTCACACGTGTATTACGATTTCCGGATAATACAATTATAGCATGAATAAAAGACAATTATCATGAACAAGGAAATATAATAATAATCCTTTTATTCATGCCTCTAGGGCATATTTCCAACAGTTGTAAATATGCCCTAGAGGCAATAATAAAAGGATTATTATTGTATTTCCTTGTTCATGATAATTGTCTTTTATTCATGCTATAATTGTATTATCCGGAAATCGTAATACACGTGTGAATACATAGACCACAACATGTCCCTAGTGAGCCTCTAGTTGACTAGCTCGTTAATCAACAGATAGTCACGGTTTCCTGACTATGGACATTGGATATCATTGATAACGAGATCACATCATTAGGAGAATGATGTGATGGACAAGACCCAATCCTAAGCATAGCACAAGATCGTGTAGTTCGTTTGCTAGAGCTTTTCCAATGTCAAGTATCTTTTCCTTAGACCATGAGATTGTGTAACTCTCGGATACCGTAGGAGTGGTTTGGGTGTACCAAATGTCACAACGTAACTGGGTGACTATAAAGGTATACTACGGGTATCTCCGAAAGTGTCTGTTCGGTTGACAGGATCGAGACTGGGATTTGTCACTCCGTATGACGGAGAGATATCTCTGGGCCCACTCGGTAATGCATCATCATAACGAGCTCAAAGTGACCAAGTGTCTGGTCATGGGATCATGCATTGCGGTACGAGTAAAGTGACTTGCCGGTAACGAGATTGAACGAGGTATTGGGATACCGATGATCGAATCTCGGGCAAGTAACATACTGATTGACAAAGGGAATTGTATACGGGGTTGCTTGAATCCTCGACATCGTGGTTCATCCGATGAGATCATCGAGGAGCATGTGGGAGCCAAGATGGGTATCTAGATCCCGCTGTTGGTTATTGACCGGAGAGCCATCTCGGTCATGTCTACGTGTCTCCCGAACCCGTAGGGTCTACACACTTAAGGTTCGGTGATGCTAGGGTTGTAGAGATATTAGTATGCAGCAAACCGAAAGTTTTTCGGAGTCCCGGATGAGATCCCGGACGTCACGAGGAGTTCCGGGATGGTCCGGAGGTAAAGAATTATATATGGGAAGTCGAGTTTCGGCCATCGGAAAAGTTTCGGGGGTCACCGGTATTGTACCAGGACCACCGGAAGGGTCCGGGGGGTCCACCCGGTGGGGCCACCTATCCCGGAGGGCCCCATGGGTTGAAGTGGGAGGGGAACCAGCCCCTGGTGGGCTGGTGCGCCCCCCCTTGGGCCCCTCCTGCGCCTAGGGTTGGGAACCCTAGGGGAGGGCGCGCCTCCACTTGCCTTGGGGGGCAAGGCACCCCCCTTGGCCGCCGCCCCCCTAGGAGATCCCATCTCCTAGGGCCGGCGCCCCCCCCCCCCCCGGGGACCCTATATATAGAGGGGGGAGGGAGGGCAGCCGCACCCCTTGCACTTGGCGCCTCCCTTCCTCCTAGGGGGGCGGCGGCCAAGGGGACCCTATATATAGAGGGGGGAGGGCAGCCGCACCCCTTGCACTTGGCGCCTCCCTTCCCCCTTGCTACACCTCTCTCTCTCCCGCGGACGCTTGGCGAAGCCCTGCCAGGATCCCTGCAGCATCCACCACCACGTCGTCGTGCTACTGGATCTTCATCAACCTCTCCTTACCCCTTGCTGGATCAAGAAGGAGGAAACGTCACGCTGACCGTACGTGTGTTGAACGTGGAGGTGCCATCCGTTCGGTGCTAGGATCTCTGGTGATTTGGATCACGGCGAGTACGACTCCCTCAACACCGTTCTCTTGAACACTTCCGCTCGATCTACAAGGGTATGTAGATGCACTCCTCTCTCTCGTTGCCAGATGAACTCATAGATGGATCTTGGTGAAACCGTAGGAAACTTTTTATTTTCTGCAACATTCCCCAATAGTTGGACCAATTGTTGGTGTTTCCCTCACCCAATCCAAGATTACATCTGCCACCCACCTAGTATTTGCAAGATTTGATTTGTCCTTTCCCCCTCCCCCTCCAGGTGGGCAAGTGTGCTCGTGTAGGTTGCTTTTTATCTGAAACAAAATGAAAAATGATGTCAAATACAATTAAGAAACAGTACACATGGTCTGAATATAGAATGGATAAATAATCTGATAAAAAGATTTAGTTGTAATACTTGAATCAATTTGCTCTTTAGCATAATGGATACATGCAACCTCCACCTACACCTATCATAAGGGCAATGGACACGGAATCTTCTTGGCTCACTACTATCAACCTCATAGGAGTTTTAAGTGAGAATGCAATATGTAGTCACTGCATTACGATAGTCCACCATCGATTCAAATACGGTTCCTGGAGTAAGCTCAGGATTCTCCCTGTTCCACTCAATTGTTGGCATGTCCTCATCATCATATTCTTGTAAAACTAAGGGGTCGATGTTCTCCTCCCTCTTTTCATCGTCAGTGTCATCAAATCTAGCACGGCTACTAGGCTCCTCTGCATATTCATCTTCCAGTGCCAGTTGACTAACTCTATCTACCAGTTCAGGGAATATAATCTCATCCTCATCATCATGTCGAGGCACTTCCTCGTCAGGCTCTGCATCTACTTCTACATCAGGTGCAGAAGGGAGAGGAGAAGTGGCAGAATTAGCAGCAGCCGACATGTTGTGGCATTCAGAACCACTAGGTTTACTTGGTCTCGACCTACAAGGAGTGTGAGGACGCTCGCTATTAGCAGAGACAGATGATGTCTGAACACCCTTCCCCTTTGAGATACGTTGTTTGCGTGCTTGAAGCACACCGATATGGATTCTACCGAAATGGCTGTCAGCATTCAAACTAAATAGCAATCCTAGATGCTCATCACAAGTTAATGGGACAAATCTCTGCTCGGAACTCTCGAAATATCTCAGTTCAACAGCATCGGCAGGGCTCCAGGGATACTCACAACAGAGTGCCTCATGGAAATCTTTGAACGAAACGTTGGTTTCTACCACTTCAGGATAGAAAAATCCAGAAATCAGACATGGTTTACTCCCACGCAGCTCGCTAGTTTCCATTCTAACTGCCAACCAAAAAGAAAGTGCAGGATCAACCCTATTCCATTGAAATAAGATAAAGGGCGCAATTAGGCCGAAAATTTTCAAATAAATTGCACTGATTCACGCTAACGGTGGTCAAATACAGCCTAATTTACGGATCTCCTAATCAATTTGAGAGCAAAACGATGCTTACCCAGGTGGAATCCATGAATTATCCGCCTCTAATTCGACCCAATCATCTCCACGGTCGATGGGCCGGATGGGGTGCTCCCCCGATATAGCTTCCTAATCCTAGATGGGGAAGAGGGTAGATGCGACGGAGGCGGCACGACGGCGGCAGAGGCGGCACGACGGTGGCGGAGGGGGCGGCGCGAAGGCGACTCGATCTGATTCAGGTTACAGTGAGGGGAACCTACAATGAGTGTCAGTTTCACGGCCCCACTGGTTAGCACATAATGGTCAAAATGTGGACTCGGCCCTACGTGGACCCACTCGTCAGAGTTAACGGTCAAGCCATTGACCCGACGGCAACGTCCGCTGTGACCAGTTCTGAGGTTTTCAGCCAAGGGAGTGGGGAAAAGTGAGCAAAAGTTAAGATCGTGGGGATGAATGAGTAGAACTAAGGAACCAGGGGCACAGAAATAAAAAACCCCAAAATCAAAGGTCTCCAGATTAGCCCCGATCAAAATTCCTCCGGAGTGGCAAGAGGCAGGAAGACAGGCCAGCAATAACGATCAGCCCCGGCAATTGATGCCAGCTCAAGGAAGGAGAAGGAGGCTTTAAATGTCTCAATGAGACCCACAAATTCAGCATTAGTGTCTCGGACCAGATCCCGAATTTGGTCCCGATGCCCCTAGCGCCGAAACCATGAATATTATATATAATTCCTTTCATTTGAAAGAAAGATTTTTGATCTGAAGGCTCGATCTGCTCGGAGCCGCAACCACTTTAATTCTGGGAGCCTTGTTCTTTTTGGCCAAGGGAGGAGGAGGGCCGCTACCTCCCCCTCCCTCCCAGCTTCGCATGCACTGCCCTCGGCCACCACCGAGGCAGCAGACTCCTTGGTCTTGGCCTGTGCGGCCTCCTTGGCTTTTGCCAAGGAGGCTTGGGCCAATTCATTTAGACGGATCACAGAAAGGAGAGAGGAGGGTGAGCCCGAAGAGTGATCCACTGTCACTCCAATGTCATTCAGGATGTTGTATAATAGAGCATTGGGAAAATCAGGAAGAACCAAGCAAACTAGGGACAGGGGAGACGAAGTACCTGGAGGGCAGAGATCCTTGGCCGCCGCCGACCGCTCCGTGCACTCCTGGATGGGGATCGCCATGTTTTGTATACGGAGGCCCTTCCTGGCTGTAGACACAGGAGATCGCACCAGAGCAGCCGAACGAACCGCGGGGGAAGAAGCATCACCGCTAGAGAGGCTGCCCACCACCACGCCCAGGTCTACATCGAGCTTACGAAACAGCCCCCCAGCACCCTGCTTGGGCTGAGAGCTGGCCCGTCTCTTGGCCGAGAATTTGCGGATAGAAGATTTCTTCTTTGAGGGGGCTTGCTGCAAGGGCTAGGGGGAATCGCCGCCCACGCGGGTTAAACATCATCGATGCCAGAGAGGGATGGGGAGGCCGGCCTGGTCGAAAGGGTATGCCTAGCCCCAGCCGAAGAAATAGAGCCCGCCTTGTCAAGCGCATCCTGGGGCCCATTCCGCACCGACCTTCCATGGCCGCCTCAAACATGCCATGCGACTCGGAACCCATGGGGGGCTACTCAGATGAAGTGAAAGGATTCATGTTGCTGCCAGCGCGAGTGTTACAACCACCATATAAAGGGTCCGGTTTGGAGGACTTGGGAGGGGAAGGAGGAGGTGGGAGGACCATGGGAGCGGCCAAAGCCTCAGGGCGAATGCGGAGACGGAAAGCTTCATGGAGACGGAAGATATCGATCATACCCTGGGCCCTCTAGGGATCAAGGCACCAGGCCTTCATGCGCACCGGGCCGGGGTTATCCAGAGATATGGGGTCGGCCTCCATGGGTTTGCCAACTATTTCACCAAATGCCATCAAGAATCGGGTGTTGCGCAGGCTGGAGGGCACACCATCCACAAGGTGCCAGGTTTCAGAGACGGAAGCAACAGGATGCGCTCCATCATTAGCAGCCTTAATAAAGATGACAACTTGGTTTAGAGGGAGAATGAAACTGGAATAGGAGGCCATCATCTTGAGGCTTTCTTTGGTGGGGAAGGTGACAGCGAATTCTGAGGCAGATAGCTGGTGGATCTTCGAATCCCAACCCTCAACCCCCCATTCCTTCAACTCGTCGGATATGATTTGGGTGGTGACCAGAGCAGAGGTGATAGAGATGACAGCAGAGTTTGAAACAGTTGGCGTGAACATAGGCATGCCAAGATCCCCATCTAGAGCGAAGAAGGAACAACCGGGCAAACCCAGCCCAAATTGTTTGAAGGAGGGGAATTTGGAACAGTTCGTGCATGTGACAGTGAGGTGTCCCTCCTCTCTAGAGATAAAATAGAAGGGGGGAATTTGCAGCGCGACTAGAAGTGACCGGATCTATGGCAGCCAAAGCAGGTGAGTGTGGTCGATCCCGAGGACGCACCGCCCCCAGCGGCCGGAGCCGCGCCACGGGAGGGAGTGACGCCCTGGGGGATGGGAGGGGGATGCGGAAGGATTTCATTGCCCACCACTACCAAGGGGAGCCCACCTCCATGGGGGAAGTGCGTCTGACTTTAGAAGGGAAGCCGAAGGAACTAGAGCCGAAACCAGCACTGCCGCCGCCCTTGCCCGTGCCTCCACTCGAACACGCACCAGGGCCAGATCCGAAGCCGGGACTGTTGGGGAACGTAGTTAATTCAAAAAAATTCCTACGTGTCACCAAGATCAATCTAGGAAATGCTAGCAACCAGATAGAGGGGGTGCATCTTCATACCCTTGAAGATCACTAAGCGAAAGTGTTACAAGAACCCGGTTGATGGAGTCATACTTGCGGCGATTCAAATCATGGAAGATCCGATCCAAGCGTTACTGGCAAGTCTCTTTACTCATTCCGTAACGCATGATCCCGTGGCTAACTCGTTAGTCACATTGAGCTCATTATGATGATGCATTACCGAGTGGGCCCAAAGATACCTCTCCATCATAAAGAGTGACAAATCCCAGTCTCGTTTCATGCCAACCCAACAGACACTTTCGGAGATACCTATAGTGCACCTTTATAGCCACGTAGTTATGTTGTGATGTTTGGTACACCCAAAGCATTCCTACGGTATCCGGGAGCTGCACAATCTCATGGTCTAAGGAAATGATACTTGACATTAGAAAAGCTCTAGCAAACGAACTACGCGATCTTATGCTATGCTTAGGATTGGGTCTTGTCCATCACATCATTCTCCTAATGATGTGATCCCGTTATCAACGACATCCAATGTCCATGGTCAGGAAACCACAACCATCTATCGATCAACGAGCTAGTCAACTAGAGGCTCACTAGGGGCATGTTGTAGTTTATATATGCATTCACACATGTATTACGGTTTTCGGTTAATACAATTATAGCATGAACAATAGACAATTATCATGAACAAGGAAATATAGTAATAACTATTTTATTATTGCCTCTAGGGCATATTTCCAGCAGTCTTCCACTTGCACTAGTGTCAATAATATAGTTACATTGTGATGAATTGGACACCCATAGAGTTCTGGTGTTGATCATGTTTTGCTCGTGGAAGAGGTTTAGTCAATGGATCTGCGACATTCAGATCCGTGTGCACTTTACAAATATCTGTGTCTCCATCTTGAATATATTCACGAATGGAGTTGAAGCGACGCTTGATGTGCATGGTCTTCTTGTGAAACCTAGGCTCCTTGGCAACGGCAATAGCTCTAGTGTTGTCAAAGAAAAGAGTCATCGGGCCCGACGCATTAGGAATCACTCCTAGGTCGGTGATAAACTCCTTCATCGAGACTGCTTCTTGTGCTGCTTCTGAAGCAGCTATGTAGTCTGCTTCACATGTAGATCCCGCCACGACGCTTTGCTTGCAACTGCACTAGTTGACTGCCCCACACCATTCAAAATATACACGTACCGGTTTGTGACTTAGAGTCATCCGGATATGTGTCGAAGCTAGCATCGACATAACCCTTTACAACGAGCTCTTCGGCACCTCCATAAACGAGAAACATATCCTTAGTCTTTCTCAGGTACTTTAGGATATTCTTGACCGCTGTCAAGTGTTCCATTCCGGGATCACTTTGATACCTCCCTACCAAACTTATGGCAAGGTTCACATCAGGTCTGGTACATAGCATGGCATACATAATAGAGCCTATATATGGCAGAGGAATAGGGGATGACACTCATCTTTTCTCTATCTTCTGCCGAGGTCGGGCATTGAGCTGCATTCAATTTCACACCTTGCAATACAGGCAAGAACCCCTTCTTGGGCTGATCCATATTGAACTTCTTCAATATCTTGTCAAGGTATGTGCTTTGTGAAAGACCAATGAGGCGTCTCGATCTATCTCTACAGATCTTGATGCCTAATATGTAAGGAGCTTCTCCAAGGTCCTTCATTGAAAAATACTTATTCAAGTAGGCCTTTATGCTTTCCAAAAGTTCTATATCATTTCCCATCAAGAGTATGTCATCCACATATAATATAATAAATGCTACAGAGCTCCCACTCACTTTCTTGTAAATACAAGCTTCTCCATAAGTCTGTATAAACCCAAACACTTTGATCATTTCATCAAAGCGAATGTTCCAACTCCGAGATGCTTGCACCAGCCCATAGATGGAGCGCTGGAGCTTGCATACTTTGTCAGCAGTCCTAGGATCGACAAAACCTTCCGGCTATATCTATACAATTCTTCCTTAAGGAAACCATTAAGGAATGCCGTTTTGATGTCCACTTGCCAGATCTCATAGTCATAGAATGCGGCAATTCCTAACATAATTCAGGCGGACTTCAGCTTCGCTACGGGTGAGAAGGTCTCATCGTAGTTAACCCCTTGAACTTGTCGATAACCCTTAGCGACAAGCCAAGTGCTACCTCTTGAGCACTGCGTTGGTTTTCCCTTGAAGAGGAAAGGGTGATGCAGCAAAGTAGCGTAAGTATTTCCCTCAGTTTTGAGAACCAAGGTATCAATCCAGTAGGAGGCTCCACGCAAGTCCCTCGTACCTACACAAATAAACAAGAACCTCGCAACCAACGCGATAAAGGGGTTGTCAATCCCTTCATGGCCACTTGCGAAAGTGAGATCTGATAGAGATAATAAGATAAGATAAATATTTTTTGTATTTTTATGATATAGATTGGGAAGTAAAGATTGCAAAATAAAGTAGATTGAAAACTTATATAATGGAGAATAGACCCGGGGGCCATAGGTTTCACTAGTGGCTTCTCTCAAGATAGCATAAGTATTACGGTGGGTGAACAAATTACTGTCGAGCAATTTATAAAAAGTGCATAATTATGAGAATATCTAGGCATGATCATGTATATAGGCATCACGTCCACGACAAGTAGACCGACTCCTGCCTGCATCTACTACTATTACTCCACACATCGACCGCTATCCAGCATGCATCTAGAGTATTAAGTTCATAAGAACAGAGTAACGCATTAGGCAAGATGACATGATGTAGAGGGATAAACTCAAGAAATATGATATAAACCCCATCTTTTTATCCTCGATGGCTACAATACAATACGTGCCTTGCTGCCCCTGCTGTCACTGGGAAAGGACACCGCAAGATTGAACCCAAAGCTAAGCACTTCTCCCATTGCAAGAAAGGTCAATCTAGTAGGCCAAACCAAACTGATAATTCGAAGAGACTTGCAAAGATAACCAATCGTACATAAAATAATTCAGAGGAGATTCAAATATTTCTCATAGATAAACTTGATCATAAACCCACAATTCATCAGATCTCGCCAAACACACCGCAAAAAGAGTTACATCGAATAGATCTCCAAGAAGATCGAGGAGAACATTGTATTGATATTCAAAGAGAGAGAAGAAGCCATCTAGCTAATAACTATGGACCCGAAGGTCTGTGGTCAACTACTCACAACTCATTGAAGAGGCCTTGGCATTGATGTAGAAGCCCTCCGTGATCGATTCCCCCTCCGGCGGAGCACCGGAAAAGGCTCCAAGATGGGATCTCACGGGTACAGATGGTTGCGGCGGTGGAAATAGGGTTTCGTGGTGCTCCTCTGTATTTTTAGAGTATACAAGTATATATAGGCGAAGGAAGTCGGTCAGGGGAGCCGCGAGGGGGCCACGAGGGTGGGGGAGGTGCCCACCCCTCTAGGGAGTGCCCTGGACTCTCGTGGCCACCTCGTTTACTTCTTGACGTCCACTCCAAGTGTCATGGATTGCGTTTGTTCCAAAAAGATCTCTCCCAAAGGTTTCATTCCGTTTGGACTCCGTTTGATATTCCTTTTCTTCGAAACACTGAAATAGGCAAAAAACAGCAATTTGGGTTGGGCCTCCGGTTAATAGGTTAGTCCCAAAAATGATATAAAAGTGTATAGTAAAGCCCATAAACATCCAAAACGGGTAATATAATAGCATGGAACTATCAAAAAATATAGATACATTGGAGACGTATCACCGAGCCTTATAGACGGTCACATTACCATCCGTGTCAGTCTTCTTCTTAAAGTTCCACTTATTCTCTATGGTTTGCCGATCATCGGGCAAGTGCGTCAAAGTCCATACTTTGTTTTCATACATGGATCCTATCTAGGATTTCATGGCTTCAAGCCATTTGTTCCCGCCATCGCTTCTTCATATAGTTTGAAGGTTCACCGTTGTCTAACAACATGATTTCCAGGACAGGGTTACCGTACCACTCTGGTGCGAAACATGTCCTTGTGGGCCTACGAAGTTCAGTAGTAACTTGATCTGAAGTTTCATGATCATCATCATTAACTTCCTCTCTAGTCGGTGCAGGCACCAAAGAAACATCCTCCTGTGCTGCGCTACTCTCCGGTTCAAGAGGGGGTACCTCATCAAGTTCTACTTTCCTCCCACTTACTTCTTTCGAGAGAAACTCTTTCTCCAGAAAGGATCCATTCTTGGCAACAAAGATCTTGCCCACGGATCTGAGGTAGAAGGTATTCCCAATAGTTTCCTTAGGGTATCCTATGAAGACGCATTTTTCCGATTTGGGTTCGAGCTTTTCAGGTTGAAGTTTCTTAACATAAGCAACGCATCCCCAAACTTTCAGAAACGACGGCTTAGGTTTCTTCCCAAACCATAATTCATACGGTGTCGTCTCAATGGATTTATACGGTGCCCTATTTAAAGGGAATGCAGCAGTCTCTAAAGCATAACCCCAAAATGATAGCGGTAGATCGGTAAGAGACATCATAGATCGCACCATATCTAATAGAGTGCGATTACGCTGAGGTGTTCCAGGCAGCATGAGTTGTGAAACAATTCCACATTTCCTTAAGTGCATGCCAAACTCATGACTCAAATATTCTCCTCCACAATCTGATCGTAAGAACTTTATTTTCCTGTCACGTTGATTCTCTACCTCGCTTTGAAATTCCTTGAACTTTTCAAAGGTCTCAGACTTGTGTTTCACTAAGTAGACATACCCATATCTACTTAAGTCATCGGTGAGGGTGAGAACGTAACGATAGCCATCGCGAGCCTCAATGCTCATTGGACCGCATACATTAGTATGTATTATTTCCAACAAGTTGGTTGCTCGCTCCATTGTTCCGGAGAAAGGAGTCTTGGTCATTTTTCCCATGAGGCATGGTTTGCACGTGTCAAAAGATTCATAATCAAGAGACTCCAGAAGTCCATCTGCATGGAGTTTCTTCATGCGTTTGACACCAATGTGACTAAGGCGGCAGTGCCACAAGTATGTGGGACTATCATTATCAACCTTACATCTTTTGGCATTCACACTATGAATAGTGTAACATCACGTTCGAGATTCAATAAAAATAAACCATTGACCAGCGGGGCATGACCATAAAACATATCTCTCATATAAATAGAACAACCATTATTCTCATATTTAAATGAGTATCCATCTCGCATTAAACGAGATCTAGATACAATGTTCATGCTCAAAGTTGGCACTAAATAACAATTATTGAGGTTTAAAACTAATCCTGAAGGTAGATGTAGAGGTAGCGTGCCGACGGCGATCACATCGACCTTGGAACCATTCCCGACGCGCATCGTCACCTCGTCCTTCCCCAGTCTCTGCTTATTGTGCAACTCCTGCTTTGAGTTACAAATGTGAGCAACCGCATCGGTATCAAATACCCAGGAGCTACTATGAGAGCCGGTAAGGTACACATCAACAACATGTATATCATATATACCTTTGGTGTTGCCGGCCTTCTTATTCGCTAAGTACTTGGGGCAGTTCCGCTTCCAGTGACCATTTCCATTGCAATAAAAGTACTCAGTCTCAGGCTTGGGTCCATTCTTTGGCTTCTTCTTCCCGGCAACTGACTTACCGGGCGCGGCAACTCCCTTGCCGTCCTTCTTGAAGTTCTTCTTTCCCTTGACTTTCTTGAAAGTGGTCTTATTCACCATCAACACTTGATGTTCCTTTTTGATTTCCACCTCCGCTGATTTTAGCATTGAATATAACTCAGGAATGGACTTCTCCATCCCTTCCATATTATAGTTCATCACAAAGCTCTTGTAGCTAGTTGGAAGTGACTGGAGGATTCTGTCAATGACCGAGTCATCTAGAAGATTAACTCCCAGTTGAGACAAGCGGTTGTGCAACCCAGACATTTTGAGTATATGCTCACTAACATAACTATTTTCCTCCATCTTACAACTGTAGAACTTGTCGGCGACTTCATATCTCTCGACCCGGGCATGAGTTTGGAAAACCATTTTCAGCTCTTGGAACTTCTCATATGCTTCATGTAGCTCAAAACGCTTTTGGAGCCCCGGTTCTAAGTTGTAAAGCATGTCGCACTGAACTAGAGAGTAATCGTCACTACGCAACTGCCAGGCGTTCATAACGTCTTGAGTTGCTGGGAAAATGGGTGCATCACCTAGCGGTGCTTCAAGGACATATGCTTTCTTGGCAGCTATGAGGATGATCCTCAAGTTACGGACCCAATCCGTATAGTTTCTACCATCGTCTTTCAGCTTGGTTTTCTCTAGGAACGCGTTGAAGTTGAGGACAACATTAGCGTGGGCCATTGGATCTACAGGATAAATTGTAAAGACAATTTTAGACTAAGTTCATGATAATTAAGTTCATCTAATCACATTATTTAATGAACTCCCACTCAGATAGACATCCCTCTAGTCATCTAAGTGATACATGATCCGAATCGACTAGGCCGTGTTCGATCATCACGTGAGACGGTCTAGTCATCAACGGTGAACATCTCCATGTTGATCGCATCTACTATACCTTTCGGTCTCTCGTGTTCCTAGGCCATGTCTGTACATGCTAGGCTCGTCAAGTCAACCTAAGTGTTTCGCATGTGTAAATCTGGCTTACACCCGTTGTATTCGAACGTTAGAATCTATCACACCCGATTATCACGTGGTGCTTCGAAACAATGAACCTTCGCAACAGTGCACACTTAGGGGGAACACATTTATTGAAATTTTAGTAAGGTATCATCTTATTTATGCTACCGTCGTTCTAAGCAAATAAGATGTAAACAGGATAAACATCACATGCAAATCATAAAGTGACATGATATGGCCAATATCATCTTGCGCCTTTGATCTTCATCTTCGAGGTGCGGCATGATCACCATCGTCACCGGCATGACACCATGATCTCCATCATCGTGTCTTCATGAAGTTGTCTCGCCAACTATTACTTCTACTACTGTGGCTAACGGTTAGCAATAAAGTAAAGTAATTACATGGCGATTATATTGACTCGCATGTCATACAATAAATTAAGACAACTCCTATGGCTCCTGCCAGTTGTCATACTCACCGACATGCAAGTCGTGATTCCTATTACAAGAACATGATCAATCTCATACATCACATATATAATTCATCACATCCTTTTGGGCATATCACATCACATAGCATACCCTGCAAAAACAAGTTAGACGTCCTCTAATTGTTGTTGCATGTTTTACGTGGCTGCTATGAGTTTCTAGCAAGAACGTTTCTTACCTACGCAAAAGCCACAACGGTGATATTCCAATTGCTATTTACCCTTCATAAGGACCCTCTTCATCAAATCCGATCCGACTAAAGTGGGAGAGAAGACACCCGCTAGCCACCTTATGCAACAAGTGCATGTCAGTCGGTGGAACCTGTCTCACGTAAGCGTACGTTTAAGGTCAGTCCGGGCCGCTTCATCCCACAATGCCGCCGAATCAAGATTGGACTAGTAAAGTTAAGCAAATTGACCAAATCATCGCCCACAACTACTTGTGTTCTACTCGTGCATAGAATCTACGCATAAACCTGCCTCTGATACCATTGTTGGGGAACGTAGTAATAATTCAAAAAAGTTCCGATGTGTCACCAAGATCAATCTAGGAGATGCTAGAAACGAGAGAGAGAGAGAGAGGGAGTGCATCTTAATACCCTTGAATATAGCTAAGCAGAAGCGTTACAAGAACGCGGTTGATGGAGTCATACTCGCGGCGATTCAAATCGCGGAAGATCCGATCCAAGCGCCGAACGGACGGCGCCTCCGCGTTCAACACATGTATAGCCCGGGGACGTCTCCTCCTTCTAGATATAGAAAGGGGAGAGGAGAAGTTGAGGGAGAACTCTGGCAGCACGATGGTGTGGTGGTGGAGCTCATGGTTCTCCGGCAGAGCTTCGCTACGCTCAACGGAGGAGGTGGAGGAGTTGGAGGGGAGGGCTGCGCCAGGGGCAAAGGGTGTAGCTCCCATGCGCCTCCCCACTATATATAGGGGTGGAGGGGGCTGGTTTCTTACCCTCCAAGTCCGTTGGGCCGTTGGCAAAGGTGGGAGGAAAGAAATCTCATCCTTTCCCTTCCCCACCGATTGTTATCCCCCCCCCCTTTTTAGTGATCTTGATCTTATCCCTTCGGGATATGATATAATTCCTTCTAAGGGGGATCTTGGTGCACCTTAACCAGGGGTGTGGGGCCTTGACCCCACTACCCACGTTCATGTGGGTCCGCCATGCAGGTGGGCCCCACTCCAGAACCTTCTAGAACCTTCCCGGTACAATACCAAAAAATCCCGAACATTTTCCGGTGGCCAAAATAGGACTTCCCATATATAAATCTTTACCTCTGGACCATTTCGGAACTCCTCGTGACATCCGGGATCTCATCTGAGACTCCGAACAACTTTCGGTAACCACATACAATTCCCATTACAACTCTAGTGTCACCAAACCTTAAGTGTGTAGACCCTACGGGTTCAGGAACCATGCAACATGACCGAGATGCCTATCTGGCCAAAATAACAAATAGCGGGATCTGGATACCCATATTGGCTCCCACATGTTCCACGATGATCTCATCGGATGAACCACATTGTCGGGGATTCAATCAATCCTGTATATAATTCCCTTTGTCCATCGGTATGTTACTTGCCCGAGATTCGATCGACAATATCCCTATACCTTATTCAATCTCGTTACCGGCAAGTCTCCTTACTCGTTCTGTAACGCATGATTCTGTGGCTAACTCATTAGTCACATTGAGCTCATTATGATGATGCATTACCGAGTGGGCCCAGAGATACCTTTCCATCATACGGAGTGACAAATCCCAGTCTCGATTCGTGCCAACCCAACAGACACTTTCGGAGATACCTGTAGTGCACCTTTATATCCACCTAGTTACGTTGTGACGTTTGATACACCCAAAGCATTCCTGCAGTATCCGGGAGTTGCACAATCTCATGGTCTAAGGAAATGATACTTGACATTAGAAAAGCTCTAGCAAACAAACTACACGATCTTGTGCTATGCTTAGGGTTGAGTCTTGTCCATCACATCATTCTCCTAATTGATGTGATCTCATTATCAACGACATCCAATGTCCATGGCTAGGAAACCACAACCATCTATTGATCAACGAGCTAGTGAACTAGAGGCTCACTTTGGACATGTTGTAGTCTATGCATTCACACATGTATTACGGTTTCCGGTTAATACAATTATAGCATGAACAATAGATAATTATCATCAACAAGGAAATATAATAATAACTATTTTATTATTGCCTCTAGGGCATATTTCCAACAGGGACTGCCACCGCGACCGCCCACCGCAGCCGAGCTGCCCGGGCCCCGTGGCAGGGAGAGCCTTGAATCCCTAGAGGCCGCCACCGACCCCGCGGCTGCAGCCTCCCAAGGATCCACCGCCGCGCCTCCGCACGCGCCCGCTCGTCACGCTGCAGCCAGGCAGGCCCCGCAGCCAAGGCCTCGTGCTTAGCCACAACCTGCTCGCGAGCCGAGCGCTCCACCTCCAGCTTAAAACGGAGCGCAGCTTCGTACTCCAGATCTGGGGACCGGCCCGCCTCCGAAGAGCCTCCCCGCCCCCGCTTGCTGCCGGAGAGGGCATCGGAAGAAGAGGCACGAGACTTGTCCATCGGGATGACCGTGACGAAGGAAGCCGAGAGGGGTGGAGGAGGGCTAGATCTGAGAAGGCGACGAACATGAAAGGGGAAGCGGCGCACGTTGCGGCGAGAGGTAGGAAACCCTATATCGGGGTCGGGGCAACCCTTGCGAATCCATAAATTGCCAGAGAGGCGAGGGCCAACGGGATGACAAGCAAAGGGGGCACAGGCCAACGGGCAAACCCGCCCGCTCGGACCAACCGAAGGCAGAGGGGGAAAAGTCACCACATCAGAAAGCACCGGGACCGCCAGGCCCATCGGCCCAACCGGCCCAAGCCCATGGGTACGACCCAAAACCTGGCCACCGCGCACCAGGAGGCCCCGCCCTAGGTTTCCTCCCGCCGCACCAGCGCCACCGAACTAGAGCGCTCCCGCCGCCCACCGAAGGGGCCACGCCCCCTGTCCCTGGCCGACGCCCCGACGGCAAACCAGATGAGGGGGGAAGCGGTGAATCCGAAGAAGGCGAGCAGGAAGCCGAGACCGGAAGCACATCAGCACGCGAGGGGGAAGGGGGATCTAAGACATGAGCCCGCTTACCAAATCTGCGGCCACGACGGCGGGCCAGGCACCACCCAGCCTCCACCGCTTCCGGCGAGGGCACGCGGCTGCGCCCGCCAGGAGCAAACTTGTGGAGCCTGGGCACAGGAGCACAGCAAGGAGAGGGGGGATTGGCCACGGGGGGAAGATCATCTACATCGGAGTCGGAGTCGGAGTCGAGGCCATCCAAGGCCCATAATCTGTTG
>NC_041383.1:97803536-97851148 GCF_002162155.2 Triticum dicoccoides
GGCTAAGGTGGGGAGGGGCACGAGGGGGAGGATAGGGAGGCGCTGCCGGGGGGAGTCACGGGGGCGGGGGAGAGAGGAGGGGCAGAGAGGGAGCGAGCGGGAGGGGAGGGGAGGGGGAGGGAGAAGCCATCAGCAAGCAGTGACAATCTCCCCCATGCCTCTACCTTTTCCCCACTCTCTTATAAGAATCATAAGATAAGACATTTTTCAACTTGATTTCAAACTGCTAGCGGTAAAGAGAATGATATGTTACCATAGTTAATCTGAGGTCTATTAAATGCAAGTTCTTCCAAATTGGCTTCGTAAGTTCAAGCGTTGTGATTTTTAGACTTCTACTCCCAGGAATTAAACCCGTGACATCATTGAGAAATGAAATTTGTTGTTTATAAGTCTACGTCGCACTAGCAGGCTGAGTGTTTATTGTTTGATTTTTAGACTTGTCTTTTCCTTGTTTGTTTTTTAGACTTGTCTTTTCCTTGTTTGTTTTTTAGGCTTGTCCTTTTCCAAACTAATAGATGAGGCTTTGGTTTGTGCAGCTTCAAACACAAAGCGATGAGGGCTGGTGTTGCAGGGATCCTTTCGGAAGAAGCTGCCTGCGATCAATCCCAGCAAAGATCTGCCTACGATGGTTGATGAAGGGGATACTATCGAGTTGGAATAGATGTTGGGTAATATGGTCACTGTTGTCAGGGGATGTGGAAGGTAAGAAATTGTATCACATTTCTGTTCATGAGTATGACCTCAGCAGGCTATTTGCAATTCTGTTCATGAGTATGTTGGATATTAAGACACAATTAACCGTTTCGAACTTTGTTCGGATGACTGTTTGGCCAATCTATTCAGCTGCTAGGATAATTATATACCTCGTTCAGGTATGAACTGACTAATCATTCTTTGACCTTTACTCCTGGGCTGTTTGGGAGGACGAACACCATATGAACTGCACATTGCGGGTATTTAGAGCTTGTTGATCACAAGCTCGCTCGGTCATTGTGATCGGGCTCCAAAAATCCCATCGCTAGGGGTGCTTGAATCGCTCCAAGTCCGTCAAGCTGTTACCAAAATTGAGTGGTCCGATTCCCTCCTTTTTTGTCTTTTTCTTTCTTTCTATTTTCATGTTTGTATTACCTTTTCCTATTTCTTTCTTTTAATTTTCCAACCTAGTTTTTCCATTAATATATTTTTTGCACAATTTCCAAAACCAATGTGTAAGCACTTCTAAAAAATAACATGAACATTTTATTAGAAGGTGTAAATATTTTATAGAAGGCACAAATAGTTCTTAAAATTACATGAACATTCTTTAAATAGTTTTAATATTTTACTTGAACATTTTTTTAAACGCATGAACACTTCTAATAATTGCATGATTTTTTATAAAAATGTGTGCATGCTTTTTTTGAAAACTATATGATTTTTATAAAATATGAGAACAATCTTTTAAATACATGAATGTATCTTGGAAATGATAGAAAACTTTTTAAACTATATGAACATTATCTAAAAGGTTTGAACTTTTTTTAAAATTTCATGGATATTTTGTTAAGTACGTGAATTCTTTACCTTGTTATATGTATAAATATTATTTATTTTTAAAATTGATTCTACATAAACTAGTGAGATAACTAAACTTATTTTTTGATTGTGTATATTTTAAATGAAATTTCAAGATTTATGAAAGAGAAAACCCAAAATAGTGCCCATTAATGGATATCAAAAGCGAGAAATGGTGATACCTATTTGTCAATCATTTTTAGATTCTCAAAAAAAAAGTGTCGACTGTTTGCTAAAAAAACTTATTTGTCAATTGTCGTCACTAAATGTTGACAAAACTCATAGGGCGACGCTCGCATGAGCCAGCTCATGTGCCCCTCCCCCGCACCCTTATTTCTCATCGGTCGGCTGGTTTATTCGGTTCCATTCCCTTTTTTGATTTGGTTTCCTTAGTTTCATTTTTTTTGCTCCGATTTTATTCAAGTTTAGAAATGTTCACAATTTTTGCAAAACATTTCAAAAATGTAAAAGTTTCTATTTTTTGCGGGAGTATAAAAGCTTTCTATTTTTAAAATATTGATCGTAAAAACTCCAATATTTTGAAAATGTTTTGATTTTTAAAGAGTATTCTAAAATAAATAAATATTTGTGTTTTTGAAATCCAAAATTTAAAACTACTGAACCAAAAAAGCACTAGAAAACAATAGAAAAGGAAAGAAAAACACCCTGGTGCTTTGCTCCTGTCGCTACAGCACCGCCGCCGGGCGCCATGGGGGTTGGACCAGTCATGACACTGTGTGTTTGTGTGACATCTTGGCGCGCTGAGCGTCACATAGGAGGGCTCGTGAGAAATAGTACCCCAAGGAGTAATTGTTGCCGGGAAGATGGTTTGATGTATTTTCCTAACAGCAGCCAGAGAGAGCAGAACATTTTCTTTTTTTGCGAGAAGAGAGAGCAGAACATAACAAAGGTGGCCTACTGACCTTGATATATATATCCTCTTCTTTAGCTGGACCTTGATATATCTTTGATCGGCAAGCCCACCGTTGCTCGGACTTTCTAGATTACCCACACTGCCCGACTCCACCAAAGTTGACTTCCCTACCCTAGCCGCCGCCACGCCAGTCGACTAGTGGGGCGACTTTTTTCATCTGATCTCAGCCGGTCAGGGCGTTGGCCCCCTCTCCCTCCGGCTGCTCCGGCGGCAGGAGGGAGGGGGGACCCCGTTCCTCCGTTCTGTAGTTAGGTTTTGGATTTGTAGGTTGTGGTGTGCCGTGTGGGTGGTGGGAGCGGCGCCCGAACGAATAAATCTGTCTCAGCTTCACTCCCACACCGGCGGTGCCGTTCATGGCGGCGTCTCAGAGTTGATGGCCGTGTGATTGCCGATCCTTCAGATCGGCTGTGTTAGGGTTCATGGATGATGTCGGCGAGACGGCGGCGGCGACTTCATCAGGTGTGTCTCTCCTTCTGCTCTGTCCCCGTTGCTGTGGCGTTGTCTCCGACGTCATGGTGGAGCAGGGAGGTTTTGTCATCCAGGAGTACGCGCAGACGGGTGTCTGCGCAAGTGATAGCTAGAAGATGGTGCATCCTGTGCTGGGTTTGTGGTTGGTGGCTGACAGTTCTGGTTTCCTCCTTCGACGTCGTTGTCATGCGGGGGTGTCAGATCTAGAGTTCGATGGCATGTCCGGGGACATGTTGCCCCGGTCTGATTCTTTCAATGGCAATGGTTTTGCTTCTGGCAAACTACTTTCGAGGTCCGTAAAACTGTTGATCAGCGATGGAGCCGCGTCGAGCTCAGGTGAAGAGGTGATCTGTTTTCTTTTCCTTTGGTGGCCGCTTTGGTGGTGTCGGAGGAAAGAAACAGGCGCTGGTATTTTGCATAGGATTATCCTATCTTTTCAGTCTTGTAATGTCGGTGCTTACGTGCCTTGTAACCGGATCTTTATTTTATAAATGAGACACGTATTACCATGCAAAAAAAAACCCCACCGTTGCTCAATAAGCGAAGTACGTACTGTACGTACTAATATAGCAGTGACCGACAATGTCCCGCCGGGAAGTTACCTTTACCCAAGAACCTGAAATTCTAACGCGGCCGGCTACTTACTACTTGGGCCCTCACTCTGTGCTGTGCTGTATATATGAACCGACCCAATGGGCTCTGGTGACCCAAAGAACGTCCCGCCGGCCGCCGACCACTCGCCGAGCTACAGTAGTGGTAAGAAGGAAGGAAAAGATTCTGCACGAACTCCACGGAATAATAAACTAGCGACGCCGTACAGATTCGGTACGATTCCGGTACAGCAGCAAATCGGGGGGGTTTACTTGGAGACAATCAATCGTCAGGTTTACCATTATCAATTACCACCACCGTACTTCCGTGATGCTAATCTTAAGTGGAGCAGCACTAGTACACAAAAGTACCGGTGGTACTGAAGGTGGTGGCGAGACAGTGAAAAAAAGCTGGTGGTTCATCAGGAGCGTGATGAGCGAGCGCCCAGTCACCGAAAAGATCCGATGTGCGTGCGCCATGCATGGCTATGTATGTATCCGGCATCAGGGCCCGTACGCACGCGCCGGGCGGCGAGGGGGCAGCTGCCGCAAGGCTTAATCTATCCGCAACGCTGTACGCACCGTGCCGGGCGTACGAGCGAACCGGCGATACACCTAGCCGCGGCATGGTGGCGTTGACCTAAACCGGAGCTCGTCCGATCTTGCACAGGAGCCTCGCCGTCGTGTACGTCAATGATGCAGTCCGTTGCATGCCGTGATTAGATCTAAGCCGGCTGCACACCGGCCGTCCTCGGAGGGTGGCCTGGCCATCACTGGCGGGGCTGCAGGAGTAGTAGTAGTACTACCGGAGACTGACTGAGAGGGAGGGAGTGGACAAAGAACTCCCACCAACGCAGTACTTCCTCCGTCCTGCTTCATTGATTCCTATTGTATTTTGTGTGAAATTTTGATTAAAAATTTAACTAACAAAATATTAATGCATGCCATCAACAATAATATCATCGAAAACTATGTTTAAATATGAATCCGATGATATAATTGTTAATGACATGCAAAAATATTTTATTAGCTAAAATGTTTTGTCAAAATTTGACACAAAATACAATGAAGACCAATAAATCAGGATGAAGGTAGTACGTACCAACCACGTGCGTTGGAGCCGCCATGCCATCCATGATTTATCATCTCATCCCATCCCCAGCACCCCAGGCAGGCCGGCCGGAGAAAAGTCTCCCTGGATCCTGGCGCACTCAAGATTCAGCCCGACTGCCTGCCAAAACAAAGGAGATTCAGATCTCAAGCCTCCCTGAAGCAGCTCACCTGAATCTCGTCTCTAAAGCATGCAATGCAAACGTTAATGTGTGTCTACAAATCTATAAAGACCAAATTCAATTACCATAGACAGAGTTAGCAGGGGAATCAAAACGAGTACAAACATGGTAACTTGAGTCCCTCGCTAGCATATCACTCTCCATACAATAGTGCTGCTCCTACTACCACCACTCCTGGTGATCTCAGGCAAAGTTCATCAACTACGAATAATTAACCAAGTAGGCTCCATCCATCGATCAAATCCCTCATAGGTTTTGCCCTTTCCGGAACGGGAGGCAGCCACACATACACAGTCACACGCACACAAAGGCGAAATTCTGAAAACTGCAGCGAGAAAGAAAGGTCCTCGGAATATATAAAGGCCCTCGGCAGTGGCGGTACGTACGCTGTGCATCATAAAAGAAGCTGGAAATGTGGTGCCAGTAGGGTGCTGGTGGGGGCACAGCCGGTCTATTTGGAAAGGAATTTCGCCGTCCCATCACCGTTGCATGTCGAGTTCCCATTGGCCCGAGCCGTATCTGCCAGAGCCCACTTCCTCTCTCTGTCTCGATGCAGAATTTCTTTTATCTCATTTGGCATTCTTTCCATGCAAAGGATGAGTGAGAAATGCTCCAAGGACATGGACACATGCAGCAAAGCCCAGCACCGTCTATGTACACATGCAGTATTATTACTGGTAGAGCATGCTGTCGCTGCAAATTGTTTACCCGCCTCCGCTTGGTTTGTATTCCTAAATATTTGTCTTTGTCTTTCTAGAGATTTCAACAAGTAACTACATACAGAACAAAATGAGTGAATCTACACTCTAAAATATGTTTATATACATCCGTATGCGATAGTCCATTTGAAATCTTTAAAAAGACAAATATTTAAGAGCAGAGGGAGTAGTACTGTACTACAAAAGCTGCAAATTCTTCACCAGGTTTTGGCAAACGGCTGGGGGAAAGAAGGCAAGCTTTATTCTTCATCATGCCATCACATGGCTACATTGCCATGCTTACCCATGTCATTACCATGCATGCAGGGTTAGTTGCTAAACGAGCTTACTGCCTAGGTTGATGCACAACCCAGGCACTGGCAGAGCATCTGCCTGCGCAGTTTACACCGGCTTTTCATGCAAGTGGCAATTAACAAGTGTGCAAGCGGTGGCAAGAAGATGAAAGGAAGCAAAGGAGCCAGGCTAATGGCGGCCAGTACTGTAGTATTGTTTTTTTAGGGCTAAGCGGATTTGGGTGTCCCCCTGAATCCCCGATGCCCTGGAGCTCCCCAAAGGGGAAAGATGCCGCCAAATGGAGAGCCGCCACGTGCCGCCCATTACCCCCGCGTAAGAGCATTCTTATAATATAATCTCCACTTGATCACTCCCCATCCAGCTGCAGATCTGGTCTGCACGCCGGCGAGCCCTGCCACGTGGCCAGCTCCCAGCAATGTCCCACACACTTGCTGCAAGCGCAAGAGATAAAAAAACACTACAGCCTTTGCAGGCGCAGCTTGCAGCAGCCAGCCAATGCTTATGTGGATGCGTTGCCCGGTCAACAGGCCTTCTCACTGCCTCAGCCGTGTTTTACCGCACTGTAAATCTCGTGAGCGGTGAAATCAAGAGCCTGACCGGCCACTGCGAGTGCTGCATGGCGAGCATGCATGCACGCATGCACGGCCATGGTCAGGACGGCAGGTCAATAATATGGGTGCGCTCTGAGGAAGAAACAGGAGATCGTAGTACGTACCGCGCCAATTATCGGCGCGCGCAGCATTTGGCCGAATGGACCGGACGGAGAGAGAGGATTTTCACTTGCGCGCCTCGACCTCGGAGCGGTCGAGAGCCTAGTAGTAGAAAGCAAAGCAAAGCAACAGGAGTTCGCCAATTATTATTACCTTTCCATGCACGATTTGATCATGTGAGATCACCTGTTTTCTTTTTCTTAAATGGATTATTTGACCGTTGAACTTGCTTGCAATGCAAGATCATATTTTCCTTTTGCAGACGTGCGAGGAGAATGCTCGCCCGACCGGCTCTACATTCAAGGATGCACACACGCACGTTTTTGTTTGTGATTTGTCTTGCAAATTATGTTGCCAAATTACAGTGTATATTTGGTCATGGTCAAACTTCAGTAAACCTTGACCGAGTTTAAAGAAAAAAACATATCTTCATTTACAATATCAAATTAATAATACCCAGAGATTCGTCAAAACAAATTATATAGTGTACATTGGGTGGATGTGATTTTGTCCGGACTCTCATGCACACAAACATTTTTCTCGCTAGACTCTCAAGGCACCCAAGTATTGTTTTTTCATCTGTCACATCGTTTCATCCTGCTAAACAGAATTCGCCGTACACCTCAGAGCAGGCACCAATTATCGGTTCAAGACTTTGCTGGATGGACCGAACAAGGAAATAGGGCCTCCCCCTCCCCTCGCTAAGTAGAATCCATCGTACACCTCAAAGTAACCGAGGGTACAAATCAAGCAATAATAGTTCACCCATTATTATCTTTCCATGTATGATTTGATCTCGTGAAATCACTTTTTATGATTTGATCTTCTCACTATTGAACTTGCTTGCAGGACCCACTTTCCTTTTTCCGAACATGGTAGGACGATGCTCTCCAGGGCACCGCCTATGTATCGAAGGATACACGCATAATTGGTGAGCTTCATAGAGGACGTATCCAGTGCACCGGTGTAATTCATGCACCCAATGCACCGATGCTGGATGATCCATTGGATAAAAAAAGAGGGAGATGAGTTGGCCTGAGAGATGAATAGTCGGTACATTTATCAAATAGTCCTTCTATTGTTTAGAAATAAACCCGCACTACATATCTCACATTCTCAGTCTTCCATCAATATAGTTGTTTGTTTATTTATGTTTTGTCCAAATAAAACATGGTAATATGTTATGAATTGGATGTCCGATTTGGGAACTGCTTTAGTGAGATCTTTGACCATGCACCAAGTTTTGATTAGAGTTTAAAGGACAAAAATTATAGACAATATATTCAACATTGATCTTGTATCAAAGGTCTTGTCAAGAAAAGTATGGCATTCAAAACCAAGCCAAAGTAGGACATTCGATTTGAAATATATATCATGTTTTCTGCTTGAGACCAAAAAAGCTGGACGTACATGTTTACTATTAGGAATGACATGTGTAGCGCGGGTTAATTTATACTCCCTCCGTCCGGAAATACTTGTCATCAAAATGAATAAAAGGGGATGTATCTAGATGTATTTTAGTTCTAGATACATCTTTTTTTGTCCATGTTGATGACAAGTATTTCCGGACGGAGGGAGTATAAAGTGAAGGGTTGTCTCAGTAAAAGTAGTATAGTTTGCTTGTGACCAAATCTGGGCCATTCTTTTTTCATCTATTGGCCCAAAAGCTACTGGTGTATTGGTTGCACAGATTAGCTCGGTGGATAGGATACGTTCTCGAACTTCATAAGAGGAGGATCCTTTTCATGTTACTAATCAACATTTTTTGTGGTCATTTATTAGAATTTAGTGACGCTTGAATGTTTTTCTTGGCCTGATTGGTTTCTACTGAAATTCCTGAGCATCAGGAAGATCCGCCCATGACAAGACGCCATGGACTAGCATATGGTAGGATGGTTTACTTTCTAAACCAAGGAAGTCTCACTAATGTTGCATCGATCGACTTGGATGTTCTTGTGTCTTTGTTGCGGAATTTCCCCAGAGACTCCAACGACAAACGCTTCCTCACTCATGGGCTCTCCTTCACCTCTAGGAACGCCTACAAACACCATCTCTGTAGAGCATGATGAAGACTAAAATGCAAACACCACACGACCATCCAAGGTTTCCATTGATGTCAATTTTTTGTTGGTTGCTCTCAAAGTCCGATCTCCATCACAACCACCATTGTTTCCTCACCGGCTTGCCCTAGGTTTTCCTCCTATTATGAACAAGTCGAACACATTGCTTTACTTCGCCTCCTCGGTGGCCCAGGTGTGGTCAGTCCTAGGGTTCGAAGTCCGGTTTTCCAACCCACAGATTTGAGACATGATCACACCAGTTGGCGTCGACCCCCAACATTTGTCCATCGCTAGCACTCACCATTCTATGGCAGATATATGACTCAAGAATGCAGCTACTATTAGGAACATTGTTTCAGAATTCTCTCTTTGGACTTTATAGGCTTAAGGAACCTTTAAGAGTGTCGCTATGTTTTGGTGACATTACCTATCTCCTTGTGTTATAGCACACCCTTGACAACCTTTTGAGTAATATATTCAACGGGGACGCTCTCCGTCGGTGACTGTTAAAAAAACCCTTGTTTGCAAGATCAATTTTTTCATTCATTTAGACATGGGAGGAGGACACCCTTCATGACGCCTCTGAGTAGAAGGATGCACCCATCTAGCTACAGAGCAATCGTTATTTCTTTTTCTTTTTTGGCCCTTATCTTAGAATTTAGTGTCCCGTCATGAGTGCCATTTTTCAATTTCTGCCTATTCCCAATGAATAAGGAAGATCCACATGCCACTTAATGCTAAATGCCCAACTGGCATCATCAGTGGCCGCTTTGGTGGAGCAAGGCGTGATAATTAGCATCATTAGAGGATAAAACTTTGCTACGGATCTTGCTTACAAGAGAGGCTTTATCCGGCCCTGCCATTGGACGGGTAAAGATGTGTGTGTGCGTGGTTGATCCTTCAAGGGAAAGGCGTGGGAGGGAGGAGACGTTGTTTCATGCAACGGGAACCGATGAATAAACAAGCTGAGTTTGTAGCGTGCTCAGCCATCATCACACCCCGCAAATGCTCGATTAACTAGGCTTAATCACGGGCTGCCAGGGCTAATGGTGGCACAAGGAATTTCCTCCGTGTGGTGTTGTGTGTGGCCTGAAATTGCCATTTCCACTTCGAGCGGTGGCTTTTCTGCCTTTTGTAGGAGCGGATTCCCCTTCCTCGGCCAGGCTTAATTTGAGCGCACGAATATGAATATATATGATGGTGTTTGGTTGGCTCCTAGGACAAAAATATATGCCTCATCTGCCTACCTGCATGCATGAAGAAAATAAATAATGGAGGCCAGGCATTTTTTGTTTCTCTCTTTTGAATGCTGGTGATAAAACAAGGACATGAGCCCAAGCTGAAAGCCCCAAAAAACTCCTTTTGTTATTCAATGAGCTTCAGCTTCGTGCCTCTGGTGTGGTGTGGCCCAGCCGGCACTCTTATTATTGTTACCCTACTCATCATCAGTGTCACTCTCTCACTCACTGCTCCACTCCTACTGTTCACCTCGGCCAAAAATATATTGCAGCTGTCCAAGCTGTAGCACTGTAAAGGCATCGTCGTCTCCTCTTTCACCACCAGCTCCCCCCTCTCCATCTTCCCTTTTAGCACCCCTCTTCTCCCCCACACGGCCGGCCGGAGCCCCTCTTGCGGCAATCCTAAATTAATACTCTCCTCTGCCTCACCGGATTCTGATCTGGTCCCGGCCGTGGTGAAACAGGCAAGAACTGCACCCTGGCTGCCCATTTTTTCTTTCTTTCCTGTTGCTTCCTTGCTTGTGAGATTTTCTCTCTCCCCCTTCTTGGCATGCTTAGGATTTGTTTCCATTGACCGGCCGGCCTCGGTGGTTGCTGTTATTTCCGTTTGTAATGGCGTGTGGTTTCCCTGTTTGACCTGTGGTTGGTTGGTTGCAGCTGATCGCGACACGTGAGGCGAGGGGGTGGCTGTCGGAGGCTGGTGCGTGGATGGGAGTTCAGACAATGTCGTCCCTCGGCGGAGCCGGCGGCGGGGGCGGCGGGGGAGGGCCCCTGTCGAGGCAGGGGTCCGTGTACGGGCTCACGCTCAACGAGGTGGAGAGCCACCTGGGCGAGCCGCTCCGGAGCATGAACCTGGAGGACCTCCTGCGCACGGTGCTCCCCGCCGCCGACGCGGAGCCGCGCGGCGCCGGGACGGGCAAGAAGACGGTGGACGAGGTGTGGCGCGACATCGAGAGCGCCGGCCGCGGCCGCCAGCCGACGGTGGGCGAGATGACGCTGGAGGACTTCCTCTCGCGCGCCGGCGTGCCTGTCGCCGGCGGCGGGGGCTGCGCCGGCGCGCATTGGCTGCACCAGTACCACCCGCCGCAGCAGTACGTGACCCGCCCCCTGCCGCGGCCCCTCGGCGTTGGCGCCGGCCCCGTGCTGGACGCCGTGTACCACGGCGGTGGCGGCGGCGGGTTCCTCTCGCAGGCCGGCGGGCGGAAGCGCGGCGCCGCGGTCGTGGGCGGGGACGGCGTCGTGGAGAAGACGGTGGAGCGGCGGCAGAAGCGGATGATCAAGAACCGCGAGTCGGCGGCGAGGTCCCGGGCCAGGAAGCAGGTGCGGTCTCTCTCTCTCTCGGTCACCTTCTCCGGTAAATAATTTCGCACCCCAAAAAATCGCCTCTTTTTGACGGATTCGCCATGCCTACGGTGCCGTAGGCCTACACGAACGAGCTGGAGAACAAGATCTCGCGGCTGGAGGAGGAGATCGAGCATCTGAAGGAGCTCAAGGTAAAAAAAGAATTACTCAAGTTAATTCACTTGTGCCTTGGCCTCGGTAAGCAGTACGCAAGTCCTGTGCCACTAGTCAAAGGCCAATCAGGACGAGAATGTACTGTACTGGCCATAATAGATGCCGACCACTTCCAAACTTCCTGCTCCGGCTGCTCCAAACAGTGGTGTGATCTTTCCATGTTCTTGTATAATTGCTTCTTCTCTGAATGTCATAATTTTTCATCCATGAACCTCTTATTAGTGCAAACTTTTTTCATTAGTGTAAACTCGGAGATTAAACCTCTTAATCTAAGCCTCTTATCTCAATTCCTAGACTGAACCGCTGCTGGCATTTGTTGGCTTACTGCATCACAACAGACTCTCAAGACTGATGATGAAATCATTTCATCGGAGCAAAGTTTCTTTTCTCGTCTCATGGTTGTGTTTGGTGTTGCAGAAGCTGGAGCCGGTGATGCAGTTCCTGCCGCAGCAGGAGGCGGGGGAGAGGCAGCAGCAGCTCCGGCGACACGCGGTGCTCTACATGCCCCAGCCGGAGGCGGAGCCGAAGCAGCACCAGCACCAGCTCCGGCGGATCAACTCGGCCTCCTTCTGATCGATCGACGCCGAGAGACACACCCGCCACCGCCACCGCCGCCGCCTTGTTCATAGTACGCGCGTAGTAGCCAAGACTCTCTAGTAGAGTAGTAGGGCGTTAGGACTCTGTACTACCTGGGATGAAACGCTGAGTGAGAAGAAGAGCATCAGCTAATCTAAACCGACTCTTTTATATATATGTGCAGTGCAGTCTGTCTCTTTGGGTTGCAAGTTCGTTTCTGGTTGGGTGTTGTTGCAGCACCAATCAGTGCATCTTTCTTGGATAAGGAATTCCTCATCAGGGAAATTCTGTCACTGCCGGTTACTGAACATTGCACGCTGAAAAGCCCACACATTCAAGCGATTGTAGACTGTACTCCCTCCATCCCACAATGTAAGACGTTTTTTTGATACTACATTAGTGTTAAAAAATGTCTTACATTATGAAACGGAGTGAGTAATTTATAATCTGCAACGCTCGTGAAGTAACAATGGGAGGGGGATGTTAATATATCGACACTTGATACTCTTTCTTGATTTATACCTCTACGGTCTTAAGCATTGCGAAGAGCTCATAGATTGTTTTCTTCATCCATTGCATATTATAGTTCTCTGGTAGCTTGGTGGCAATGACTGAAGAACTCTATCAATCGCTACTTCATCCGGAAGATTAACTGCACCCCCCTAGTCCCGGTTGTGTTACGAACCAGGACTAAAGGCCCTCCACATGGCCGCTCTATGGAGCTCCACCTTTAGTCCCGGTTGCCGGGACTAAAGGAATTTTTTTTGAAATTTTGTTTTTTTGATTTTTTTGACTTTTTTTATTTTTTTTTATTTTCAAATTTATGAATTATTTGACAATTCAACCTCTCATCACCCACTCTAATCATCCTTCATCACTGCTCAATTATGAACCACTTATTCCAAATCGTGTAACTTCGCAGCCGGTCACCCATCCTCTCACTACTCCAGTCTGAGCATGCTTAACTTTTGAGTTCTATTCCCCCTAGTTTCCAAGTCTGCAATTGTTGTTTTCTTAACAATACTAAGCTGTCAATTCTATTAACCCTTAGGAGTTGAACTTGAGCATTAAGCACCGTTTGAGTTTGAAACTATTGTTCTAAAAATTAATAATTATTTATTAACACAAATATTTCTTGAATAAGTAGTTTGACCAGTTTTGACCATAGTTTGACCATAGTTCGACCAAAAGTCAAAAAATTAAAAATAATTATTTATTAACACTAATATTTCTTGAATAAGTAGTTTGACCATAGTTTGACCACAAATTTGACCAGATTTAACAAAAATTCAAAAAAACTGAAATTTGAGCATATCATTTTTTCCTTTTAGAATTTGAGGATTCTAAACATTTGCAAACAGGCATAAGTCCATCAAAATCGGATGCGGATTTTTGTGCTGATTCTTTTGATATATTATGCATTCTTTTTCGACATCGTATGCAAAAGATATGACCGTTTTACTTTTTCATAAAACTTTTTTGCAAAACATGTTCAAATTTAAGTTTTTTTATTTTCCTAACCAATAGATGTAGTAACATAACTACATCTCAAAGGATTTTAATTTTTTAAGTTTTTATCGTTTTCTTTTGCATTTTACAAAACTGAAAAGGCGATCCACAGAGGGGGGGGGTGGAGTTTGAAAATGTCAAACCAGGAGTAAAGGGCATCACACCCTTTAGTTCCGGTTCGTGTCTCAAACCGGGACTAAAGGTCCCATTTGAACCGGGAATAATGCCTTCCCGGCGCCTTAGCCGCTTGAACCGGGACTAATGCTCACATTAGTCCCGGTTCATGATGCAACCGGGACTAAATGTGTACAGGGAGCTGTGACCAAAGCCCTGTTTCTTACTAGTGGTTCACAACATCCACAAACGATGTTGGAGGGGGTGACGCACCGAGCGGGGCATCAAGGACATAAGCCTTTTGTGCAGCACTGAGGATAATCCTCAAATTACAGACCCAGTCTGCATAGTTGCTTCCATCAGTTTTCAACTTAGCTTTCTCTATGAACGCATTAAAATTCAGGGGAGCTACAGCGCGAGCCATTGATGTGTACTACACAACCTTCTTCTTGTAGACGTTGTTGGGCCTCCAAGTACAAAGGTTTGTAGGACAGTAGCAAATTTCTCTCAAGTGGATGACCTAAGGTTTATCAATCTGTGGCAGGCATAGGATGAAGATTGTCTCTCTCAAACAACCCTACAACCAAATAACAAAGAGTCTTTTGTGTCCCAACACACCCAATACAATGGTAAATTGTAAGGGTGCACTGGGTCGGCGAAGAGATAATGATACAAGTGAAGGAAATATGCCCTAGAGGCAATAATAAAGTTATTATTTATTTCCTTATTTCATGATAAATTTTTATTATTCATGCTACAATTGTATTAACCGGAAACTTAGTACATGTGTGAATACATAGACAAAACATATTGTCCCTAGTATGCCTCTACTTGACTAGCTCGTTTATCAAAGATGGTTATGTTTCCTAACCATAGACATGTGTTGTCATTTGATGAACGTGATCACATCATTAGGAGAATGATGTGATGGACATGACCCATCCATTAGCTTAGCATTATGATCGTTTTAGTTTCATTGCTACTGCTTTCTTCATGACTTATACATGTTCCTCAGACTATGAGATTATGCAACTACTGAATACTGGAGGAACACTTTGTGTGCTACCAAACGTCACAACGTAAAAGGGTGATTATAAAGGTGCTCTACAGGTGTCTCCGAAAGTGTTTGTTGGGTTGGCATAGATCAAGATTAGGATTTGTCACTCCGTGTTTCGGAGAGGTATCTCTGGGCCCTCTTGGTAATACTCATCACTATAAGCCTTGCAAGCATTGTAACTAATGAGTTAATTGTGGGATGAAGTATTAAAGAACGAGTAAAGAGACTTGCCGGTAATGATATTGAACTAGGTATTGAGATACCGACGATCGAATCTCGGGCAAGTAACATACCGATGACAAAGGGAACAACGTATGTTGTTATGCGGTTTGACCGATAAAGATCTTCGTAGAATATATGGGAGCCAATATGAGCATCCAGGTTCCGCAATTGGTTATTGACCGGAGATGAGTCTTGGTCATGTCTACATAGTTCTCGAACCCGTAGGGTCCGCACGCTTAACGATTGATGACGATTTGTATTATGAGTTATGTGATTTGATATACCGAAGGTAGTTCGGAGTCCCGGATGAGATCATGGACATGATGATGAGTCTCGAAATGGTCGAGAAGTAAAGATCGATATATTGGAAGGCTATATTTGGACATCAAAAAGGTTCCGAGTGAATCGGGTCTTTTTCGGAGTACCAAAGAGTTACAGAATTCGTATTGGGCCTTAATGGGCCATACAGGAAAGGAGAGAAAGGCCTCAAGGGTGGCACACAAGTTGACATTGTTTAGCCATGTGCGGTGCCCTCCTCCACAGTTACACACCTCAATCATATCGTCGTAGTGCTTAGGCGAAACCCTGCGCTGGTAACTTCGTCATCACCGTCACCACGCCGTCGTGGTAACGATACTTTCCCTCGGCCTCAACTGGATCAAGAGTACGAGGGATGTCCCCGAGATGAACGTGTGGTGATTGCGGAGGTGCACGTTCGGTACTAAGATCTGTCGGATCATGAAGACGTACGACTACATCAACCACGTTGTCATAACGCTTTCGCTTTCGGCCTACGAGGGTACGTGGACACACTCTCCCCTCTCGTTGCTATGCATCACATAGATAGATCTTGCGTGATCGTAGGATTTTTTTTGAAATTACCGCGTTCCCCAACAGTGGCATCCGAGCTAGGTCTATGCGTAGATGTTATATGCACGAGTAGAACACAAAGAGTTGTGGGCGATAATAGTTATACTACTTACCAGCATGTCATACTTTGATTCGGCGATATTGTTGGATGAAGCGGCTCATACCGACATTACGCGTACGCTTACACGAGGATGGTTCTACCGACGTGCTTTGCACATAGGTGGCTGGTGAGTGTCTGTTTCTCCAACTTTAGTAGAATCGAGTGTGGCTATGCCCGGTCCTTGTTGAAGGTTAAAACATCACACTTGATGAAAAATCGTTGTGATTTTGATGCGTAGGTAAGAACGGTTCTTGGTAGAAGCCCGTAGCAGCCACGTAAAACTTGCAACAACAAAGTAGAGGACGTCTAACTTGTTTTTCAGGGCTTGCTGTGATGTGATATTCTCAAGCATGATGTGACATAAATTGTTGTATGAGATGATCATGATTTGTAATAAAGTTATCGGCAACTGGCAGGAGCCATATGGTTATTGCTTTATTGTATGCAATGCAATCGGCATGTAGTTGTTTTACATTATCACTAAGTGGTAGCGATAGTCGTAGTAACAATATGTGGCGAAACAACAACGATGCTACGATGGAGATCAAGGTGTCGCGCCGGTGACGTTGGAGATCATGACGATGCTTCATTGATGGAGATCATGAGCACAAGATGATGATGGCCATATCATGTCACATATTTTGATTGCATGTGATGTTTATCCTTTATGCATCTTATTTTGCTTAGAACGTCGATAGCATTATAAGATGACCCCTTACTAAATTTCAAGGTACAAGTGTTCTCCCTGAGTATGCACCGTTGCTACAGTTCGTCGTGCTGAGACACCACGTGATGATCGGGTGTGATAAGCTCTACGTTCACATACAATGGGTGCAAGCTAGTTTTGCACACACAGAATACTCGGGTTAAACTTGACGAGCCTAGCATATGCAGATATGGCCTCGGAACACTGGAGACCGAAAGGTCGAGCGTGAATCATATAGTAGATATGATCAACATAGTGATGTTCAACATTGAAAACTACTCCATCTCACGTGATGATCGGACATGGTTTAGTTGATTTGGATCACGTGATCACTTAGATGATTAGAGGGATGTCTATCTAAGTGGGAGTTCTTAAGTAATATGATTAATTAAACTTTAATTTATCATGAACTTAGTCCTGATAATATTTTGCAAATAATGTTGTAGATCAATAGCTAGCGTTGTTGCTTCCCTATGTTTTTATATGTGTTGCTAGAGAAAACTAAAGTTTAAAGATGATAGTAGCAATGATGCGGACTGGGTCCGTGATCTGAGGTTTATCCTCATTGTTGCACAGAAGAATTATGTCCTTGATGCACTGCTAGGTGACAAACCTATTGCAGGAGCAGATACAGACGTTATGTACGTTTGGCTAGCTCAATATGATGACTACTTGATAGTTTAGTGCACCATGCTTAACAACTTAGAATCGGGACTTCAAAGACGTTTTTAAAGTCATGGACCATATGAGATGTTCCAGGAGTTGAAGTTAATATTTCAAGCAAATACCCGAGTTGAGAGATATTAAGTATCCAACAAGTTCTATAGCTAAAAGATGGAGGAGAATAGCTCAAGCAGTGAGCATGTGCTCAGATTGTCTGGGTACTACAATCGCTTGAATCAAGTGGAAGTTAATCTTCCAGATAAGATAGTGATTGACAGAGTTCTCTAGTCACCATCACCAAGTTACTGGAACTTTGTGATGAACTATAGTATGCAAGGGATGACGAAAACGATTGGTACTACAATCGCTTGAATCAAGTGGAAGTTAATCTTCCAGATAAGATAGTGATTGATAGAGTTCTCTAGTCACCATCACCAAGTTACTGGAACTTTGTGATGAACTATAGTATGCAAGGGATGACGAAAACGATTCCCGAGCTCTTCGTGATGCCGAAATCGACGAAGGTAGAAATCAAGAAAAGAGCATCAAGTCTTGATGATTGATAAGACTACTAGTTTCAAGAAAAGGGCAAAGGGAAAGAAAGGGAACTTCAAGTAGAATGGCAAGCAAGTTGTCGCTCCCATGAAGAAGACCAAAGCTGGACCAAAGCCTGAAACTGAGTGCTTCTACTGCAAAAGAAATGGTCATTGGAAGCGGAAATGCCCTGAATATTTGGTGGATAAGGAGGATGGCAAAGTGAACAAGGGTATATTTGATATACAGGCTATTGATGTGTACTTTACTAGTGTTTATAGTAGCCCCTGAGTATTTGATACTTGTTCGGTTGCTAAGATTAGTAACTCGAAACAGGAGTTACAGAATAAACAGAGACTAGTTGAGAGTGAAGTGACGATGTGTGTTGGAAGTGGTTCCAAGATTGATATGATCATCATCGCACACTCCCTATAATTTCGAGATTAGTGTTGAACCTAAATAAATATTATTTGGTGTTTGCATTGAGCATAAATATGATTAGATCATGTTTATTGCGATACGATTGTTCATCTAAGACAGAGAATAAATTATTATTCTGTTTACATGAATTAAACCTTCTATGGTCATACACCCAATATTGATGGTTTATTGAATCTTGATCGTAGTGATACACATATTCATAATATTAATGCCAAATGATGCAAAGTTGATAATGATAGTGCCACATATTTGTGGCGCTGCCGTTTGGGCCATATCGGTGTAAAGCGCATGAAGAAACTCCATAAAGATGGACTTTTGGAATCACTTGATTATGAATCATTTGATGCTTGTGAACCGTGCCTTATGGGCAAGATGACTAAAACTCCATTCTCTGGAACAATGGAACGAGCCAGTGACTTATTGGAAATAATACATACCGATGTATGCGGTCCGATGAATGTTAATGCTCGTGGCGGGTATCGTTATTCTCTGACCTTCACAGATGATTTGAGCAGATATGGGTATATCTACTTAATGAAACACAAGCCTGAAACATTTGAAAAGTTCAAAGAAATTCAGAGTGAAGTGGAGAATTATCGTAACAAGAAAATAAAGTTTCTATGATCTGATCGTGGAGAAGAATATGTGAGTTACAAGTTTGGCCTTCATATAAAACAATGTGGAATAGTTTCACAACTCACGCCACTTGGAACACCACAGCGTTATGGTGTGTCCGAACGTCATAACCGCACTTTATTGGATATGGTGCGATCTATGATGTCTCTTACCGATTTACCACTATCATTTTGGGGTTATGCACTAGAGACATTAAATAGGGCACCGTCAAAATCCGTTCAGACAATGCCTTATGAACTATGATTTGGTAAGAAACCAAAGTTGTCGTTTCTTAAAATTTGGGGTTGCGCTGCTTATGTGAAAAAGCTTCAACCTGATAAGCTCAAACCCAAATCATAGAAGTGCGTCTTCATAGGATACCAAAAAGAAACTGTTGGGTACACCTTCTATCACAGATCCGAAAGCAAAATCTTTGTTGCTAAGAATGGATCCTTTCTAGAGAAGGAGTTTCTGTCGAAAGAAGTGAGTGGGAGGAAAGTAGAACTTGATGAGCTAACTGTACCCGCTCCCTTATTGGAAAGTAGTTCAGCACAGAAATCAGTTCCTGTGATTCCTACACCAATTACTGAGGAAGCTAATGATGATGATCATGAAGCTTCAGATCAAGTTACTACGAACCTCGTAGGTCTTCCAGAGTAAGATCCGCGCCAGAGTGGTACGGTAATCCTATTCTGGAAGTCATGTTACTAGACCATGATGAACTTATGAACTATGAGGAAGTGATGATGAGCCCAGATTCCGCGAAATGGCTTGAGGCTATGAAATTTGAGATGGGATCCATGTATGAGAACAAAGTGTGGACTGCTACGTCTTGAGCTTGCGTTGGTTTTCCTTGAAGAGGAAAGGGTGATGCAACACAGTAGCATAAGTATTTCCCTCAGTTTTTGAGAACCAAGGTATCACTCCACTAGGAGGCTCCTCAAAAGTCCCATGCACCTACACAACCAAACAAGAACCTCACAACCAACGCGATAAAGGGGTTGTCAATCCCTTCACGGCCACTTGCGAAAGTGAGATCTGATAGAGATAATACGATAAGATAAATATTTTTTGGTATTTTTATGATATAGATTGGAAAGCAAAAGATGCAAATAAAAGTAGATTGAAAACTTATATAATAAAAGATAGACCCGGGGGCCATAGGTTTCACTAGTGGCTTCTCTCAAGATAGCATAAGTATTACAGTGGGTGAACAAATTAGTGTCGAGCAATTGATAGAAAAGCGCATAGTTATGAGATTATCTAGGCATGATCATGTATATAGGCATCACGTCCGTGACAAGTAGATCGACTCCTACCTGCATCTACTACTATTACTCCACACATCGACTGCTATCCAACATGCATCTAGAGTATTAAGTTCATGAAGAACAGAGGAACACATTAAGAAAGATGACATGATGTAGAGGGATAAACTCATGCAATATGATATAAACCCCATCTTTTTATCCTCGATGGCAACAATACAACACGTGCCTTGCTGCCCCTGCTGTCACTGGGAAAGGACACCGCAAGATTGAACCCAAAGCTAAGTACTTCTCCCATTGCAAGAAAGATCAATCTAGTAGGCCAAACCAAACTGATAATTCAAAGAGACTTGCAAAGATAACTTAATCACACATAAAAGAATTCAGAGAAGATTCAAATATTTCTCATAGATAAACTTGATCATAAACCCACAATTCATCGGACCTCGACAAACACACCGCAAAAAGAGTTACATCGAATAGATCTCCAAGAAGATCAAGGAGAACTTTGTATTGAGATTCAAAGAGAGAGAAGAAGCCATCTAGCTAATAACTATGGACCCGAAGGTTTGTGGTAAACTACTCACAACTCATCGAAGAGGCCTTGGGGATGATGTAGAGGCCCTCCGCGGTGGATTCCCCCTCCGGCGGAGCACCGGCGACGGCTCCAAGATGGGATCTCGCGGATACAGAAGGTTGCGGCGGTGGAATTAGTTTTTCGCCGTCGCTTCTGATGGTTTCAGGGTACGGGTGTATATATAGGAGGAAGAAGTACGTTAGTGGACACTCGAGGGGCCCACGAGGGTGGGGGGCGCGCCGGGCACCCTCGTGGCCGCCTTGTTTGTTGCTTGACGTCCACTCCAAGTCTCCTGGTTGGCATTTGTTCCAAAAAGATCGCTCCCGAAGGTTTCATCCCGTTTGGACTCCATTTGATATTCATTTTCTTCGAAACACTGAAATACGCAAAAAAAACAGCAATTCGAGCTGGCCTCCGGTTAGTAGGTTAGTACCAAAAATGATATATAAGTGTAGAATAAAGCCCATAAACATCCAAAACAAGTAATATAATAGCATGGAACAATAAAAAATTATAGATATGTTGGAGACGTATCAAGCATCCCCAAGCTTAATTCCTGCTCGTCCTCGAGTAGGTAAATGATAAAAACAGAATTTTTGATGTGGAATGCTACCTAGCATAATTCTTAATGTAATTATCTTTATTGTGGCTTGAATGTTCAGATCCAAATGATTCAAGGTAAAAGTCTGTATTGACATAAGAAATAGTAATACTTCAAGCATACTAACAAAGCAATCATGTCTTCTCAAAATAACATGACATTAGAAGGTTCATCCCTACAAAATCATATAGTTTGGTCATGCTTCATTTTTGTCACACAAAAGTGCTCTCATCTTGCACACCCCCAATGACAATCCAAGCAATTGTTTCATACTTTAGCAATCTCAAAGTTTTTCAACTTTCACGCAATACATGAGCGTGAGCCATGGATATAGCACTATGGGTGGAATATAATATGATGATGGAGGTTGTGTGGAGAAGACAAAAAAGGAGAAAGTCTCATATTGACGAGGATAATCAAAGGGCTATGGAGATGCCCATCAATTGATGTCAACATGAGGAGTAAGAATTGCCATGCAACGGATGCACTAGAGCTATAAATGTATTAAAGCTCAACAAAAGAAACTAACTTGGTGTGCATCCAACTTGCTTGCTCACGAAGACCTAGGGCATTTTGAGGAAGCCCATCGTTGGAATATACAAGCCAAGTTCTATAATGAAAAATTCCCACTAGTATATGAAAGAGACAACAAATGAGACTCTCTATATGAAGAACATGGTGCTACTTTGAAGCACAAGTGTGGAAAAAGATAGTAACATTGTCCCCCTTTTTTTTCTTTTTTTCTTATTTCTATTTTTGGGCCTTTCTTTTTTTATTTGGCCTTTCTTTTTTTTTCTTTTTTTCTTTGGCCTTTCTTTCTTTTCTTTTTGGCCTTTCTTTTTTTATAAGGGACAATGATCATCACACTTCTATTTATTTACAACTCATGAGTTACAACTCAAAACTAGAACAAGATATGACTCTATATGAATGCCTCCGGCGGTGTACCGGGATGGGAAATGATGCAAAAGTGACATGTATGAATTTATGAAGGTGGCTTTGCCACAATACGATGTCAACTACATGATCATGCAAGGCAATATGACAATGATGATGCGTGTCATGATAAATGGATCGGTGGAAAGTTGCATGGCAATATATCTCGGAATGGCTATAGAAATGCCATAATAGGTAGGTATGGTGGCTGTTTTGAGGAAGATATAAGGAGGTTTATGTGTGATAGAGCGTATCGTATCACGGGGTTTGGATGCACAGGTGAAGTTTGCACCAACTCTCAAGGTGAGAAAGGGCAATGCACGGTACCGAAGAGGCTAACAATGATCGAAAGGTAAAAGTGTGTATAATCCATGGACTCAACATTAGTCATAAAGAACTCATATACTTATTGCAAAAATCTACAAGTCGTCAAAAACCAAGCACTACGCGCATGCTCCTAGGGGGATAGATTGGTAGGAAAAGACCATCGCTCGTCCCCGACCGCCACTCATAAGGATGATAATCTAAGAACACCTCATGTTTCAAATTTGTTACACAACAGTTACCATACGTGCATGCTACGTGACTTGCCAACTTCAACACAAGTATTCTTCAAATTCATAATTACCCAACTAGCATGACTCTAATATTACCACCTCCATATCTCAAAACAATTATCAAGTATCAAATTGATCATGGCATCCAATTCACTTCTTATGATAGTTTTTATTATACCCAACTTGGATGCCCATCATTCTAGGACCAATTTTATAACCATAGCAAAAACCATGCTGTTCTAAAAGACTCTCAAAATAATATAAGTGAATCATGAGAGATCAAAAATTTCTACAAAATTAAACCACCGCCGTGCTCTAAAAGATATAAGTGAAGTACTAGAGCAAAACTATCTAGCTCAAAAGATATAAGTGAAGCACATAGAGTATTCTAATAAATTCCAAATCAAGTATTTCTCTCCCAAAAGGTGTGTACAGAAAGTATGATTGTGGTAGATTAAAAAGCAAGGACTCATATCATAGAAGACGCTCCAAGCAAAATACATATCATGTGGCAAATAAAAATATAGCTCCAAGTAAAGTTACCGATAGACGAAGACGAAAGAGGGGATGCCTTCCGGGTCATCCCCAAGCTAGGCTTTTGGTTGTCCTTGAATATCTTGGGGTGCCATGGGCATCCCCAAGCTTAGGCTCTTGCCACTCCTTATTCGATAGTCCATCAAAATCTTTACCCAAAACTTGAAAACTTCACAACACAAAACTCAACAGGAAATTTCATAAGCTCCGTTAGTGCAAGAAAGAAAAACCAGCACATAAGGTACTGTAATGAACTCATTCTTTATTTATATTGGTGTTAAACCTACTGTATTCCAACTTATCTATGGTTCATACCCCTCGATACTAGCCATAGATGCATCAAAATAAGCAAACAACACACGAAAAACAGAATCTGTCAAAAACAGAACAGTCTGTAGCAATCTATAACTTTCGAATACTTATGGAACTCTAAAAATCCTACCAAAATAGGATGTCATAGGAAATTTGTATGTTGATCTAAATCAAAAATAATCAATGCAAAAGCATGTCTCTGTGATTTATGGAATTTTTTCTCATGAGCGCAAAGTTTCTGTTTTTCAGCAGAATCAAATTAACTATTACCATAGGTTACCCTATAGGATTTACTTGGCACAAACACTAATTAAAACATGAAAACACATCTAAACAGAAGCTAGATGAAATATTCATTACTAAACAGAAGCAAAAAGCAAGAAACAAAAATAAAATTGGGTTGTCTCCCAACAAGCGCTATCGTTTAATGCCCCTAGCTAGGCATAAAAGCGAGGATAGATCTAAGTGTTGCCATCTTTGGCATTTGATTCATAAGTAGCTCGCATGATAGATTCATAAGGTAGTTTAACTTTATTTCTTGGAAAGTGTTCCATGCCTTTCCTTAAAGGAAATTGGAATCTAATATTCCCTTCCTTCATATCAATAATTGCACCAGTCGTTCTAAGAAAAGGTCTACCAAGAATAATAGGACATGAAAGATTGCAATCTATATCAAGAACGATAAAATCTACGGGCACATAATCCCTATTTGCAACAATAAGAACATCGTTGATCCTTCCCAAAGGTTTCTTAATGGTGGAATCTGCAAGGTGCAAGTTTAAAGAGCAATCATCAAAATCATGGAAACCTAGCACATCACATAAAGTTTTCGGAATCGTGGAAACAGTAGCACCCAAATCACAGAAAGCATAGCATTTATGATCCTTAATTCCAATTTTTATAGTAGGTTCCCACTCATCATAAAGCTGTCTAGGTATGGAAACTTCCAATTCAAGTTTTTCCTCATAAGATTGCATTAAAGCATCAACAATATGTTTGGTAAAAGCTTTATTTTGACTATAAGCATGAGGAGAATTCAACACGGATTGCAACAAGGACATACAATCTATTATAGAACAATTATCATAATTAAATTCCTTGAAATCCATAATAGTGGGTTCAATGCTATTTAAAGTCTTGACCTCTCCAATCCCACTTTTACCAAATTTAGCATCAAGATCTAAAAACTCCGAATTATTGGGACGCCTTTTAACTAAAGTTGACTAATCTCCACTCCTATCATTATCAAGATTCATATTGCAAAACAAGGATTTAATAGGAGATACATCAATAACTTTTAGATCTGCATCATTATTTTCATGGGGACTAGAAGAACACGCTTTTACAAAGCAATCTTTCTTAGCACACAATCTAGCGGTTCTTTCTTTGAACTCATCAATGGAAATTCTCATGGATTTGAGAGACTCATTGATATCATGCTTAGGAGGAATAGATCTAAGTTTCAAAGAATCAACATCAAGCGAAACTCTATCAACGTTCCTAGCCAATTCATCAAGTTTAAGCAATTTTTCTTCAAGTAAAGCATTAAAATTCTTTTGAGAAATCATAAATTGTTTAAAACTATTCTCAAAATCAGAGGGCATATTATTAAAATTTCCATAAGAGTTGTTGTAGGAATTTCCATAATTATTAGAGGAATCATTAGGAGACGGTCTAGGATTAAAGTTTCCTCTATAAGCATTGTTACCAAAATTATTCCTACCAACAAAATTCACATCCATAGATTCATTATTATTCTCAATCAACATAGACAAAGGCATATCATTGGGATCAATAGGAGCACTCTTAATAGCAAACAATTTCATAAGTTCATTCATCTTTCCACTCAAAACATTAATTTCTTCTATAGCATGCACTTTTTCACTAGTAGATCTTTCGGTGTGCCATTGAGAATAATTAGCCATGATGTTATCAAGGAGTTTAGTAGCTTCTCCTAAAGTGATTTTCATAAAAGTGCCTCCCGCGGCCGAATCTAAAAGATTTCTAGAAGCAAAATTCAATCCGGCATAGAAATTTTCTATGATAATCCATAAGTTCAAACCATGAGTAGGGCAATTGCGAATCATTAATTTCATTCTTTCCCAAGATTGGGAAACATGCTCATGATCAAGTTGTTTAAAATTCATAATATCGTTCCTGAGAGAGATGATCTTGGCGGGAGGAAAATACTTAGAGATAAAAGCATCTTTGCACTTATTCCATGAATCAATACTATTTATAGGCAAAGGCGAAAACCAAGTTTTAGCACGATCTCTAAGTGAAAACGGAAATAACTTCAATTTAACAATATCATTATCCGTATCTTTCTTCTTTTGCATATCACACAAATCAACAAAGTTGTTTAGATGAGTAGCGGCATCTTCACTGGGAAGGCCAGAGAATTGATCTTTCATAACAAGATTCAGCAAAGCAGCATTGATTTCACAAGATTCAACATCATTAAGAGGAGCAATCGGAGTGCTAAGGAAATCATTATTATTGGTATTGGAAAAATCACACAATTTGGTATTATCTTGCGCCATAGTGACAAGCAATGCAACACACAAACACACACAAAAAAGGCAAGCGAAAGAGAGAGAAAATGATTGGCAAAGAGAGGGCGAATAAAACGGCAAGGGTGAAGTGGGGGAGAGGAAAACGAGAGGCAAATGGCAAATAATGTAATGTGAGGGATATGAGTATGTGATGGGTACTTGGTGTTGGGGAACGTTGCAGAAAATTAAAAATTTTCCTATGGTTTCACCAAAATCCATCTATGAGTTCATCTAAGCAACGAGTCAAGGGAGAGAGTTTGCATCTACATACCACTTGTAGATCGCGTGCGGAAGCTTGCAAGGTGATGATGTAGTCGTACTCGACGTGATTCGAATCACCGATGACCAAGTGCTGAACGGACAGCACCTCCGCGTTCAACACACGTACGGGATGGGAGACGTCTCCTCCTTCTTGATCCAGCAAGGGGGGAGGAGAGGTTGAGGAAGACAGCTCCACCGACAGCACGACGGCGTGGTGATGGTGGAGAGGCAGTACTCCGACAGGGCTTCGCCAAGCACACAACGGAGGAGGAGAGGTGTTGGGGAGGGGAGGGCTGCGCCTTGGAGGGTGGTGCGGCTGCCCTCCCCTCACCCCTCTATTTATAGGGGGAAGGGAGAAGGGGGCCGGCCCCCTAGAACCCATCTAGGGGGGGGTGCGGCGGCCTAGGGGAGAGGGGAGAGGGTGGCTTGCCCCCCAAGCCAAGGGGGGCGCCCCCTCTAGGGTTCCCCCTCAACCCTAGGCGCATGGGCCCAAGGGAGGGGGGTGCGGCCAGCCCACCAGGGGCTGGCTCCCTGCCCCACGCAGCCCATGTGGCCCCCCGGGAGGGGTGGCCCCTCCCGGTGGACCCCCGGAACCCTTCCGGTGGCCCCGGTACAATACCGGTATGACCCCGAAACTTCCCGGTGTCCGTTTGACAACTTCCCATATATAAATCTTTACCTCCGGACCCTTCCGGATCTCCTCGTGACGTCCAGGATCCCATCCGGGACTCCTAACAACATTCGGTAGTCACATACTAGTCTTCCTAATAACCCTAGCGTCACCGAACATTAAGTGTGTAGACCCTACGGGTTCGGGAGACATGCAGACATGACCGAGACGCTCTCAGTCAATAACCAACAGCGGGATCTGGATACCCATGATGGCTCCCACATGCTCCTCGATGTTGTCATCGAATGAACCACGATGTCGAGGATTCGATCAAACCCTATATGCAATTCCCTTTGTCAATCGGTACGTTACTTGCCCGAGACTCGATCGTCGGTATCCCAATACCTTGTTCAGTCTCGTTACCGGCAAGTCACTTTACTCGTACCGTAATGCATGATCCCGTGTCCAACACCTTGGTCACATTGAGCTCATTATGATGATGCATTACCGAGTGGGCCCAGAGATACCTCTCCGTCATACGGAGTGACAAATCCCAGTCTCGATCCGTGTCAACCCAACAGCTACGTTCGGAGATACCTGTAATGCACCTTTATAGTCACCCAGTTACGTTGTGACATTTGATACACCCAAGGCACTCTTACGGTATCCGGGAGTTACACGATCTCATGGTCGAAGGAAGAGATACTTGACACTTGCAAAGCTCTAGCAAAACGAACTACACGATCTTTTATGCTATGCTTAGGATTGGGTCTTGTCCATCACATCATTCTCCTAATGATGTGATCCCGTTATCAACGACATCCAATGTCCATAGTTAGGAAACCATGACTATCTGTTGATCACAACGAGCTGGTCAACTAGAGGCTCACCATGGACATATTGTGGTCTAAGTATTCACACGTGTATTACGATTTCCGGATAATACAGTTATAGCATGAATAACAGACATTTATCATGAACATTGAAATATAATAATACTTTTATTATTGCCTCTAGGGCATATTTCCAACAGTCTCCCACTTGCACTAGAGTCACCAATCTAGTTACATTGTCATGAATCGAACACCCATAGAGTTCTGGTGTTGATCATGTTTTGCACGCGAGAGAGGTTTAGTCAGCGGATCTGCGACATTCAGATCCGTGTGCACTTTGCAAATCTCTATGTCTCCATCTTGAACATTTTCACGGATGGAGTTGAAACGACGCTTGATGTGCCTGGTCTTCTTGTGAAACCTGGGCTCCTTGGCGAGGGCAATAGCTCCAGTGTTGTCACAGAAGAGTTTGATCGGCCCCGACGCATTGGGTATGACTCCTAGGTCGGTGATGAACTCCTTCACCCAAATCGCTTCATGCGCTGCCTCCGAGGCTGCCATGTACTCCGCTTCACACGTAGATCCCGCCACGACGCTCTCCTTGCAGCTGCACCAGCTTACTGCTCCACCATTCAACATATACACGTATCCGGTTTGTGACTTAGAGTCATCCAGATCTGAGTCGAAGCTAGCGTCGACGTAACCCTTTACGACGAGCTCTTCGTCTCTTCCATAAACGAGAAACATGTCCTTCGTTCTTTTCAGGTACTTCAGGATATTCTTGACCGCTGTCCAGTGTTCCTTGCCGGGATTACTTTGGTATCTTGCTACCAAACTTACGGCAAGGTTTACATCGGGTCTGGTACACAGCATGGCATACATAATAGATCCTATGGCTGAAGCATAGGGGATGACACTCATCTCTTCTTTATCTTTTGCCATGGTCGGTGACTGAGCCGAGCTCAATCTCACACCTTGTAACATAGGCAAGAACCCCTTCTTGGACTGATCCATTTTGAACCTCTTCAAAATCTTATCAAGGTATGTGCTTTGAGAAAGACCTATGAGGCGTCTCGATCTATCTCTATAGATTTTGATGCCTAATATATAAGCAGCTTCTCCAAGGTCCTTTATTGAAAAACACTTATTCAAGTAGGCCTTAATGCTGTCCAGAAATTCTATATTATTTCCCATCAAGAGTATGTCATCTACATATAATATGAGAAATGCTACAGAGCTCCCACTCACTTTCTTGTAAACGTAGGCTTCTCCATAAGTCTGCATAAACCCAAACGCTTTGATCATCTCATCAAAGCGAATGTTCCAACTCCGAGATGCTTGCACCAGTCCATAAATGGACCGCTGGAGCTTGCATACTTTGTTAGCGTTCCGAGGATTGACAAAACCTTCCGGCTGCATCATATACAGTTCTTCTTTAAGATGCCCGTTAAGGAATGCCGTTTTGACGTCCATTTGCCATATCTCATAATCATAGTATGCGACAATTGCTAACATGATTCGGACGGACTTCAGCTTCGCTACAGGAGAGAAAGTCTCGTCGTAGTCAATCCCTTGAACTTGTCGATAACCCTTAGCGACAAGCCGAGCCTTATAGATTGTAACATTACCATCCGCGTCCGTCTTCTTCTTAAAGATCCATTTGTTTTCTATCGCTCGCCGATCATCGGGCAAGTCTGTCAAAGTCCATACTTTGTTTTCATACATGGATTCTATCTCGGATTTCATGGCTTCAAGCCATTTGTTGGAATCCGGGCCCGCCATTGCTTCTTCATAGTTCGAAGGTTCATTGTTGTCTAACAACATGATTTCCAGGACAGGGTTGCCGTACCACTCTGGTGCGGAACGTGTCCTTGTGGACCTATGAAGTTCAGTAGCAACTTGATCCGAAGTACCTTGATCATCATCATTGGTTTCCTCTTCAGTTGGTGTGGGCATCACAGGAACATTTTCCTGAGCTGCACCACTTTCCCGTTCGAGAGGTAGTACTTCATCGAGTTCTACTTTCCTCCCACTTACTTCTTTCGAGAGAAACTCTTTCCAGAAAGCATCCGTTCTTGGCAACAAAGATCTTGCCTTTGGATCTTAAGTAGAAGGTATACCCGACAGTTTCCTTAGGGTATCCTATGAATACGCATTTTTCTGACTTGGGTTCGAGCTTTTCAGGTTGAAGTTTCTTGACATAAGCATCGCATCCCCAAACTTTTAGAAACGACAGCTTAGGTTTCTTTCCAAACCACAATTCATACGGTGTCATCTCAACGGATTTAGACGGTGCCCTATTTAAAGTGAATGTAGGTGTCTCTAGAGCGTATCCCCAAAATGATAGCGGTAAATCGGTAAGAGACATCATAGACCGCACCATATCCAATAGGGTACGATTACGACGTTCGGACACACCGTTTCGCTGAGGTGTTCCAGGCGGCGTGAGCTGTGAAACGATTCCACATTTCCTTAAGTGTGTACCAAATTCGTGACTTAAGTATTCTCCTCCACGATCTGATCGTAAGAATTTTATCTTTCGGTCACGTTGATTCTCTACCTCATTCTGAAATTCCTTGAACTTTTCAAAGGTCTCAGACTTGTGTTTCATTAAGTAGACATACCCATATCTACTCAAGTCATCAGTGAGAGTGAGAACATAACAATATCCTCCGCGAGCCTCAATGCTCATTGGACCGCACACATCGGTATGTATGATTTCCAACAAGTTGGTTGCTCGCTCCATTGTTCCGGAGAACGGAGTCTTGGTCATTTTGCCCAAAAGGCATGGTTCGCACGTGTCAAACGATTCATAATCAAGAGACTCTAAAAGTCCATCGGCATGGAGCTTCTTCATGCGCTTGACACCAATGTGACCAAGGCGGCAGTGCCACAAGTATGTGGGACTATCGTTATCAACTTTAAATCTTTTGGCATCTACACTATGAACATGTGTAATATTACGCTCGAGATTCATTAAGAATAAACCATTGACCGTCGGAGCATGACCATAAAACATATCTCTCATATAAATCGAACAACCATTATTCTCAGACTTAAATGAGTAGCCATCTCGTATTAAACGAGATCCAGATACAATGTTCATGCTCAAACTTGGCACTAAATAACAATTATTAAGGTTCAAAACTAATCCCGTAGGTAAATGTAGAGGCAGCGTGCCGACGGCGATCACATCGACTCTGGAACCATTCCCGACGCGCATCGTCACCTCGTCCTTCGCCAGTCTCCGTTTATTCCGCAGCTCCTGCTGTGAGTTACAAATATGAGCAACGGCATCGGTATCAAATACCCAGGAGTTACTACGAGTACTGGTAAGGTACACATCAATCACATGTATATCAAATATACCTTTGGTGTTGCCGGCCTTCTTATCCGCTAAGTATTTGGGGCAGTTCCGCTTCCAGTGACCCTTCCCCTTGCAATAAAAGCACTCAGTCTCAGGCTTGGGTCCATTCTTTGACTTCTTCCCGGTAACTGGCTTACCAGGCGCGGCAACATCTTTGCCGTCTTTCTTGAAGTTCTTCTTACCCTTGCCCTTCTTGAACTTAGTGGTCTTATTGACCATCAACACTTGATGTTCTTTCTTGATTTCAGCCTCTGCTGACTTCAGCATCGAGAACACTTCAGGAATGGTCTTTTCCATTCCCTGCATGTTGTAGTTCATCACAAAGCTCTTGTACCTTGGTGGGAGCGACTGGAGGATTCTGTCAATGACCGCCTCATCTGGGAGGTTAATGTTCAGCTGGGTCATACGGTTGTGCAACCCAGACATCTTCAGGATGTGCTCACTGACAGAACTGTTTTCCTCCATCTTACAACTGTAGAACTTGTCGGAGACATCATATCTCTCGACCCGGGCATGAGCTTGGAAAACTAGTTTCAGCTCTTCGAACATCTCATATGCTCCGTGATGCTCAAAACGCTTTTGGAGCCCCGGTTCTAAGCTGTAAAGCATGCCGCACTGAACGAGGGAGTAATCATCAGCGCGAGACTGCCAAGCATTCATAATGTCTTGGTTCTCTGGGACGGGAGCGTCACCTAGCGGTCCTTCTAGGACATATTGTTTCCTGGCAGCTATGAGGATGATCCTCAGGTTCCGGACCCAGTCCGTATAGTTGCTGCCATCATCTTTCAGCTTGGTTTTCTCTAGGAACGCGTTGAAGTTCATGTTGACATTAGCGTTGGCCATTGATCTACAAGACATATTTGCAAAGGTTTTAGACTAAGTTCATGATAATAAAGTTCTAATCAAATTATGAACTCCCACTTAGATTTGACATCCCTTTGGTCATCTAAGTGTTACACGATCCGAGTCGACTGGCCCGTGTCCGATCATCACGTGAGACGGACTAGTCATCGTCGGTGAACATTTTCATGTTGATCGTATCTTCCATACGACTCGTGTTCGACCTTTCGGTCTCCGTGTTCCGAGGCCATGTCTGCACATGCTAGGCTCATCAAGTTAACCCTAAGTGTTTTCGCTGTGTAAAACTGTCTTACACCCATTGTATGTGAACGTAAGAATCCATCACACCCGATCATCACGTGGTGCTTAGAAACGACGAACTGTAGCAACGGTGCACAGTTAGGGGAGAACACTTCTTGAAATTTTATAAGGGATCATCTTATTTACTACCGTCGTCCTAAGTAAACAAGATGCATAATACATAATAAACATCACATGCAATTATATAGTTGTGACATGATATGGCCAATATCATATAGCTCCATTGATCTTCATCTTCGGGGCTCCATGATCATCTTGTCACCGGCTTGACACCATGATCTCCATCATCATGATCTCCATCATCGTGTCTTCATGAAGTTGTCACGCCAACGACTACTTCTACTTCTATGACTAACGTTTAGCAATAAAGTAAAGTAGTTTACATGGCGTTATTCAATGACACGCAGGTCATACAAAAAATAAAGACAACTCCTATGGCTCCTGCCGGTTGTCATACTCATTGACATGCAAGTCGTGAATCCTATTACAAAGAACATGATCTCATACATCACAATTCATCATTCATCACAACTTCTGGCCATATCACATCACATGATCAATCACTGCAAAAACAAGTTAGACGTCCTCTAATTGTTGTTGCATCTTTTACGTGGCTGCAATTGGGTTCTAGCAAGAACGTTTTCTTACCTACGAATCACCACAACGTGATTTTGTCAACTTCTATTTACCCTTCATAAGGGCCCTGTTCATCGATTCCGCTCCAACTAAAGTGGGAGAGACAGACACCCGCCAGCCACCTTATGCAACTAGTGCATGTCAGTCGGTGGAACCGGTCTCACGTAAGCGTACGTGTAAGGTTGGTCCGGGCCGCTTCATCCCGCAATACCGTTGAGCAAGAAAAGACTAGTAGAGGCAAGTAAGATGACAAAATCCACGCCCACAACAAAATTGTGTTCTACTCGTGCAAAGAGAACTACGCATAGACCTAGCTCATGATGCCACTGTTGGGGAACGTTGCAGAAAATTAAAAATTTTCCTATGGTTTCACCAAAATCCATCTATGAGTTCATCTAAGCAACGAGTCAAGGGAGAGAGTTTGCATCTACATACCACTTGTAGATCGCGTGCGGAAGCTTGCAAGGTGATGATGTAGTCGTACTCGACGTGATTCGAATCACCGATGACCAAGTGCTGAACGGACAGCACCTCCGCGTTCAACACACGTACGGGATGGGAGACGTCTCCTCCTTCTTGATCCAGCAAGGGGGGAGGAGAGGTTGAGGAAGACAGCTCCACCGACAGCACGACGGCGTGGTGATGGTGGAGAGGCAGTACTCCGACAGGGCTTCGCCAAGCACACAACGGAGGAGGAGAGGTGTTGGGGAGGGGAGGGCTGCGCCTTGGAGGGTGGTGCGGCTGCCCTCCCCTCACCCCTCTATTTATAGGGGGAAGGGAGAAGGGGGCCGGCCCCCTAGAACCCATCTAGGGGGGTGCGGCGGCCTAGGGGAGAGGGGAGAGGGTGGCTTGCCCCCCAAGCCAAGGGGGGCGCCCCCTCTAGGGTTCCCCCTCAACCCTAGGCGCATGGGCCCAAGGGAGGGGGGTGCGGCCAGCCCACCAGGGGCTGGCTCCCTGCCCCACGCAGCCCATGTGGCCCCCCGGGAGGGGTGGCCCCTCCCGGTGGACCCCCGGAACCCTTCCGGTGGCCCCGGTACAATACCGGTATGACCCCGAAACTTCCCGGTGTCCGTTTGACAACTTCCCATATATAAATCTTTACCTCCGGACCCTTCCGGATCTCCTCGTGACGTCCAGGATCCCATCTGGGACTCCGAACAACATTCGGTAGTCACATACTAGTCTTCCTAATAACCCTAGCGTCACCGAACCTTAAGTGCGTAGACCCTACGGGTTCGGGAGACATGCAGACATGACCGAGACGCTCTCAGTCAATAACCAACAGCGGGATCTGGATACCCATGATGGCTCCCACATGCTCCTCGATGTTGTCATCGAATGAACCACGATGTCGAGGATTCGATCAAACCCTGTATGCAATTCCCTTTGTCAATCGGTACGTTACTTGCCCGAGACTCGATCGTCGGTATCCCAATACCTTGTTCAGTCTCGTTACCGGCAAGTCACTTTACTCGTACCGTAATGCATGATCCCGTGTCCAACACCTTGGTCACATTGAGCTCATTATGATGATGCATTACCGAGTGGGCCCAGAGATACCTCTCCGTCATACGGAGTGACAAATCCCAGTCTCGATCCGTGTCAACCCAACAGCTACTTTCAGAGATACCTGTAATGCACCTTTATAGTCACCCAGTTATGTTGTGACGTTTGATACACCCAAGGCACTCTTACGGTATCCGGGAGTTACACGATCTCATGGTCGAAGGAAGAGATACTTGACACTTGCAAAGCTCTAGCAAAACGAACTACACGATCTTTTATGCTATGCTTAGGATTGGGTCTTGTCCATCACATCATTCTCCTAATGATGTGATCCCGTTATCAACGACATCCAATGTCCATAGTCAGGAAACCATGACTATCTGTTGATCACAACGAGCTGGTCAACTAGAGGCTCACCAGGGACATATTGTGGTCTAAGTATTCACACGTGTATTACGATTTCCGGATAATACAGTTATAGCATGAATAACAGACATTTATCATGAACATTGAAATATAATAATACTTTTATTATTTCCTCTAGGGCATATTTCCAACACTTGGTATGTCTTGACTTGAGCGAAGACCTCCCCGGCAACGGCGCCAGAAATCCTTCTTGATACGTCTTGAGCTTGCGTTGGTTTTCCTTGAAGAGGAAAGGGTGATGTAGCACAGTAGCGAATTCCCCAGTTTTTGAGAACCAAGGTATCAATCCAGTAGGAGGCTCCTCAAAAGTCCCACGCACCTACACAAACAAACAAGAACCTCGCAACCAACGCGATAAAGGGGTTGTCAATCCCTTCACGACCACTTGCGAAAGTGAGATCTGATAGTGATAATATGATAAGATAAATATTTTTGGTATTTTTATGATATAGATTGGAAAGCAAAAGATGCAAATAAAAGTAGATTGAAAACTTATATAATAAAAGATAGACCCGGGGGCCATAGGTTTCACTAGTGGCTTCTCTCAAGATAGCATAAGTGTTACGGTGGGTGAACAAATTACTGTCGAGCAATTGATAGAAAAGCGCATAGTTATGAGATTATCTAGGCATGATCATGTATATAGGCATCACGTCCGTGACAAGTAGATCGACTCCTGCCTGCATCTACTACTATTACTCCACACATCGACTGCTATCCAGCATGCATCTAGAGTATTAAGTTCATGAAGAACATAGTAACGCATTAAGAAAGATGACATGATGTAGAGGGATAAACTCATGCAATATGATATAAACCCCATCTTTTTATCCTCGATGGCAACAGTACAACACGTGCCTTACTGCCCCCGCTATCACTGGGAAAGGACACCGCAAGATTGAACCCAAAGCTAAGCACTTCTCCCATCACAACAAAGATCAATGTAGTAGGCCAAACCAAACTGATAATTCAAAGAGACTTGGAAAGATAACTTAATCACACATAAAAGAATTCAGAGGAGATTCAAATATTTCTCATAAATAAACTTGATCATAAACCCACAGTTCATCGGATCTCGACAAACACACCGCAAAAAGAGTTACATCGAATAGATCTCCAAGAAGATCAAGGAGAACTTTGTATTGAGATTCAAAGAGGGAGAAGAAGCCATCTAGCTAATAACTATGGACCCAAAGGTCTGTGGTAAACTACTCACAACTCATCAGAGAGGCCTTGGGGATGATGTAGAGGCCCTCTGTGGTGGATTCCCCCTCCGGCGGAGCGCCAGCGACAGCTCCAAGATTGGATCTCGTGGATACAGAAGGTTGCGGCGGTGGAATTAGGTTTTCGTCGTCGCTTCTGATGGTTTCAGGGTACGGGTGTATATATAGGAGGAAGAAGTATGTCGGTGGACGCTCGAGGGGCCCATGAGGGCGGGGGTGCGCCCACCCCAGGGGGCGCGCCGGGCACCCTCGTGGCTGCCTCGTTTGTTGCTTGACATCCACTCCATGTCTCGTGGTTGGCATTTGTTCCAAAAAGATCGCTCCCGAAGGTTTCATCCCATTTGGACTCCGTTTGATATTCCTTTTCTTCGAAACACTGAAAGAGGCAAAAAATAGCAATTCGGGCTGGGCCTCTGGTTAGTAGGTTAGTCCCAAAAATGATATTAAAGTGCAGAATAAAGCCCATAAACATCCAAAACAGGTAATATAATAGCATGGAACAATAAAAAATTATAGATACATTGGAGACGTATCATGGAAAATTAAATGGATCTTTAAGAAGAAGACCGACGCAGACAGTAATGTTACTATTTACAAAGCTCGACTTGTTGCGAAAGGTTTTTGACAAGTTCAAGGAGTTGACTACAATGAGACTTTCTCACCTTTAGCGATGCTTAAGTCTGTCTGAATCATGTTAGCAATTACTGCATTTTATGATAATGAAATTTGGCAGATGGATGTCAGAACTTCATTCCTGAATAGATTTCTGGAAAAAGAGTTGTATATGATACAACCAGAAGACTTTGTCAATCCAAAGGGTGCTAACAAAGTGTGCAAGCTCCAGCGATCCATTTATGGACTATTGCAAGCCTCTCAGAGTTGGAATAAACATTTTGATAGTGTGATCAAAGCACATGGTTTTATATAGACTTTTTGAGAAGCCTGTATTTACAAGAAAGTGAGTGGGAGCTCTATAGCATTTCTAATATTATATGTGGATGACATATTGTTGATTGGAAATGATATAGAATTTCTGGATAGCATAAAGGGATATTTGAATACGAGTTTTCCACTGAATGACCTCGGTGAAGCTTCTTACATATTAGGCATCAAGATCTATAGATACAGGTCAAGATGCTTAATTGGACTTTCACAAAGCACATACCTTGATAAAGTATTGAAGAATTTCAAAATGGATCAGTCAAAGGGTTCTTGCCTGTATTACAAGGTGTAAAGTTGAGTAAGACTCAAAGCCCGACCACGGCAAAAAATAGGAAGAGAATGAAAGTCATTCCCTATGCCACGGTCATAGGTTCTATAAAGTATGTTATGCTGTGTACCAGACCTATTGTGTACCTTGCTGTAGCGACGAGACCTCAAACAGTCCGATCTCTGTGCATCAGTGTCATCCCTGGATCAGTAATGCTGACACGCACAGTACTTGAAGGATTTATAACAGAGTAGCAATCACACACTTATTACACCGAATGTCTCCAAAGAGAAACTTATTACAATAAATATGGCTTAAGGCCATCTAGTAACGTTAACAGCGGAAGGCTTGGAAGGTAAGTGAGTCCATCAACTCCAACGGCATCACTGAGTATAGAACCACGATCCTAAAGCATCTTACTCGCCGTCTGAAAAGTCTGCAACATGAACGTTGCACCCTGAAAATGGGTCAGCACATGGAATATGCTGGCAAAGTAACACATACAGAAAAATGAAAGAGTAAAGCTATACTACATGCATATATGGCTTGGTGGATAGCAATATGGTTATAGTTTTTGCGTAAAGCCAGTTTTTCCCTACTACAAAGGAATAAATTATTTAACTATCATGGTGGTTGTTAAACATTGAGAATGGTTGACAGCATCCTCAATCCCAATTAAGCATCATCATTAAACAAACCCAACAATATTAATTAAAGTAACATGATGAGAATCACACGATAATCCAAGTACTAGATACTCAAGATGTCCATAACCGGGGACACGACTAATCATGATTAGTTTATACACTCTGCAGAGGTTGCACACTTTTCCCCACATGACTCGATCTCCTCCGTTGGTTTTCTCGCACTACATGGTGTTTGAGAAACGAATGACCAAGACATAGTCTTTCAGAAGCGCTAGCACCTTACGATGGGTAGACCGGTACACCTACTTTCCCCTACATCTGCTAGTCTACCACTGTAAGAGTTCACATGACTTAGTCAACTATGCTAGAGCCCATAATAGCATGTGGCTGCACACGGAAGTTTCTAGCATGAATAATCTTATGATCCCTTTGAGCCTGGGTGGCGGTCCATAAAAAAACAGGCAATCCTGGTCTACCCAGGTGCCTAGACAAGCAATCCTGGAATAACCAGGTACCTCAATCCACCCAGATGTGTATTAATGTTGCCACCTTAAATAAACCGTTAATTAACAATCTCACATCTGTCATGGAAAATCACTCACACAATCCATGTCTACTTGCATAGCATGCAAAATAAGCAAATGTAGAAGTAACTCCCAAGGGTTTGATAATAAAACAGGTAATAGGTACTACCTCAATCTACTACCCAAAAACCCACAATTTAATTAGATCCTAATCATGCAATGTTTGAGGATTGATCTAATGCATAAAAACTGGATAGTAAGGAGGTATGATCAAAGTGTTACTTGCCTTGCTGATGATCCGCGTAACCTAGGGATTCGAAGTAGCAAGCGGCGCAGTACGGGTACTCTATCGCAAGTAAACAAATAAACAAGCATACAATAAGTACTCATCTAATGCACGGGTAAAACTCAAATAAGAGGTCTAACCAGAAAGTTCAACTTAAGAACTCCGGTTTGCAAAAGAATCAAATCGAACAAAGAAACAAAACCCAAACGGCGAAAGAAACAAGCTTCGTTTAATAATCTGGACCTAAGTCAAATTTTACAGAAGCAAAAACTGGTTTGAGTAGATTATTCGGAAAGAGGGTTTCGAGACGAAACTCTAGGCGCTTGAATCGCCTGATTCCGATAAATGAGCGAAAAGTTATACTAAAACAAAAATCGGATCAGAAATTGCGATCAGAAAAATCGCGGAATAAATCCGAGAAAAAGAAAAACGACGAACAGATTAATGAACGAACGTTCGTTATCTGGATCTAAACGATGAACGCGTTCGTTAAAACGAACGAACGAGTGAACGCTCGCTAATTAATCCAAATCGGAAGAAAAACTGATCTAACAAAAAAAAGGAATCTAAAAAAACCGACGAAAAAACCGAACGGTTTTTCTAAAAAAAACGGCGGCGGCGAGGTCAACCTCGGGGTGCGGGTCGGCAGTGGCGGCGGCTCCGGCGAGGGCGGCGGTGGTCGGCGCGACGGCGGCGGGGTCCGGCGGCAGCAGCGAGCGGCGGCGGCGCGGGCTGGCGGCGGCGCGGTGCTAGGGTTAGGGTTTGGGCGGCGGCGGTGGGTTGGGCTGGGGAGGGGCCCGGGGCGCGCTATATAAAGACCCGGCTAGGCGGAGTCCTGGCCGGTTACGGCCCGTAGTCGGTTCCAGTTTTTTTTAAAAAAATATCGCACAGAAAAACAGACGAAAGAAATACTAAACGGACTCCAAAAATCCCGAAATAAATTTTCCCCGGCTTCTAAAATCAAGCCGGTTTAGATGAACATTTATTTGGGCCTAAATGCACTTTTGGAAAACACGCATTTTTCCTAAATTCGAATAAAATAGCTAGAAAATCCAAAATAAAATCTTATTTGATTTTTTATTAAATCCTCAATATTTCTTTATTTCGGGAGTCATTTTATTCCCTCTCTCATATTTATATAATTGAAAAAATTGAAGATAAAATAAATAAAATAAAATGATCCTACTTCCAAAATTTGAGAAAACTCAAATATTAAAATATTGAAATCCCCAACTCTCTCCGTGGGTCCTTGAGTTGCGTAGAATTTCTAGGATCGTAACAAAATGCATTAAATATGATATGCAATAATGATCTATTTGTATAACATTCCAAATTGAAAATTTGGGATGTTACAAACCTACCCCCCTTAAGATGAATCTCGCCCTCGAGATTCGGGTTGGCTAGAGAATGGGTGGGGGTGGTCTTTCAGCAAATCTTCCTCTTGCTCCCAGGTGGCTTCATCCTCGGTGTGGTGGCTCCACTGAACTTTGCAAAACTTGATAACTTTGCTGCGGGTGATTCGGCTGGCATACTCAAGAATCTTGACTGGTTTCTCCTCATAGGTCAAATCACTGTCCAACTGAATCGCCTCTAGAGGCACGGTATCTCTTAGCGGTATATCAGCCATCTCTGCGTGGCACCTCTTCAACTGGGAGACGTGGAACATGTCGTGAACTCCTGACAATCCTTCAGGTAATTCCAACTTGTAGGCAACCTCTCCCATATGTTCCAAAACTTGGTATGGTCCCACAAAACGCGCGCTAACTTTCCTTTAACACCAAAACGCTTAACTCCTCGAAGTGGAGATACCCGAAGGTAAACTCTATCCCCAACTTCGTAAACTGTCTCCTTGCATTTTGCATCAGCATAGCTTTTTTGCCTGGACTGGGCTACCTTGAGCCTGTCGCGAATCAACTTCACTTTCCGTTCAGACTCCTTAATCAAATCTGGTCCAAACAACTGACGATCTCCAACTTCGTCCCAAGACAACGGGGTTCTGCACCTCCTTCCGTATAAGACTTCGAAAGGGGCCATCTTCAAACTGGATTGATAACTGTTGTTGTAAGAGAACTCTGCATACGGCAAATTGTCGTCCCAACTAGATCCATAATCTAGCGCACAAGCTCTTAGCATGTCCTCTAAAATCTGATTGACTCTTTCGGTCTGTCCATCTGTCTGCGGATGAAAAGCGGTACTGAACTCTAGCCTGGTACCCGAGGTTTCGTGCAACTGATTCCAGAACTTTGAGGTGAATTGGGTTCCTCTATCTGATACAATGCTCCTTGTAACTCCATGCAGACATACGATCCTGGTCATGTAAATCTTGGCCAATTTGGCATTGGTGTAAGTAGTCTTCACTGGGATGAAATGAGCTACCTTCGTCAAAGGATCGACTACCACCCAAATCGAGTCATAGCCTGAACGAGTCTTGGGCAATCCCGTAATAAAATCCATGCCTAGCTTATCCCACTTCCATTCGGGTATCGGAATGGTTGCAACAATCCTGGTGGCTTCTGATGCTCTGCCTTTACCCTCTGACATACATCACAAACTGCTACATACTCGGCAATGTCCTTCTTCATTCCGGTCCACCAGAAAGTCTCCTTCAAATCCAAGTACATCTTGGTATTCCCTGGGTGAATTGAACACAGCGAATCATGGGCCTCTTGCAAAATCAACTTCCTGATCTCAGGTTCATTGGGTACATAAACGCGGTCCTCAAACCAGAGGGTATCGTGCTCATCCTCACGAAATCCCTTGGCTTTTCCCTTGTTCAACCTCTCCTTTATCTCTGCAATCTCCTTATCGGTCTTTTGAGCTTCTCTGATCTTATCCATCAAAGTCGACTGAATTTCCAATGTTGCTACATAGCCTCTCGGAACTATCTCCAAACATAGCTCGCAAAAGTCCTCGGCTAACTCCTTTGGCAGTCCTGCGGTCATGAGTGTATTAACATGGCTCTTATGGTTCAACGCATCGGCTACTATGTTAGCCTTTCCGGGGTGATACTGCAATCTCATATCATAATCCTTGATGAGTTCCAATCATCTCCTTTGCCTGAGGTTTAACTCTTTTTGCATGAAGATGTACTTCAAACTCTTGTGATCCGTGTACACCTCACAATGATTTCTGATAAGAAAATGTCTCCACGTCTTCAATGCATGCACTACGGCTGCTAACTCCAAATCATGTGTGGCATAATTCAACTCATGAGGTTTAAGCTGTCGTGACACATACGAAACAACTCTTCCTTCCTGCATAAGTACTGCTCCAAGTCCTCGACGTGAAGCATCGCAATACACCTCATAATCCTTAGTCTGATCTGGCAGAATCAACACTGGTGAGGTAACTAGACGTTTCTTCAATTCCTGGAAACTGGCCTCACATTCCTCAGTCCAATTGAACTTGGTATCCTTCTTCAACAACTCTGTCATGGGCTTTGCAATCCTTGAAAAATTCTCAATGAATCTCCGGTAGTATCCTGCCAGTCCAAGAAAACTTCTGATCTCCCCAACTGTCGTTGGTGCTTCCCAATTAGTCACGGTGACAACCTTGGTGGGTCTACTGCTATACCCTCTCCGGATATAACATGTCCGAGGAATCCAACTTCCTTCAACCAGACCTCACATTTGCTAAACTTGGCATATAACTGGTGTTCTCTGAGCTTCTCCAATACCAAACGCAAGTGCTCCATATGCTCCTCTTCGTTCTTCGAGTAGACCAAGATGTCATCAATGAACACCATGACGAACTTATCCAGAAACTCCATAAATACTTTGTTCATCGTGTTCATGAAATATACAGGTGCGTTGGTCAGACCAAATGACATAACGGTATACTCGTACAGCCCATACCTAGTGGTAAAAGCTGTCTTGGGTATATCCTGTTCTCGAATCTTCAATTGATGGTATCCTGATCGCAAATCGATCTTGGAAAACACCTTTGCTCCTTGTAGTCGGTCAAACAGATCATTGATCATTGGTAGTGGGTACTTATTCTTGATGGTTACCACATTTAATCCTCGATAATCAACAACCATCCTTAACGATCCGTCCTTCTTCTCCACTAGAAGTACTGGTGATCTCCAAGGTGAAGAACTTGGGCGAATGTATCATTTATCCAGTAACTCCTTAATCTGACTTTTAATCTCCTCCAAATCTTTTGTGGGCATCCTGTATGGTCTCTTGGATATTGGCCCTGTGCCTGGCAAAAGCTCGATCAAAAACTCAATGTCTCTGTCTGGTGGCATTCCTGGCAACTCCTCTAGAAATATATCTGGAAAATCCTTCACTACTAGTACTTCCTCCTGCACAACTCCTGATAAGGAATTTACGTGCATCCTCCTCGGCTCATGCCTTGATACATACCTTATCCTTTTCCCTTCTGGGGTAGTAAGCAGAATCGACTTACTGGCGCAATCAATGTTTCCTCCATACATTGATAGCCAATCCATACCCAGAATCACATCCAAACCTTGGGATTCCAAAATGATTAAATCCGAGGGGGAAACATGCTTGCCTATACCCAACGGAACTTGAAAACATCGTCGACTAGCCATATATTCTGCTCCTGGTGAGGTTACTAGCATGGGTGTTTTTAGAACCCTAGTGGGAAGTCTATACTTATCCACAAATCCCCTTGATATGTATGAATGCGATGCACCAGTATCAAAAAGAACGAGTGCAGTAAATGACTTAACCAAAAACTTACCTATTACTACATCTGGCTGAGCTTCAACCTCCTCCACGCTAACGTGGTTCACTTGTCCTCTATTGAAAGGGTTCGGCTTCTTCCCGGAGCTTCCATTGCCATTCCCAGTCTGGCCTTCGGGACATTCATTGGCGTAATGTCTGGTCTTCTGGCACTTAAAACAAGTGACTTGACTCTGGTCTTTCTTGGCTGGTGTTGAGGGGTTGGTACGGTTCTGGCTACTACTTCCTCCATTCCCGGTACCATTCTTGGGACCATTGTGATTGTGCGAGCTACCTCCTCCATGGGTATGCTGAAACTGTCCTCCTGACTTCGGAGTAAAACGGGGCTTCTGCTGAGCTCCAGAATTGTTCTTCCCTTGTCCATACTTCCTCTTGCGGTTTTCAATCTGCTGCTGCTTCCCTTCAATCATGAGAGCACGATCTACCAACTCCTGGTAGTTGTTGAAACTTGCTACCATCAACTGCATGCTCAGCTCATCATTCAGCCCTTCCAGAAACTTCTCTTGCTTAGCTGCATCCGTAGTGACGTCATCTGGGGCATAACGTGCTAGCTTACTGAAATCATCCACATACTGGCCAACTAATCTTCCTCCCTGGCACAAGTTGCGAAACTCACGCTTCTTCATGGCCATAGCTCCTGCTGAAACATTGGCAGTACGAAAAGCCTGCTGAAACTGATCCCATGTGACAGTGTCTGCTGGATAAGTGGCTGTGAAATTCTCCCACCATGATGCTACGGGTCCCTCAAGCTGATGTGCGGCAAATCGCACCTTTTCCGCATCTGTGCATCATGCAGTGGTCAACTCCCTGGCTGTCTTGCAAAGCAAATCATCTGCAACAATCGACTCGGTGCTACTGGAGAACACCGGCGGATTCAGCCTAAGAAAACGGGTTAAGTGATCAACAGGTGGTGGTGGTGGTGGATTGTTGTTGTTGTTATTCCCCCGATTCTGATTCTGGACTAGTATCTGCATCAATGCATTCTGCTGGTAGATCAACTGGGTGAGCTCCGGTGGGAAAGCAAATCCGTTGTCACGTCTCAGAGGCATCTGAGGGTTTAGAAAAGACAAGAATACAGAATAGAATGAGGTCTAGAGGGAAAACACTACCCATATGCACATGAGGCAAATTGCAATCAAAACACTTCATTCAAACAAGCAAGGGCATACAACGGTCTATCTATTGTTACAAAGTGCTCAGACTATAATAGATACATGGAGAGAAATTCTACTACTTTATGGTGGTCTACTAGAAAAACTGCTCCGATGAAGACTCCATGATATTTGCTCCAGCTTCATCAACATAGTCATCATCACTATCATCCGGGTCCGAGTCGGTATCGTCGATGATGATGTAATTCTCGGGGCAAGTGCGATCTTCGTCTTCTCCAGTTGCTGGAAATCCCATGAACACTCTTAGCTTGTTCTTCAGATCATCATTCTTCTCGACTAGAGTTGATATTTCCTCCTCATATCCATCGCGTGTAAACTTCAATTCTTCCTCCAGTTCCGTGCTCTTGGCCATGGCTTTCTTCAGATCCATCATGCCTGCACACATCTGGTTCTCCTGGCATCGAATGTGCTGGTTTAACTCCTGGATGAAAGCTGCAACTGATCTATCTTTCCTGGTGTTGACCATCTCCCATTGCTCATCTCGGCGCCCACAAATCTGGTAGGTAGTATCCTTAAGCTCCTTGTGATAAACTTCTCCAATGCGTCCCATGGTGATGTGAGCTGCCATGCTATTCCCTAAACTCCAGGTTGGTGCATCAAAGGAAAACTCTATAGGCTTGGTGACTGGCATGAATGTCCTTCTTGGAACTTGAACTTGAATCATCCAGCGCTCCTCTTCAGGTAAGGTGGCGTTGTAGGTTCCGGTGAAGCTTGGTACTCCGATCTTCAAGTACATGGTTACTTCCTTTAGGTGTCGTCCAAAGGGTGTATCTTCATCCGGTTGCATGAACTTGTTCCTTGCATCCGCCATCCTAGAAGAATAGAAGAGATGAGGAGTTAGAATGAGAAGAGAGAGTAGTGATCTATGGTCTTTGCTTAGTGGTCGTGTCCTACAGTCAGCGTGTGCTCTGATACCATCTTGTAGCGACCAGACCTCAAACAGTCCGATCTCTGTGCATCAGTGTCATCCCTGGATCAGTAATACTGACACACATAGTACTTGAAGGATTTATAACAGAGTAGCAATCACACACTTATTACATCGAATGTCTCCAAAGAGAAACATTACAATAAATATGGCTTAAGGCCATCTAATAACATTAACAACGGAAGGCTTGGAAGATAAGTGAGTCCATCAACTCCAACGGCATCACTGAGTATAGAACCACGATCCTAAAGCATCTTACTCGCCGTCTGAAAAGTCTGCAACATGAACGTTGCAGCCCGAAAACGGGTCAGCACATGGAATATGCTGGCAAAGTAACCCATAGAGAAAAATAAAAGAGTAAAGCTATACTACATGCATATATGGCTTGGTGGATAGCTCTATGGTTACAGTTTTTGCGTAAAGCCAGTTTTTCCCTACTACAAAGGAATAAATTATTTAACTATCATGGTGGTTGTTAAACATTGAGAATGGTTGACAGCATCCTCAATCCCAATTAAGCATCATCATTAAACAAACCCAACAATATTAATTAAAGTAACATGATGAGATTCACACGATAATCCAAGTACTAGATACTCAAGATGTCCATAACCGGGACACGGCTAATCATGATTAATTTATACACTCTGCAGAGGTTGCGCACTTTTCCTCACATGACTCGATCTCCTCCGTTGGTTTTCTCGCACTACATGGTGTTTGAGAAACGAATGACCGAGACATAGTCTTTCAGAAGAGCTAGCACCTTACAATGGGTAGACCGGTACACCTACTTTCTCCTACATCTGCTAGTCTACCACTGTAAGAGTTCACACGACTTAGTCAACTATGCTAGAGCCCATAATAGCATGTGGCTGCACACGGAAGTTTCTAGCATGAATAATCTTATGATCCCTTTGAGCCTGGGTGGTGGTCCATAAAAAAGCAGGCAATCCTGGTCTACCCAGGTGCCTAGACAGGCAATCCTGGAATAACCAGGTACCTCAATCCACCCGGATGTGTATTAATGTTGCCACCTTAAATAAATCATTAATTAACAATCTCACATCTGTCATGGAAAATCACTCACCCAATCCACGTCTACTTGCATAGCATGGCAAAATAAGCAAACATAGAAGTAACTCCCAAGGGTTTGATAATAAAACAAGTAATAGGTACTACCTCAATTTACTTCCCAAAACCCACAATAAAATTAGATCCTAATCATGCAATGTTTGAGGATTGATCTAATGCATAAAAACTGGGTAGTAAGGAGGTATGATCAAAGTGTTACTTGCCTTGCTGATGATCCGCGTAACCTAGGGATTCGAAGTAGCAAGCGGCGCAGTCCGGGTACTCTATCGCAAGCAAACAAACAAACAAACATACAATAAGTACTCATCTAATGCACGGGTAAAACTCAAATAAGAGGTCTAACCAGAAAGTTCAACTTAAGAACTCCGGTTTGCAAAAGAATCAAATCGAACGAAGAAACAAAACTCAAACGGCGAAAGAAACAAGCTTCATTTACTAATCTGGACCTAAGTCAAATTTTACAAAATCAAAAACTGGTTTGAGTAGATTATTCGGAAAGAGGGTTTCGAGACGAAACTCTAGGCGCTTGAATCACCTGATTCCGATAAACGATCGAAAAGTTATACTAAAACAAAAATTGGATCAGAAATTGCGATCAGAAAAATCACGGAATAAATCCGAGAAAAAGAAAAACGACGAACAGATTAACGAACGAACATTCGTTATCTGGATCTAAACGATGAACGCGTTCGTTAAAACGAACGAACGAGTGAACGGTCGCTAATTAATCCAAACCGGAAGAAAAACCGATCTAACAAAAAAAACGGAATCTAAAAAAACCGACGGAAAAACCGAACGGTTTTTCTAAAAAAACGGCGGCGGCGAGGTCAATCTCGGGGTGCGGGTCGGCGGTGGCGGCGGCTTCGGCGAGGGCGGCGGTGGTCGGCGGCGACGACA
>NC_041383.1:97851433-97864107 GCF_002162155.2 Triticum dicoccoides
CGGCGACGGCGGCGGGGTCCGGTGGGGCAACAGCGAGCGGCGGCGGCGCGGGCTGGCGGCGGGGCGGCGCTAGGGTTAGGGTTTGGGCGGCGGCGGCGGGTTGGGCTGGGGCGGGGCCCGGGGCGCGCTATATAAAGACCCGGCCAGGCGGAGTCCTGGCCGGTTACGACCTGTAGTCGGTTCTAGTTTTTTTAAATAAATATCGCGCAGGAAAACAAATGAAAGAAATACTAAACGGACTCCAAAGTTCCCCAAATAAATTTTTCCTAGCTTCTAAAATCAATCCGGTTTATATGAACATTTATTTGGTCCTAAATACGATTTTGGAAAACACACATTTTTCCTAAACTCGAATAAAATAGCGAGAAAATCCAAAATAAAATCTTATTTGAATTTTTTATTAAATCCTCAATATTTCTTTATTTTGGGAAAGTCATTTTATTCCATCTCTCATATTTATATAATTGAAATAATTGAGGATAAAATAAATAAAATCAAATGATCATACTTCCAAAATTTGAGAAAACTCAAATATGAAAATATCGAAATCCCCAACTCTCTTCGTGGGTCCTTGAGTTGCGTAGAATTTCTAGGATCGAAACAAAATGCATTAAATATGATATGCAATAATGATCTATTTGTATAACATTCCAAATTGAAAATTTGGGATGTTACACTTGCCATGAGTTTTGGCAAGGGGGTACAATAGTGATCTAAGAGTAGTTCACTGGACATCGGTCAAAATTATCCTTAGTGAGGACTAAGGAAATATTTCTCGATTATGCTTGTCGTAAAGAGTTACGTCGATGCAAGCTTTTACACCGATCCAGATGACTCTAAATCTCAATCTGGATACATATTGAAAGTGGGAGCAATTAGCTAGAGTATCTCCATGCAGAGCATCGTAGACATAGAATATATGCAAAATACATACGGCTCTGAATTTGACAGACCCATTGACTAAACTTCTCTCACGAGCAAAACATGATCGCACCATAGTACTCTTTGGGTGTTAATCACATAGCGATGTGAACTAGATTATTGACTCTAGTAAACCCTTTGGGTGTTGGTCACATGACGATGTGACCTATGGGTGTTAATAACATACAAATGTGAATATTTGTGTTAAAACACATGGTGATGTGAACTAGATTATTGACTCTAGTGCAAGTGGGAGACTGAAGGAAATATGCCCTAGAGGCAATAATAAAGTTATTATTTATTTCCTTATTTCATGATAAATGTTTATTATTCATGCTAGAATTGTATTGACCGGAAACTTACTACATGTGTGAATACATAGACAAAACATATTGTCCCTAGTATGCCTCTACTTGACTAGCTTGTTTATCAAAGATGGTTATGTTTCCTAACCATAGACATGTGTTGTCATTTGATGAACGAGATCACATCATTAGGAGAATGATGTGATGGACATGACCCATCCGTTAGCTTAGCATTATGATCGTTTCAGTTTCATTGCTACTGCTTTCTTCATGACTTATACATGTTCCTCAGACTATGAGATTATGCAACTCCCGAATACTTGAGGAACACTTTGTGTGCTACCAAACGTCACAACGTAAAAGGGTGACTATAAAGGTGCTCTACAGGTGTCTCCGAAAGTGTTTGTTGGGTTGGCATAGATCAATATTAGGATTTGTCACTCCGTGTGTCGGAGAGGTATCTTTGGGCCCTCTCGGTAATACTCATCACTATAAGCCTTGCAAGCATTGTAACTAATGAGTTAGTTGCGGAATGAAGTATTACGGAACGAGTAAAGAGACTTGCCGGTAATGAGATTGAACTAGGTATTAAGATACCAACGATCGAATCTCGGGCAAGTAACATACCGATGACAAAGGGAACAACATATGTTTTTATGCGGTTTGACCGATAAAGATCTCCGTACTATGTGGGAGCCAATATGAGCATCCAGGTTCCGCAATTGGTTATTGACCGGAGATGAGTCTCGATCATGACTACATAGTTCTCGAACCCGTAGGGTCCCCACGCTTAACGTTCGATGACGATTTGTATTATGAGTTATGTGATTTCATGTCCTGAAGGTAGTTCGGAGTCCCGGATGATATCGTGGACATGACGAGGAGTCTCGAAATGGTCGAGACGTAAAGATCAATATATTGGAAGGCTATATTCGGACATCGAAAAGGTTCCGAGTGATTCGGATATTTTTTTGGAGTACCGGAGAGTTACGGGAATTCGTATTGGGCCTTAATGGGCCATACGGGAAAGGAGAGAAAGACCTCAAGGGTGGCCACGCCCCTTCGCCATGGACTGGTCTGAATTGTACTAGGGAAGGGGGCTGGCCCCTTCCTTCCTTCTCCTTCTCCCTTCCCCTTTTCCTATTCCATGTGGGAGGTGGAATCCTACTAGGACTAGGGAGTCCTAGTAGGACTCCACACATTGGGAGCGCCCTATGAGGGCCGGCCTCCTCCTCCCTCCATCCTTTATATATGTGGCCACACAGGTTGACGTTGTTTATCCGTGTGCGGTGCCCCCTCCACAGTTACACATCTCAGTCATATCGTCATAGTGCTTAGGCAAAGCCCTGCGCCAGTAGCTTTATCATCACCGTCACCACGCCGTTGTGCTGAAGAAACTCTCCCTCGGTGAGGGAGTCCTGGATTAGGGGGTATCCTGACAGCCGAACTATATACTTTGGACGGACTGTTGGACTATGAAAATACAAGATTGAAAACTTCGTCTCGTGTCCGGATGGGACTCTCCTTTGCGTGGAAGGCAAGCCTGGCAGTTCGGGTATGTAGATTTCCTTCTTTGTAACCGACTTTGTGTAACCCTAGCCCCCTCCGGTGTCTATATAAACCGGAGGGTTTAGTCCGTAGGACAACAACAATCATAATCATAGGCTAGCTTCTAGGATTTATCCTCTACGATCTCATGGTAGATCAACTCTTGTAATACTCATATCATCAAGATCAATCAAGCAGGAAGTAGGGTATTACCTCCATCGAGAGGGCCCGAACCTGGGTAAACATTGTGTCCCTAGTCTCCTATTACCATTAGCCTTAGACACACAGTTCGGAACCCCTACATGAGATCCGCCGGTTTTGACACCGACATTGGTGCTTTCATTAAGAGTTCCACTGTGCCGTCACGATAAGGTTTGATGGCTCGCCTTGTTGTCAAGGACAACATCACCTCTGGAGGGACCCTGGCTGTAGGCCAGACTCTCCGGCTGGGCCGCTTCATCATGACCGCCCGTTCGGCCTTCACGCCGACGATGACTTCTCAGGTCATCAAGAACAGCCTCCACGCCAGCTCGGAATTCGCCGAGCAGATGGATCCAATAGAGCTCTCCTCCCTGAACGACCTCTTGGATCGCATCGCCTCCCTGGGAGTCACTATGGACTATGATCAGATCGGGCTTAAACCCGACCAAAGGGAGGTTAACTCTCCGCCGGTCACCCATCAGATAGCGGTGGTGGAGGAGCAACACATCGATTCTTCCTCTATTTTGAGGACAAACTATATCCGGATTCTCGAGCACTCTGAGCCGGATACCCTTCTATAGGAGGACACGGCCCAGGATCAGAACTTAGAATCGGGCAGCAGGCCAGAAAAATTGGGCAACATCCTGGAGTCCGAGCTGCCATGCTCGGAAACTCCTCCGCCACTGCGTTCCAGATCGGGTCAGGGTTCGTACTTAAATCTACCGACCCACCCAGATACAGGTGATCTTTCCCACATTAGACAAGAGCCCCAAGAGACAGTACATCACTTCTGGGCCAGATTCCTCCTTGTAATGAACAAGGTTAAGGACTGTTGCGAGGAAGACGCAATCTCATTCTTTTGCAAAAATTGCACGGACAAGGGAATTCTCAATGCCATAAGTCGCCGTGACATAGTACACTTTGCTGACTTGGCGGCCTTAGTATAGAAGTACTGCACGATGGAAAGCTCCTGGAAAATCCAAACAAAATTATGGGATCCTCCGGCTCTCACTAAATCCCTCGTCCGAACTAAAAGGGTGCGCTCCCGTAAGCCACCCAATCCAATTACAAAGAAGCCAAAGCCCTTCACGGGGCGTGGAACCGTACTGGAGGGATGGCTCAATGGACCATGCAAAATTCACAGCACACCGGATACTATACCAACACACAACCTTAGAGCATGTTGGGTACTCCGGCAGGTGGCCAAGAGCGGCGAGGATCTCCTCATTAACAATGCCGCAGAGCTCCATCCCACGGAGGATAACAATACAGTACTAACAGTCTTTGAGACTTTCGCCTCAAACAATAGGCGTAAGCGAGCACTCCGCAGCCTCGCCGAAGTCTGCCACATTGCAGCAATAAATCCATGGAACGACACGGCTATAACTTTCAATGCCAGTGACGAACCTCAATTACGAATAGTTCGGGCACCAGCCGCGTTAGTCCTTAGTCCAATTGTGGACGGTTTCCGGCTTACTAAAGTGCTCATGGACGGCGACAGTGGATTAAACCTCATGTACGAGGAGACTCTCAACAAGATGGAAATAGACAAGAGCCGCATTGAGCAAAGCAGCATGACCTTCAGGGGAATCGCCCCTAGTCCGGAGGCACGATGTGCGGGAAAAATCACACTGGATGTGGTATTCGGCACGCCGGAGAATTATAGGTCCGAAGAAATCATATTCCAAGTGGCCCATTCAGTAGCGGATACCACGCCCTTTTAGGGCGGGATGCATTCACGAGCTTTCAAGTTATACCCCATTACAGGTACATGAAGCTCAAGATGCCCGGGCCCAACGGAATCATCACTCTAGCTAATGATCCGGACATAGCACTCCGCGCTGAAAATAAAACCGCCGCACTAGCCCTTGAGGAATTATCCGAAGCCCTCGTAGCTGAGGAACTAACCGCGTTGCGCTCCACAGTGGACAGGGACGATGTGATACTCGACAAATGACCCAAATCCACCTCTTTCAAACCAGCGGACGAAATAGTCAAATTCCAGGTCCACCCAACGGACCCTACGAAAACATCATCAATTGGGACACAGCTGAACCCCACAATAGACACCGCACTACGAGAGTTCTTGCACGAGAATTGGGACATCTTTGCCTGGCATCCGTCAGACATGCCAGGTATCCCATGCAGGCTGGCCGAGCATAGCCTAAACATACTAAAAGGATACAAGCCGGTCAAGCAGACTCTTCAGCACTTTTCAGAACCCAAGCGACAAGCCATGGGAGAAGAGCTAGCCAAGCTACTCGAGGCCGGATTCATCAGAGAAATAAAACATCCGGACTGGCTAGCCAACCTGGTGATGGTACCAAAGAAGGAAAAATCCTGGCGCCTATGCGTCGATTTCAAGGACCTCAATAAGGCTTGCCCAAAGGATCCCTTCCCCCTCCCCTGCATCGATCAAATAATCGATGCTACCACAGGACACGACTCACTATGTTTCCTCGACGCATACTCCGGATACCATCAAATCAAGATGGCGGAGTCCGACCAAGCCGCAACGACATTCATCACTCCATACGACCCCTTCTATTTTAACACCATGCCTTTCGGGCTCAAAAACGTCGGTGCAACCTATCAACGCATGATTCAGACATGCTTGGAAACACAAATCGGTAAAACAGTGGAGGCATACATAGATGACGTGGTCATCAAAACCAGACACGTTGAATCCTTAATAGACGACTTGAGGCTTACGTTCGACAATCTCCGAAAATATGACATCAAGCTCAATACGGAAAAATGCGTCTTTCGCATACCTGCCGGAAAGCTCCTGGGCTTCATCGTCTCCAATAGAGGAATTGAAGCAAATCCGGCTAAAATCCGAGCTCTGTCATAGTTGGCTACCCCAACAGACCTCAAGCAAATCGAGAAATTAACTGGATGCGTGGCTGCCTAAGCCACTTTATCTCCCGATTAGGAGAAAAGGCATTACCTCTCTATCGCCTTCTTTGATGCACCGACCATTTCGAGTGGACGGATGCGTCTACGGTCGGACTGGAAGAAATAAAGGCCCTCTTGGCCAGCAATCCAATCCTGGCCGCACCAAGTATTGGTGAATCCATGCTGTTATATATAACTGCAACACATCAGGTTGTAAGCGCAGCGCTCGTTGTTGAACGAGAGACGGACGGACACAAATTCCCGCTTCAAAAGCTGGTATACTGTGTATCCACTGTCCTCACTCCATGCAAGTCACGGTACCCACATTATTAAAAGATAGCATACGCGGTCTTCATGGCATCCTGAAAACTACGACACTACTTTCAAGAGTGTTCAATCACGGTGGCCTCCGAAGTACCACTCAATGACATAATAAATAACTGCTAAATGGGCTATCGAGCTCCTCCCGTTCGATATAACAAACAAACCACAACAAGCCATTAAGTGACAAGTACTAGCTGACTTCGTCGCCGAATGGACAGAAACCGAACTCCCTAAAGAGTACAATGTGTACTCCAATTGGATCATGCACTTTGATGGCTCTAAGATACTGGCTGGCACTACAAAAAATACACTTCCGTGATGATACGTGTTTGTCACAGTAGGTCGCGTTTTTTGTCATGCATGTACATCCATGATGATTTTATGACAGAATCAAGATAGTCATACCTGTGCTGTCGTAGAAGTGTTCCATGACATTACCAAAATTATCATCACAAAAGTGTCCACTTCCATGACAATAAATCGTGCGTCACAGAAGTACTTTCGTCAAGGGTGACCGACACGTGGCATCCACCGTAATGGAACGCCGTTAAGCTATCGGGTCCGGTTTTGGATCCGATAACCCGTTAACAGCTCGGACCAATGGGGATTTTCCACGTGTAATGGCCGCAGGAAACACATGTTGCCTCATCGTTGGGACAGATGTCATCAACTCATTGGACAGGAGGCGCCTACGATAGGTCGACATGTGGCATGGCCCAACAGTTGCCCATTCCGGTAAAAAAGGTCGGCCCAGTAAAAATTAGCAGGCCGGCCCATATAAGGCCTACTTGTGTCAGGTCCATTTAAGCCCACGGCCCATATGAGATGTGCCAATTCGGCTCGTCAATGGTCCGTTAAAGATTTGACACCATTGGAGCCCATCGTCAGTTCGAGCCCGTTAACAGCCCGTTAACGGCCCATTTAATGGATGGACCAATTTTCAGGAGGTACATCTTTCGGCCTTTTAGCGACCCATTTAAATGTTGGGCTAATTTCCGGTCCGGTGTGTCTTTCAGCCTGTTGACGGCCCATAAATCTGATGGGCCATTTGTAGTCGGACCTGAGTTTCAGCCTTTTAGCGGCCCATTTAAGTGTTGGGCCAATTTCTGGCCTGGTGTCACTTTCAGCCTGTTGACGGCCCATAAATCAGTTGGGCCATTTGTAGTCGGACCTGAGTTTTGGCCTTTTAGTGACCCATTTAAGTGTTGGGCCAATTCCCGGCTCTATGTGCCTTTCGGCCTGGTAACGGACCATAAATGAGTTGGGCCATTTGTAGTCGGACCTTAGTTTTGGCCTTTTAACGGCCCATGCCCTTCATGGTCCAATACCAGCCCAATTTTTCTTTCGGCCTGCTAAAGGCCCACAACACAGTTGGGCCATTTACAATACGACCTGACTTTCGGCCTCTTAGCGGCCCATGCTTTTCATGGTCCAGTACAAGCCCGCTGTCTCTTTCGGCCTGCTAAAGGCCTATAGTATAGTTGGACCATATGTAGCCCAAACTTAGTAACGGCCTGTTAACGGCCCGTGAAATAAATTGGGGCCACCTGTTGCCTGCTTCGATGTCGGCCTGTTAACGACCCGGGAGGTAAGAGGGCCGACCATTAACTTTCGGCCTAGTAATGGCCCATTAACTTAATGGGCCCACTAAAGTTTGTACATATCTTTAGGCCAAATTAGATAATTTGAGCCCATTGCGACGAGAAATTATGCACATGACCAAAATCGATCAAGCAAAGGTACGGCATACAAGGAATAATGTTGCACATCCAGCATATATTACAGGAAATTACATCCACTGGGCAATCAAAGATTGATGCCAGTGCAAATAAATGAGCAGAACCTAACCATCTACAACGTCACAATCTGCAACCTCAGCACAGATGACGCCCATAAGCATGTGGGCAAATTCTTGCTGCTTTGCTACACTGTTTCTGAAAACATTGATCAGTTGTTGTGTCGCACGACTCTGCACCTCTGATTCATCCACTATTTCCATCATTGCTTCAGCCATTAATTGGTTCACAAACCTATATTTATTCTGTTGCATTCGAGACAGAGGATACTGAACAGATTCAGATGGCAATTTTGGCAGGCTTGTATTATTGATAGTGGAGAGTGTCTCGACCACTGCATCATAACATAAATTAGCACGGGAACCAAACATATTAATCATGAGTTATTGCCATATTACCTGGCCTAGATTTACTGGAAAGAAACAATGGGGTTGCCTTGCTATTTTCAGAGTTTGTCTTCTTATCTTCAGCAGCCTGCACAAAATTAACACACTAACATTGCTATCATTGGCCAAGTCAGATAATAGGAAAGTAGCATTGACACAACGAACGTTTGGGCAACTAGCCTACACCAAATTAACACAATATGGCACAACTATCATCAGCCAGGTAAGGTAATATGAAAGCAACATTGACACAATGAATGAATGGGCAACCAGAGAAGCACTACAATTTAGTAATATGCGTTATATGAGATAGTACATTCATGCAGCTCAGTATGCAAAACTACTAGGCAGTTTTCCTTACAAAAATCAACATTGGCGCCTTTAACATTTTGCTACAACTAATTTTAGATCAGATAAAGGTTAGATTCACGCCGATTAACAAAATACATGCTGATGTAAAAATATAGTGATATACAACAGGTACTTACATCAGCATTGGAGCACAGAGAATTCCCACAAGATATTTTCCTCGAATACGATCCCAATGGAGGAAGTCTTCTATCGTTTAACCTTATTTTCTAAAAGAGAGATGGGTAAGAAACATGTAGAAAATATGATCAGAATGCTATAAAATTTCATGATGCGAGGATACGCACACGCTTCTTAGAATGGAGTTGACATTCTTTTGCTGGACCGGAGCGGACTAGTTCTTTGGCCACTGGAATCTGTTTATTATTAGTGGGAGTTGGGTCTCTCTATGCTGGAGCAGTATCTATGAAAAATGGAGTTGGTTTATTATCTTCTGACGTTTGGATCTTTTGCAAAGACCTGGTTTGTAACCCTTCAAATTCTAACATAGCCGTCTTCCCCTTGCATGGCTTATATAGAAGAATGGTGATTCAGTTATAAAACATGCTACAACAGAGATGGAATAGGTACTGAAGAATAGAAAGGCATGACATATTGACATGTATTCCCTCCATCCGGAAATAAATGGATGGGTCTAGGCGTATTTCTGTTCTAGATACATCTAGTTTTATCCATTTCTGCGACATATAATCCGGATGGAGGGAGTATGATGTAAGAGCTAGGGATACGACAGGAAAACACAGTAAAAAAACACTGAAAAACCCACTGCAGAACCAAAGTATTCAAACCCACTGATATGAGATAGTACACTCATGCAGCTCAGGATGCAAAACTACCAGGCAGTTTTCCTTACAAAAATCAACATTGTGGCCTTTAATCATACATTTTGCTACAACTAAATTTAGATCAGATAAAGGTTGGATTCACGCCGATTAACAAAATACACGCTGATGTAAAAATATAGTGATATACAACACGTACTTACATCTACATTGGAGCATAGAGAATTCCTGCAATAATCTTTCCTCATAAACGATACTATTGCAGAAATTCTTCTATCTGTTAAGCTTATTTTCTAAAAGAGAGATGGGTAAGAAACATGTAGAAAATACGATCAGCATGCTATAAAATTTCATGATGCAAGGATACGCACACGCTTCTTAGAATGGAGTTGACATATTTTTGCTGGACTGGAGCAGACTAGTTCTTTGGCCACTGGAATCTGCTTATTATTAGTAGGAGTTGGGTTTCTCTGTGCTGGAGCAGTATCTATAAAAACTGGAGTTGGTTTATTATCTCCTGGCGTTTGGATCTTTTGCAAAGGCCTTGTTTGTAACCCTTCAGATTCTAACATAGTCGTCTTCCCCTTGCATGCCTTGTAAAGAAGAATGGTGCTTTAATTATAAAACATGCGACAGCAGAGGGATGGAATAGGTACTAAAGAATAGAAAGGCATGACATATTGACATGTATTCCCTTCATCCGGAAAAAATGGATGGGTCTAGGCGTATTTCAGTTCTAGATACATACTTTTTTATCCATTTTGGCAACATGTAATCCGGACGGAGGGAGTATGGTGTAAGAGCTAGGGATACGACAAGACAACACAGCAAAAAAAACACTAGTTGAATGTAAAACTGTATGCTAGCGGAATACATACATAAATAACTAAGGCAACATACACGTGTATGATTGGGAAAATAAGATGGCATTGCAACAGAGCACTAGAATAGCACTTCAATTTTAAAAAACATGGTATGGTAGACAGATGAAGTACATACCCATGAATAACAATGCATAAGATATTGAGAAGCATGATGTCCAAATTAAGCAGATGGCATTGCGATAGAGTAGAATGACAATACTTGAATTTGAAAACATGTTATCATGAATGGAATAGGTACTGAAGAATAGGAAGGCATGACATATTTACATGCATGGTCAGCATGCTAAGCACATGGCATTGCAACAGAGTAGATACACTCCAAGACATTATATGCATGTTGTACCCATATCACAGGCCAAGTTAGAGCAAGGACCTTGTGGGGTGAAGAGGATTCATCATCTTTCTGCAAGTCTTCTGAAGAATTGCCTTTACATGTTCCATCATATTGGGTATCATTGACATCAAGTTTATTGGCCTTTACATTGCTCCGTGAGGTTCTTGTGGATATATCAGTGTGTGCAATTATATCTGACATGCATGGAAGACAACTAGTAGTTAGATTTATGTAATGAGTTCCTGTAGGAGACGACATAAATAGTAGGACTGGGGTTAACTAGCAGCAACAGGTCTCATAAACTAAAGGGAGAACACAGATGAAAGCTACAAAATATGTATCGTTTGTACTCGAGATTAACTAGATGGCACACAAAAGTATTAAAGAACAACATAGGTAATACTAGAAGTGGTATAATACTATAATCACCAGCCTGTGGGATAGCATTGGCTGATGGATGATAACTAGTCCCTCTGTTCCATATTACTTGTCGCTGATTTAGTACAAAGTTGTACTAAATCAGCGATGAGTAATATGGAACAGAGGGAGTATGGAACAACATTACCTAAAGAACAAGTATCTTAGCTGAACTATGGAACATCTATAACTCCTGAACAAGACCTGTAAGAGATCAACATGAATATACAGTGAAATGTGATGATCTATTTTCCATGCTTAGATGAATAACAAAGCCATAAATGTTGCACACAAGTAAGATGAGGGTCCAACCTATCTGGCTGCCATCCATAGGAGTGAGCATTAAGTGCTGACTTGTCGATGGCCTTGCAGTTGTTGTGGTTGTCCATATCGGGCACATGCATTCGATGCAGGGAACTGTTGAGTGGGGACTATAGCTCCCTTCTGGTGTATGCTTCCCTTGTTGGAGCAGCTGCGGTGAGTCGGGAGAAGGTGTGTCTGAAGATGCAGATAACGCATAATTTTAAGAACGACATATCTCTTTGATCTGAAGAAATACACTAAGAGATCAACAACAAGGTATGAGAGTGGTCACACGTCTGTTGACTGAAGACTAAATTGGGGTCACACAATTTTATTTTATTTTGGTACTGTCCAATCTATGCCGGATGGCTTGATAGCCGTCTTGTGCCTCCCGGCTGACACTGTTCAGAATCTTCTCCGAAGAGCCAGCGGCCAACGGCAGAGCAGCCTGCCTCCGCCATCCGTGGCCCCGGCCAAAACCCCGCTCCTCGCCCCACCGCACTGTCGTGGTTGCGCCACCCCCAGGCCAATCCACAAAGACTCCCCGTCATCCAGATCCGGCGGCGGAAGTACCTTCAACCCATGCAACTCTAAAAGATAGCCATCTAAGCACTACTTTCGCGGAAAACTTGCGGCCCCACACCCTTATGTTAGACACCAGCCAACCGACAGCCTAGGAGCTCCGCCGCCTCGAGGGGTGCTGCTTCCCATTGGGAATCGATTGGCCCAGAATAAAAATTCAGACAACGGATGCCTAAATAAAGTGATTTGAGATGAGGGTGCGACCTATCTGGCAGCATGGTGAAGTAGGAAGGTCTAGCTGCCGAGTCGGTGAGGCCGGCGCGGTTGCGGTGGCGACTGGCGGCAGGGAAAGAGCGATGTTGCGACGGTCGACGGCAATGGGGAAGCAGTGCCAGGACTCTGGACGGATCCGAAGTTGGAGCCGCTCCGGCGCCGTGAACAACGGCGGGGGTGAATCGGCTCCGGTACGGTTCACGCGGCCGCCATCAAGGCAGCACCAGCAGCACGGAGTAAGAGGCACGCGGCCCAGTGCACGACGACAAATGGACAGCATCTCCGGCATTAGGGAGGAGGGCGGCTGTGAAATTGGTGCGGTGGGGGCGCCATGGAGGTGGGGCTGAGGTTTCGCGGCTCTAGAGAAGGGAGCTTCCCTGGGAGAATGTGATTTGGTGCCCACGAGGTATG
>NC_041383.1:97864398-97885148 GCF_002162155.2 Triticum dicoccoides
GTCTTACGGACGCATTTGTCTGAAATGTGAGGGGGAGTTACAGTTCTACCCTTGCCTACAGGCTTCTCGGCTTGGGTCTTTGTACTGAGGGTCGGGGATAGTAGAGTAAGTTTGCTTCTCCCCAAATAGTGGGCGGGAGCGATTTCGGGCAAGGAGGGCGTGTTTTGAACTATAGTGGGCGCGAGCGATTTCGGGCGAGGAGAGCATGTTTTGAAATAATGGGCGCGAGCTATTTCGGGCGAGGAGAGCGTGTTTTGCCGACCATGGTTTATGAATTATTCGGCACATGTCATTTCGGCCGAGGAGAAGGCGTGCTTGGATGAAGTTACGAACCTACCCTCGATGTACAATGGGCCAATTGATGCGTGTCCCACATAGGACGGTAATTTCGCATCTCCCATTTATTTTCTCGGGCGAATTCCACCGAGCAGAGAGGATGTTTAACGGTTTGTTCAAATTTTGGTAGAACAAGCATCCACGTCTACCTTACCAAGTCGATTCGAATCAAATTTTGAAATATTAGCTCGCCACTTCTTTTTTAGATGGAGAGATGATGCTCGGGAGTAATGTGTTTTTACATGCTCGTTGCTAGCGATTTACTCCCGACTTCTTTTCACATTTTTTAGATGGACAAATAGTTCACCCACTAAAAAATGTGAATCAAACCCAAAATGAAATATCTCGATTCAATGAAATAGCTCGTTCGGTAGGTCAAAATAGTGAACTAAATCCAAAATTGAACACCTCAATCGAGTAGCATGTTGTACAGTATTATAGTACTCCATGAACATATTGAAAGTCAAATTAATGAACTTGTTTGATATACACATATATCCGTTCATGCATGGATTGCAGACAACATGTTCTCCAATTTAAATATTTGAATGCAAGTTTATATCGAAACATGGTTTATATCAGTCTTTGATGCATAAAACGCGACCTCCCCCTCTCCCGGACTCCTGTTCTCTCTCTCTCTCTCTCTCTCTCTCTCTCTCTCTCTCGCTGACAATCTTCAATTCTGTTGCACGCATCCGACACAAAAACCTTGTTGGTCCCTCTCCCTTTCTCTCCATCTCTCTCTCTTTGTGTGTGTGTGGGGGGGGGTCTTTATAGTTTGCATGCATATATACACCATCTATAGGTCTCTCTCGCACACTATGTATGATACTCTAGCTATTCCAAGCTAGATATCTTGAGTGCACTCATTGTACGCACACAAATTCCTTGGCTCTTTGCCCGTAACTCTCTCACGCACCACTATGTCGTCTCGGAGCTCTTCCCCCTCTCTCAAACTCTCCATCCACCTGGGTCACACATACACATGCATATCTCACTCGCACTCGATAGGCCCATCTAAAAATCTATCTATCTCCCTCATTCTCTCTCCATCTCACACGCACACACACAATCTCATGCCCAGCTAGCAAAGTATGATCGTCTCTCACTCAATTGTAGGCACACGCAGTCCCCCCTATATGTATATGACTAGCTAATCTTAGTCTCCATCACAAACATGTGCATGGTCTATCTCGATTTCTCTCGGGCATCTTTCTATCGCGCACGCACTCCCTCGATCTCACACCCATATAGTCTCCTCATGATCTCGAGGGGATCTCTCTATCACAAACACACCCTCTCTCCCTCCCCGTGCGTCCATGCCATCCTTGTGTCCCTCTCGACCTTTGTTCCTTGTTGGCCAGACCTCTATTGGACATGTGCTACAGGGGTGTCTCTCTCCGTTGCAAACAATCACACACTAGCTATATTCGTGTATCTCCTCGCCTCGCTTTTCCATCTCGGAGATGCATGCGTGATATGTTTGCATAAGAAACGAAAAAACACACACTCTCTAATTTATCGTTTGTTGTCACTTTCTCTTTCACACACATACTCTTCTTGCACACTTACTCATTCTCCTTCACACGCACTTGATCTGTCTCGACTGAGGCACTCTCCTCGGTCCATATCATATAGATTTATTGAAAAGTCAAACATCACAAAGTTTGACCATGTACGTGGAGAAAAAGAATTACATCTAGTACGGCGAACATATACCATTAGGTTCACCATGAGATGTAGTTTTGTATGATGTATCTTTGGTATTGTAGATATATATAACATTTGTGTAAACCTAATCAAAGTTTCCAAAGTTTGACTTCTAAAAAATTTACATGCACTGCCTTATCGAGCGGATGGAATATCTCTTTCCCCCTCTCAGCTATCTGGCGCACCACTCAGCCTTATCGGGGCTCCTCAATCTCTCTCAAATTTTATTGGTCAGTTTGGTTCGTGACCTGACCCTCATGCCTTGATGGCCGGTACTGCCTGGTGTGGACGTGAGATGTAAAATATTTCTGCCTGGCCAGGCTTGTGTGGTGCTGAGGAGTTTGGTTCATGCCTGGGCCTGGCAAAGCATCAACGTTCCATCAATCAATCCATGCATCAATTATTTAATGCTAATATCCATCCATGATGCTCTTAGCCTCGTGGCCGCATGACTAGGCACGGCCAGGCATTCGAAATCGATCGCCTGGGCCAAGCTACTTGTAGTGTCTGGAGTTCAGCCAGGCTAATTAAAGTGCAAGGGAACCCAGGCCCGGCGGGCTTTCTTTTTCACAGGGTAGCAACCAAACAAGCGTGCATGAAATCCAGCCACAACCCCATGCCAGGCAAAAGATGCTCAGGACGCAAGCCAAACTGTCCTTATATCTCCCTGGTTCACACATACACATGTCTCGCTCGCGCTATACATATAGACCCATCCAACACTCTCCGCCCTTGTTCTCTCTCCATGTGACACACACCCCCCTAAGTACCATAATCCCCCACTCCATCATAGGCGCAAGCACTCCCCCCCTCCTAAGTATGATTATCTCTTACTAGCCATCAGGAACACACGTATTGTCTCCTTCCATCCATACATCTATCTCGATATCTCTCGGGGCATCTTCTATCGCGCACACACCTTGTCACTCGATCTCCCACCCATGCAGTCCCATCACGATCTCCAGGGGATCTCTCTATGACAAACATACACTCTCTCCTCCCCAAGTCTGCATTTTCTCCGTACGTCTCTCTCGACCTCTCTCTCCCTTTTTTGTCAGACCCCTCTTGGCCACGTGCTAGGGATCTTGATCTCTCGGTTCCAAACAACCACACACTATCTCCTCACCTTGCCTCCGTTGTCGAAGATGCATGTGTGATATGTTTGCATAAGACACGCACGCTTTTTGTCTACTTTTATCGTGTGTTGTCCATGTCTCTTTCACACATGCACACACAATTTTTTCACTCACTCACTCTCTCTCTCTCTCTCTAGTTAGGGACTCTGTCACGTCCATAAGCATATGGATGTTTTGAAAAGTCAAACCTCAGAAAAGTTTGACCAAGTACTTACTTCATACTATCATTTATCTTTGGTATTGTAGATATAAGTAATTTCTTTATAAACTTGGTCAAAGTTTCAAAAGTTTGACTTAAAAAAATGTTGGAACTACATTATCGAACGGAGGGAGTAGCTCTTTCTCTCTCTCTTCTATCTCACGGGCCTCCCCTCTCACTCGAACTCTCTATACCGACGGATTATACGCTCACTGTGTCAACGTATAGCTCAGTATATTGTTTAGTTGACCGGTCAACCAATCCACATGCTGCCTTGTCAGCTCGTCACTAGTAGAAAATGGAGCTTTAGTACCGGTTTATAAGGGCCTTTAATACCGGTTCTGCAACCGGCACTAAAGAGTGGAGACTAAAGGCCCCCCCTTTAGTACCGGTTCGGCACGAACCACCACTAAAGGCCCACCACGTGGCGTGAGCTCGCGCCGTGGTATGGGGGACCTCGGTTGGTGTTACCAACCGGTACTAAAGGTATTTTTTTTTTGAAATTTTTGAAAAAACTGAATTTTTTTCGATTTTCAATTTTCGGAATTATTTGATGATTTAGTCTCTAATCGCCCCTCTTAACTGCTCAAGTGTGGATCACTCATTCCAAATCGTCTAACTTCCCGACCGGTCACCCATCCTCTCACTACTCCAGCCTGAGCACGCTTAACTTCGGAGTTCTATTCTCCCTCGTTTCCAAGTCTGCACTTGTTGTTTTCCTCACAATAGTAAGATGTCAATCCTATTAACCCTCGGCAGTTTAGCTTGAGCATTAAGTCACATGTTTCACTGTTTGAGTTTGAAACTATTATTCTAAAAAACAATAATTATGTAGTAACACTAATATTTCTTGAATAAGTAGTTTGACCATAGTTTGACCATAGTTTGACCAGATTTGACCAAAATTTAAACAAACTAAGATACTTATTTAGTAGCACTAATATTATTGCATAATTATTTAGTAACACTCTATATTTCTTGAATAAGTTGTCTGATCGGTTTGACCAGATTTAACCAAAATTCAAAAAAACATAAATTAGAGCATATCCTTTTTTTCTTTTACAATTTTGTCATTTCAAAAATTGTCCTAAACCCTAAACCCGGGACTTAAAACGTCGGAAACTCTATGCTAAACAGTACAAACTAAGGGTTTAAACCATAAAACCTAACCCTAAACTCTGAAATCTAAACCCTAGCACTAAACCCTAAAAACGTCTAAAAGCGTCTAAAACGTCCAAAAACTCTATTTTCCCTTTGGAATTTTGTGATTTTAAAAAATTGTAGAAACGGAAAACTTGTTCTGCAAATTTTGATATATTATATGTATTTTTCTGAATTAGGATGATTTAGTTATGATTTTTCCAAGTTTGAAAATTGCCCCATAGTCCCGGTTTGTGCCTCCAACCGGGACTATAGGTTAGACCCCTTTAGTGCCGGTTCATGGCATGAACCGGTACTAAAGGTTGGCCCTTTAGTACCGGTTTATGCCACGAACCGGGACTAAAGGGGCTCGTGGGGCCCCGGCCTGACGCCAGCCTGCCACCACCCCTTTAGTACCGGTTTGTGGCACGAACCGGTACTAAAGTTTCAACACGAACCGGCACTAATGCATAGCCGTTCGAACTGGTACTAATGGTACCATTAGTACCGGGCTAAAATTGAACCGGGACTAATATGTCTCACATAAGGTCCTTTTTCTACTAGTGTGACGATGTGTGTTGGAAGTAGTTCCAAGATTGATATGATCATCATAGTACACTCCCTATACTTTCGAGATTATTGTAGAACCTAAATAAATGTTATTTGGTGTTTGCATTGAGCATAAATATGATTAGACCATGTTTATTGCGATACGATTATTCATCTAAGACGGAGAATAAATTGTTATTCTGTTTACATGAATAAAACCTTCTATGGTCATACACCCAATGTTGATGGTTTATTGAATCTTGATCGTAGTAATACACATATTCATAATATTGATGCCAAAAGATGCAAAGTTGATAATGATAGTGCAACATATTTGTGGCACTGCCGTTTGGGTCATGTCGGTGTAAAGCGCACAAAGAAACTCCACACAAACGGACTTTTGGAATCACTTGATTATGAATCATTTGATGCTTGCGAACCGTGCCTTATGGGCAAGATGACTAAAACTCCGTTCTTCGGAACAATGGAATGAGCTAGTGACTTATTGGAAATAATACATACCGATGTATGCGGTCCGATGAGTGTTGATGCTCGTGGTGGGTATCGTTATTTTCTGGCCTTCATAAATGATTTGAGCAGATATGGGTATATCTACTTAATAAAACCCAAGTCTGAAACATTTGAAAAGTTCAAAGTATTTCAGAGTGAAGTGGAGAATCATCGTAACAAGAAAATAAAGTTTCTACGATCTGATCATGGAGGAGAATATTCGAGTTACGAGTTTGGCCTTCATATAAAACAATGTGGAATAGTTTCACAGCTCACGCCACCTGGAACACCACAGCGACACCACAGCGTTATGGTGTGTCTGAACATCGTAACCGCACTTTATTAGATATGGTGCGATCTATGATGTATCTTACCGATTTACCACTATCGTTTTGGGGTTATGCATTAGAGACAGCTGCATTCACTTTAAATAGGGCACCATCAAAATCCATTGAGACAACGCCTTATGAACTATGGTTTGACAAGAAACCAAAGTTGTCGTTTCTTAAAGTTTGGGGCTGCGATGCTTATGTGAAAAAGTTTCAACCTGATAAGCTCGAACCCAAATCGAAGAAGTGCGTCTTCATAGAATACCCAAAGGAAACTATTGGGTACACCTTCTATCACAGATCCGAAGGCAAAATATTCATTGCTAAGATGGATCCTTTCTAGAGAAGGAGTTTCTTTCGAAAGAAGTGAGTAGGGGGAAAGTGGAACTTGATGAGGTAATTGTACCTTCTCCCGAATTGGAAAGTAGTTCATCACAGAAATCAGTTTTAGTGATTCATACACCAATTAGTGAGGAAGTTAGTGATGATGATCATGAAACTTCAGATCAAGTTATTACAGAAACTCGTAGGTCTTCCAGAGTACAGTCCGCACCAGTGTGGTATGGTAATCCTATTCTAGAAGTCATGTTACTAGACCTTGAAGAACGTACGAACTATGAGGAAGTGATGATGATCCCAGATTCCACGAAATGGCTTGAGGCCATGAAATCTGGGATTGGATCCATGTATGAGAACAAAGTGTGGACTTTGGTGGAGTTGCCCGATGATCGGCAAGCCATATTGTATAAACGGATCTTCAAGAGGAAGACGGACGCTGATAGTAGTGTTACTATCTACAAAGCTAGACTTGTCGAAAAAAGTTTTTGACAAAGTTCAAGATGTTGAATACGATGAGATTTTCTCACTCGTATCAATGCTTAAGTCTGTCCGAATCATGTTAGCAATTGCCACATTTTATGAAATCTGGCAAATGGATGTCAAAACTGCATTCCTTAAATGGATATTTCTTAAAGAAGTGTTGTATATGATATAACCAGAAGGTTTTGTCAATCCTAAATGTGCTAACAAAATGTGCAAGCTCCAGCGATCCATCAATGGACTGGTGCAAGCATCTTAGAGTTAGAATATACGCTTTGATGAGTTGATCAAAGCATATGGTTTTATACAGACTTTTGGATAAGCCTATATTTACAAGAAAGTGAGTGGGGGCTCTGTAGCATTTCTAAAACTATATGTAGATGACATATTGTTGATTGGAAATGATATAGAAATCCTGGATAGAGTAAAAGGGTACTTGAATAAGAGTTTTTCAAAGAAAGACCTCGGTGAAGCTGCTTACACATTGAGCATCAAGATCTATAGAGATAGATCAAGACGCTTGATAAAAAATTTCAATGAATACATACCTTGATAAGATTTTGAAGTAGTTCAAAATGGAACAGTCAAAGAAGGAGTTCTTGCCTACGTTGCAAGGTGTGAAGTTGAGTAAGACTCAAAACCCGACCATGGCAGAAAATACAAAGAGAATGAAAAGTCATTCCCTATGCCTCAGTCATAGGTTCTATAAAGTATGCTATGTTGTGTACGAGACCTATTGTATACCTTGCTCTGAGTTTGGCAAGGGAGTACAATTTTGATCTAAGAGTAGATCACTGGACAGCGGTCAAGAATATCCTTAGTGAGGACTAAGGAAATATTTCTCGATTATGGAGGTGATAAAAGAGCCCATCGTAAAGAGTTACATCGGTGCAAGCTTTTACACCGATCCAGATGACTCTAAATCTCAATATGGATACATATTGAAAGTGGGAGCAATTAGCTAGAGAAGCTCCATGCAGAGCATTGTAGACATAGAATATTTGCAAAATGCATACGGCTCTGAATGTGACAGACCCATTGACTAAACTTCTCTCACGAGCAAAACATGATCATACCTTAGTACTCTTTGGGTGTTAATCGCATAGCGATGTGAACTAGATTATTGACTCTAGTAGACCCTTTGGGTGTTGATCACCTGACGATGTGAACTATGGGTATTAATCACATGCAGATGTGAATATTGGTGTTAAATCACATGGCGATGTGAACTAGATTATTGACTCTAGTGCAAGTGGGAGACTGAAGGAAATATGCCCTAGAGGCAATAATAAAGTTATTATTTATTTCCTTATATCATGATAAATATTTATTATTCATGCTAGAATTGTATTACCCGGAAACATAATACATATGTGAATACATACACAAACATAGTGTCACTAGTATGCCTCTACTTGACTATCTCGTTAATCAAAGATGGTTGAGTTTCCAAGCCATAGACATGAGTTGTCATTTGATTAACGGGATCACATCATTAGGAGAATGATGTGATTGACTTGACCCATTCCGTTAGCTTAGCACTTGATCGTTTAGTATGTTGCTATTGCTTTCTTCATGACTTATACATGTTCCTATGACTATGAGATTATGCAACTCCCATTTACCGAAGGAACACTTTGTGTGCTACCAAACATCACAACATAACTGGGTGATTATAAAGGAGCTCCACAGGTGTCTCCGAAGGTACTTGTTGAGTTGGTGTATTTCGAGATTAGGATTTGTCACTTCGATTGTCGAAGAGGTATCTCTGGGCCCTCTCGGTAATACATATCACTATAAGCCTTGCAAGCATTTTGACTAATAAGTTAGTTGCGAGATGAAGTATTACGGAACGAGTAAAGAGACTTGCCGGTAACGAAATTGAACTAGGTATGATGATACCGACGATCGAATCTCGGGCAAGTAACATATCGATGACAAAGGGAATAACGTATGTTGTTATGCGTTTCGACCGATAAAGATCTTCATAGAATATGTAGGAGCCAATATGGGCATCCAGGTTCCGCTATTGGCTATTGACCAGAGAAGTGTCTCGGTCATGTCTACATAGTTCTTGAACCCGTAGGGTCCGCACGCTTAACGTTCATTGACGATGTAGTATTATATGAGTTATGTATGTTGGTGACCGAATGTTGTTCGGAGTCCCGGATATGATCACGAACAAGACAAGGAACTCCAGAATGGTTAGGAGATAAAGATTGATATTTGGGATAATAGTGTTTGGTCTCCGGAAGGGTTCCGGAATTCACCGGAAGGGGTTCCGGATGTTTCCCGAAATATTTGGGTACGAGAACACTTTATTTGGGCCAAAGGGGAAAGCCCACAAGGTTATTGGAAAGCGCAAAAGAAAGTTTTGCAGAGTCCAGGGGCCAGACGCCAGGGTCCCTGGCGTCTGGGGCCAGACACCGGAAACCCTGGCGTCTAGCCGTGGAGTCCGAGAAGGACTCTTGCCTTTCGGGTGAAACCGACTTTGTGCAGGCTTTTACTCCAAGTTTCGACACCAAGGCTCAACATATAAATAGAGGGGTAGGGCTAGCACCAAAGAGACATCAAGAAACACCAAGCCATGTGCCGGCAACCCCGTTCCCTCTAGTTTATCCTCCGTCATAGTTTTCGTAGTGCTTAGGCGAAGCCCTGCGGAGATTGTTCTTCACCAACACCGTCACCATGTCATCGTGCTGCCGGAACTCATCTACTACTTCGCCCTACTTGCTGGATCAAGAAGGCGAGGACGTCATCGACCTGAACGTGTGCTGAACGCGGAGGTGCCGTATGTTCGGTACTTGATCGGGCGGATCGTGAAGGTGTACGACTACATCAATCGCGTTGATGCATGCTTCCGCTTAGCGATCTTCAAGGGTATGAAGATACACTCTCCCGTCTCGTTGCTATGCATCACCATGATCTTGCGCGTGCATAGGAATTTTTTTGAAATTACTACGTTCCCCAATAACTATACCATAAGGCCCACGTCGAATCTCGCGTCATCACGCCACCCCCCGTGCATCGACGACCACCTCGTCGGCGTTGAGGAGCAACTGCTACTGCCCTCGCCAGCGTACGATCCACGGCCTGAAGACCAGCAGCGTCGTGCCGAGGTTCGGCACGAAGTCGCACGAGACCGCGTGTCGCCCCACCGCGTGTCGGCCGCCATCTCGCTTACAGTGACAACAGCAAAGCCATTTTTCTTTCTTTCTTATTTCCTATAAATGGACGAAATTCGAATGAAACAGATGTCTGTCTAGGTCGTGCGTTGGAGTTGACCTTAGAGCAACTCCAATGGGGCGACCCAAATAGACGGCGATTTCGTCCGCTTTTTGTCCGTTTGGGTCGGCCGTCTGCCCGGCGTCCGCCCTGTTTTAGATATGGGTCGGCAGGGCACCCAACGCGCCGACCCATATGTGTCGGCGTGGCTGCCTGGCCCCCCTATTTTTTTGCATGATTGCATAGTTCAAAATAAAATCGTTTTGGACCGAATAAAATAGCATAGTTTATTACAAGCCAAATGAAAATAAAAAGGTCTCAGATCCGGCCATCCCAAAAAAGAGTGCCAGATCCAGAGATCTTGAGACACCACGGCCTCAAGTATGACAGTGCAAGCCCTGACATGGTCCTTATACTGCCCTTGCCAAGCAGAAGGGCAGTTCTCCCACTCCCAATGACATGCAGGCTATACTACCAAAGCATCCCTGGGAAGACCCTGCTGGCATTCATCGCCAACAAACGGGTTGTATCTTCAGCAGCCGACTCTCTCAAGTACTCAGGGCCAAACACAACAATAACAGCCTTGCAGAACTTATATAGGGACTCTAGGCAAGTAGACTCGCTCATACGAACGTACTCGATAATGAGATCACCGGGCACTCCGTATGCAAGCATTCGGATGGCGGTAGTGCATTTCTGATAAGAGGAAAAACCAATCTTGCCAACGGCATCCTCTTTGCACTCGAAATAGTCATCATAGCTGACCACCCCCTCTCTAATACGGTTGAAAAGATGCCTACTCATATGGAAACGGCGGCGGAATTTCTGATGTTTGAACAACGGGTTTGTTGTATCAAAGTAGTCCTTCCAAAGAAGGAAATGCCCGCTCTCTCGATTGCGATTCAACGTCGGAAGGTGGCCCGGAATGGAGCCACGGAACAATGGCCGCTGGCTGTTGAGGTGGTGATGGACCAACACGGCAGCCAATATCTCCTCGTCGTCATCGGAGGACGAATAGTTAGAGTCGCAAAGGAAATTGTGAAAAAAGAACTCGTCGGCGGAGTCCATTTTTGTACCTTGCAAACTGTCGAACAACTTGCGGGCGTCGGCGAAGGAGACGGCCAGCGAAGTGAGTCGCGGCGCGCACGGGCCCCAGCAACTGGCAGAGTCGCCGACAAAAATGGGCGACGGCGTCGGCGACGAAGGAGAAGGGCGAGGGTTGCTGTTGGATGGGGAAGGGCAATGTGACCCAGACCAGCGGGTCCGGGAAAGGAGAGGACGACCGTGCGCGCGTCGGTCGCGTGTTGCGCCGGTGCAAATCCGGCTCAAAAATGGACCGGAAATGGGTCACCCGCGGACGAAAAGCGGACGCGCGTCCGTTTGGATCGACGCGTTGGCCGACTTTTGTGTCCGCACCGATCCAAACGGACGGCGCCGGACGAAATGGATCGCCCCATTGAAGTTGCTCTTACCGTCACCGTGCGTCCATGCCGCGCTAGCAGCATCGCCGGTTCTCTCGTACGCCCGGCACGGTCCACTCGGTCCTACAGCGTTGCGGCAACTGCCATCTCGCCACCCGGCGCGTGCGTACGGGCCCTGATGCCGGATACAGAGCCATGCATGGCGCACGCACATCGGATCTTTTCGGTGACTGGGCGCTCGCTCATCACGCTCCTGATGAACCACCAGTTTTTTTTCACTGTCTCGCCGCCACCTTCAGTACCACTTGTACTTTGTGTACTAGTGCTGCTCTACTTAAGATTAGCATCACGGAAGTAATTGATAAACCTGACGACTGATTGTCTGCAGGTAGAAAAACCCCCGATGGGCTGCTGTACCGGACTCGTACCGAATCTGTACGTCGCTAGTTTATTACTTGCGGGGAGGTAGTGCAGAATCTTTTCCATCCTTCTGTAGCTCGGCGACTGATCAGCGGGCGGCGGGACGTTCTTTGGGTCACCAGAGGTCAATAGTCCGTTGCTCTGTTCACATACACACCAATATAAACTAGCGCCGCCGTGGTACACGGCGGCCAGCAAGGGGCCGGCGCCCACGCCGAGGGGCCGCGGCAGGGGCCGGGTCACGTACTGCTGTGGTGGGTGGTACTGGTGCAGCAAATGCGCGCCGGCGACGGGCACGCCGGCGCGCGAGAGGAAGTCCTCCAGCGTCATCTCGCCCACCGTCGGCTGGCGGCCGCGGCCGGCGCTCTCGATGTCGCGCCACACCTCGTCCACCGTCTCTGCGTCGGCGGCGGGGAGCACCGTGCGCAGGAGGTCCTCCAGGTTCATGCTCCGCAGCGGCTCGCCCGGGTGGCTCTCCACCTCGTTGGGCGTGAGGCCGTAGACCGACCCCTGCCGCGCCAGGGCCCCTCCCCCGCCGCCGCCGCCGAGGGACGACATTGTCTGAACTCCCATCCACGCGCCCGCCTCCGACACCACCGAGGCCGGCCGGTCAATGGTAACAAATCCTAAGCATACCAAGAAGGGGGGGAGAGAAAATCTCACAAGCAAGGAGGCAACAGGGAGACGAAGAGAGAAAGAAAAATGGGCAGCCAGGGTGCAGTTCTTGCCTGTTTCACCACGGCCGGGACCAGATCAGAATCCGGTGAGGCAGAGGAGAGTATTAATTTAGGATTACCGCAAGAGGGGCGCCGGCCGGCCGTGTGGGGGAGAAGGGGGGGTGCTAAAAGGGAAGAGGGGGAGGGGGGAGCTGGTGGTGAAAGAGGAGACGACGATGCCTTTACAGTGCTACAGCTCGGGCAGCTGCGTTTTATTTTTGGCCGAGGTGAACAGTAGGAGTGGAGCAGTGAGTGAGAGAGTGACACTGATGATGAGTAGGGTAACAATAATAAGAGTGCCGGCTGGGCCACACCACAAAAGAGGCACGAAGCTGAAGCTCATTGAATAACAAAAGGAGTTTTTTGGGGCTTTCAGCTTGGGTTCATGTCCTTGTTTTATCATCAGCTTTCAAAAGAGAGAAACAAAAAATGTCTGGCCTCTCCATTATTTATTTTCTTCATCCATGCAGGTGGGCAGATGAGGTATATATTTTTGTCCTAGGAGCCAACCAAACACCATCATATATATTCATATTCGTGCGCTCAAATTAAGCCTGGCCGAGGAAGGGGAATCCGCTCCTACAAAAGGCAGAAAAGCCACCGCTCGAAGTGGAAATGGCAGCTTCAGGCCACACACACACCACACGGAGGAAAATTCCGTGTGCCTCCATTAGCCCTGGCAGCCCGTGATTAAGCCTAGTTAATCGAGCATTTGCGGGGGTGTGATGTGATGATGGCTGAGCACGCTGCGATTTCAGCTTGTTTATTCATCGGTTCCCGTTGCATGAAACAACGTCTCCTCCTCCCACCTTTGCCTTGAAGAAACACATACACACATCTTTCCTCGTCCAATGGCATGGCCCGATAAAGCCTCTCTTGTAAGCAAGATCCATGGCAAAGTTTTATCCTCTAATGATGCTAATTATCACGCCTTGCTCCACCAAAGCGGCCACTGATGATGCCAGTTGGGCATTTAGCATTAAGTGGCATGTGGATCTTCCTTATTCATTGGGAATAGGCAGAAATTGAAAAATGGCACTCATGAGGGGACACTAAATTCTAAGATAAGGGCCAAAAAAGAAAAAGAAATAACGATTGCTCTGTAGCTAGATGGGTGCATCCTTCTACTCAGAGGCGTCATGAAGGGTGTCCTCCTCCCATGTCTAAATGAATGAAAAAATTGATCTTGCAAACAAGGGTTTTTTTAACAGTCACCGACGGAGAGCGTCCCCGCTTGAATATATTACTCAAAAGGTTGTCAAGGGTGTGCTATAACACAAGGAGATAGGTAATGTCACCAAGACATAGCGACACTCTTAAAGGTTCCTTAAGCCTATAAAGTCCAAAGAGAGAATTCTGAAACAATGTTCCTAATAGTAGCTGCATTCTTGAGTCATATATCTGCCATAGAATGGTGAGTGCTACCGATGGACAAATGTTGGGGGTCGACGCCAACTGGTGTGATCATGTTCCAAATCAGTGGGGTGGAAAAGCGGACTTCGAACCCTAGGACTGACCATACCTGGGCCACCGAGGGGGCGAAGTAAAGCAATGTGGTCGACTTGTTCATAATAGGAGGAAAACCTAGGGGCCATCCGCTGAGGAAACAATGGTGGCTGTGATGGAGATTGGACTTTGAGAGCGTCCAACAAGAAAAATGACATTAATGGAAACTTTTGATGGTCGTGTAGTGTTTGCATTGGAGTCTTCATCAAGCTCGACAGAGATGGTGTTTGTAGGCATTCCCGGAAATGAAGGGGAGCCCATGAGTGAGGAAGCGTTTGTCGTTGGAGTCATTGGGGAAATTCTACAACAAAGAAATAAGAACATCCACGTCGATCGAAGCAACATTAGTGAGACTTCCTCGGGTTAGAAAGTAAATCATCCTACCATACGCCAGTCCACGGCGTTTTTTCATGGGCGGATCTTCCTGATGCTCAAGAATTTCACTAGAAAGCAATCAGGCCAAGAAAAGCATTCAAGCATCACTAAATTCCAAGGCAATGACCACAAAAAAGGTTGACTAGTAACATGAAAAGCATCCTCCTCTTATGAAGTTCACCAATTATGTGTGTATCCTTCGATACATAGGCGGTGCCCTGAAGAGCATGCCATGTTCGGAAAAAGGAAAGTGGGTCCCGCAAGCAAGTTCAACCGTGAGAAGATCAAATCATGCATTCGAAATAAAAAATGATTTCACGAGATCAAACCATACATGGAAAGATAATAATGGATGAACTATTGTTGCTTGCTTTCTACCCTCGGTTACTTTGAGGTGTACGACGGATTCTGTTTAGCAGGGGGATGGGGAGGCCCTATTTCCCTGTTCGGTCCATTCGGCAAAGTCTTGACCCGATAATTGATGCCTGCTCTGAGGTGCACGACGAATTCTGTTTAGCAGGATGAAACAATATGACAAATGAAAAAACCATACTTGGGTGCCTCGAGAGTCTAGCGAGATATAATTTGTTTTGACGAATCTCTGGGTATTATTAATTTGATATTGTAAACGGTGATATGCTTCCTTTCTATAAACTCGGTCAAAGTTTACTGAAGTTTGACTGTGACCAAATATACACCATCATTTGCAAGAGAATTCACAAACAACAACATAATTTGCGGAGCCGGTCCGACGAGCATTCTCCCCGCGCATCTGCAAAAAGAAAATATGATCTTGCAAGCAAGTTCAACGGTCAAACCATCAACTAAAAGAAAAAGGAAAACATGATCAAATCGTGCATGGAAAGGTAATAATTGGCGAACTCCTGTTGGGGCTTTGCTTTCTAGGCCCTCGACCGCTCCGAGGTCGAGGCGCGCAAGTGAAAATCCTCTCTCCCCGTCCGGTCCATTCGGCCAAATGCCGCGCCGATAATTGGCGCGGTACGACTACCATCTCCTGTTTCCTCCTCAGAGCGCACCCATATTATTGACTCCTGCCGTCCTGACCATGGCCGTGCATGCGTGCCATGCATGCTCGCCATGCAGCGCTCGTCAGGTTCTTGATTTCACCGCTCACGAGATTTACAGTGCAGTAAAAACAGGGCCGCGGAGCAGAGCAGGCAGTGAGAAGGCCTGTTGACCGGGCAACGCATACGCGTACGCATTGGCTGGCCGCTGCAAGCTGCACCTGCAAAGGCTGCAGTGATTTTTTTTTTATCTCTTGCTCTTGCAGCAAGTGTGGCTGGGGGTGAGACATAGCTGGTAGCTGACCACGTGGCAGGGCTCGCCGGCGTGCAGACCAGATCTGCAGCTGGATGGGGAGTGGTTAAGATTATAAGAATCCTCGGATGCGGGATTATGGGCGCCACGTGGCGGCTCTGCATTCGGCGGCATCTTTCCCCTTTGGGGAGCTCCAGGGCATCGGGGATTCAGGGGGACACCCAAATCCGCTTAGCCCTAAAGAAATATTGCACCGGCCTCTATAGCATGGCTCCTTCCTTCCTTTCCTCTTCTTACAGATTTCTTAATCGGCACTTGCATAAAAAGCATGGAGGAGAGCAGCTGTAAATTCTGGAGATGCTCTGCTCCCAGTGCGTCTGTGTCTTGAGAGTGGCTGACTTGCTCGTCAACCTAGGTAGTAAGCTTGTTTAGCGCCCTAATCCTGCAGGATGATGGCTTTGAGTAAGTGGCACTTTAGTCATGTGATGGCATGATGGAGAACAAAGTTTGCCCTCTTTCCCCTGCCTTTTGCCAAAACCTGCTACCGTAACAAATTTTTCCTCCAGAAACCTGAAAATAACATGTACATCCATGCGGCAATAGCATGATGCTCTAGTAGTAGCGGCAGCAGCTGCCGCAGCGGCGCATCGACAGTACCGAGCTTTGCTTGCTGCATGTGTCCATGTCCTTGGAGCATTTCTCACTCCTCCTTTGCATGGAAAGAATGCCAAAGGAGATAAAGAAATTCTGCAGCGAGACAGAGAGAGGGATAGAGAGAGAAAGTGGGCTCTGGCAGATACGGCCCGGGCCAATGGGAACTTGACATGCAACGGCGATGGGACGGCGAAATTCCTTTCCAAATAGACTGGCTGTGGCCTACCGGCACCCTACTGGCACCACATTTCCAGCTTCTTTTATGATGCACAGAGTACCACCACTGCCACTGCGCGCGCGCTTTATATATTCCGAAGAGGACCTTTCTTTTTTGCCGCAGTTTTCAGAATTTCTGCCTTTGTGTGGCCGCCTCCCGTTCCGAAAAGGGCAAAACCTATGAGCGATTTGATCGAGCCATGGATGGAGCCTGCTTAGTTAATTAATTAGTATTAGTTGATGAGCTTTGGTTGAGATCACCAGGAGTGGTGGTAGTACTGTACGTAGCAGCACTACGTATTACTTCATCCGTTTCTAAATGTAAGTTTTTTTTAGAGATTCCACTACAAACTACATGCGGATGTATATAGACATATTTTAGAACGTGGATTCATTTATTTTGCTCTGTATATAATCCATAGTGTAATCTTTAAAAAGACTTACATTTAGGAACAGACGGAGTATATGGAGAGCGAGGGACCAAGTTCCGATGTTTGTACTCGCTTTGATTCCCGTGCTAATTCTTGCTAGCTCTATGGTGGTAACTGAATTTGGTCCGTATAGATTTGTGGACACACATTTTTAGCGTTTGTATGGAGGGCCTGATTGAAATGTGCGAAACTTTGTTTGTATGGGTGGGTTTACGGTTGGATACTTTGGAGATGAGATTCAGGTGAGCTGCTTCAGGGAGGCTTGAGATCTGAATCTCTTTCTTTTGTTTTAGGAGGCAATCGGGCTGAATCTTGGGTGCGCCAGGATCCAGGGAGACTTTTCTCCGGCCTGCCGGCCTGGGGTGGTGGGGATGGAGTGTGAGATGATAGATCATGGATGGCAATGGCATGGCACGGCGGGTCCAACGCACGCGGTTGGTACGTACTGCGTTGGTGGGAGTTCTTTATCCACTCCCTCCCTCTCACTCAGTCTCCGGAAGTACGCAGTACACTACAGTAGTTACTACGTACCGCTGCTCCTGCAGCCCCGCCCAATGATGGCCAGGCCATCCTCGAGCCCTCCGAGGTCGGCCGGTGTGCAGCCGGCTTAGATCTATATAGTGGGAGTAACATAAATAGTAACATAGATGCCACATAAGAAAAAAGATGACGTGTCATGTAACTAAAGAGGAGAGAGATAAATAAAGTAACATAATAGGTTACCATCACATAGCGGTTTTCAATACAAAATGAGTCTACAAAGCAATAAATGAAGATATGCATGTTACTACATCTCTGACACTTCCCACTATGAAGGTGGTAACATGGACTAGTAACATATGTATAGTCTAAGTTACTCCCCACTATGACTAGCCTAATCACGCCATGCACCGGACTGCATCATTGACGTACGTACGTACACGACGGCGAGGCTCCTGTCTGTAGTAGCAAGACCAGACGAGCTCCGGATTAGAGCATTCCAGCCGCGTCCCCCAACAGCCCCCTCAAGCCCCTTTTTCGGCGCCGGCGTCCGAAAAACGGTCCAGTCGCGTTCTGAGGAGCCCATTTTTCACCGGTTAGACTCGAAACTTGCGTTGGCGGACCCAGTCCGAACCCGGCACACTGGAGGGAACCAGGGGCGTCGGGGCAATCATTTTTTGGCGTGAAAGAACGGCAGGCCCACCGACCGAGCGACCCCCGAGCCTCGTCATCCTCATCGCCTCGGTTTCCCGCAGGGAATCAATGCCAAGGCTGCCGCCGGTCAGCTTTCCATTGATTCCTCATGGGCGGCGCGGTGAGGTGACACGCCCCCACCTGCCACGCATACACACGCGTTGCCGCCCCCCGGCCGCTATAAAAACCGCTCCTCCCTCGCTGGTGGAATCACCCCGCCCACAACCCACCTTCTCTCGCCATCGGCGCGCTCTCTCCCCGTCTCACCCCGTCTAGCCACCACGTGCACGCACCCGCAGCGCCGCTTTCGTCATCAACGAGGGCGGTCGTGCCTCCTCCTCGGCTCCTCCCCGCCTCGTCAGGCCGAAGACGGAGCCGGGGCTCGCCGCCGTGAAGAGCAAGCACGATGACGCGCTCGACGACGAGTCGGTCATGAAGTGGGCGCGGGAAGATTGGGAGGGCTGGAGATGGAGTGCCAGCGCCGCGCCCTGGAGGAGATCGCCGCGTGCCGCCGTGGGCGCGACGAGGGCGGCGTCATCGTCCTTGAGGACAACGACGACGACGACGACGCGCCGCCACCGGCTAAACTAGTCTGCCAGGGTGACTCCGGTCAGGGGTCCAACAGGGACGACTGCGTGGAGAAGGAGAAGGACGACGACGGCGACTACGCCGCGTTCAGTGAGTTATTCGGCCTGTAGGCGCGGCCAGAGAGAAAAAAAGACCCACCAGCTTTTTTTCACTGTCTCGCCACCACCACCTTCAGTACCACCAGTACTTGCGTGCTGCTCCGCTTAAGATTGGCATCACGGAAGTACGGTGGTGGTAATTGATAAACCTGACGACTGATTGTCTGCAGGTAGAAAAAAACCCCGATGGGTGGGCTGCTGTACCGGAATCGTACCGGATCTGCATTGCGGGGAGCTCCTGGAGAATCTTTTCCTGACTTCTTACTGTAGCACGGCGCCCGGTCAGCAGGCGGCGCTTTGGGTCACCAGAACCTAAAGAGAAACGCTTCGACTTGGGTTGTACAGTTAACCTGTTTTACTTCATATGTTCCTCTTATGCTCAACATGTCCGGCGAACAAGCAGATGATCACAGAGCGCTATGACGATCACGCGCCATTGCCTGAAGAGCATGCCTGAGTGCTCTTGCAGTTCATGAAGATGAAGTTCATGCTACTGTCGGTTACTTCCTAACACCAAGTCCAGCCCTGTCCACAACAAAATCGGCAATGCATCACCTGTTGCCAGGTAATGATGGGTTTGCCGACAGAAGATGAACTGCACCGTCGATCAGTCATATCCCGCAACGCCGCAACGGCGAAAGCTTTGCAATCCCAGCAGAACAGCTGCCACTCTTGCTCGTGTGCCTCGCTCGTACCCAACGGCCATCACCACACAAATCAAGCAAATAAGCTTTACAAAAAGGATCATCAGGCCACTCCATGTCTCCATCTAGCTAGCAGCCTACCACATTCTGGACGCCTTGGCACTACTACTCCGGTCCTTCGTCTCCTCGCACCTCGGCTACCTGCCCCCTACAGACTCCGCAGGTCCAGCCCCAGCCCCAGCGCCATCTTCTCGCCCCACCACGACCCGCCTCCGCACCATTGTTGTCGAACGAGGGTTTTGGGGCTTGGGCGGCGGATGCGAGGACGGGTCCTTGCACGCCTCCAGGGCCAGCTTCTCGTGCTTCAGGCACCGGCACAACGTCCTCCACTTCCCAGATGTCAGCATGGGGTGTGCCTGCATTCCACAAGGATACATCATTAAATGGACCTATTGCTAAATCTAAGTTGTCTGACATCTCCACTTGATGCTGCACACTAGTACTAAACTAAGGCAGAGCTTACTCTCTTTTATGTTGTGCAACTACTAGTCTGTAGCTAGGTTATATATGAAGTGACCTTCAGATGAGAAATGGTTGTCTGACCTTCGACGACGAAAGAGGGGGTCGGAGCTTGGGCAGCCGCTGCAACAACAGGTCCTTGCACACCTCCAGGGTCAGCTTCTTGTAGTTTAGGCACCAGCACATCATCCCCTGCTCCCTGGGCATCAGCGCAGACGTGGCGTGTGCCTACATGCACAAGGTACACCATTAAGTGGAGCTATTACTGTTATTTGGTTGTCTGAAATTTTCACTTCAATGCTGCACACTACTAAAGCTGAACTTACTCTCTTTTATGGCGCACAACTATTAGTCTATAGCTAGGTTATATATGAAGTGGCCTTCAGATGAGAATGGTTAGATGTTGATTGAAAAGCTTAGTAATGTGATTGAGAATTAAGAAAGTTACAGGCAACTTATGAAGAGAGAACACGATATCAAATCCAGCAATCAAGTACTCACAAAATTCAACCAAGTTCTGTAAACATTTCTTGTTAATGATATTAGCACAGTCAAGCTCAATCATGCTGCAACCAGGCAATTTTGTAGTGATCATCATTGTGTGTTTCCATGCTTCAAGTGAAGGGTGTAGATGAGAGGGAAATTAAAAAGAGGAGCACATACATAAAGGAGAGGAAGATGATTAAAGGAGGAAAAAAATGCACATAGAAAGTACCAATGACAATCCGGAAGAAGAGTCCTAGGTTCCATTGCAATAG
>NC_041383.1:97885435-97924023 GCF_002162155.2 Triticum dicoccoides
GATTGGGATATGGGAATGGTGTGCTGTATCTTTTTTTTTAAAGTAAAGGTAGACCATTGTCTACCTTATGCATTCAAAACGGGGCAGGGCTCGAATGATAACAGTCAAATTACATGAAGGTGGTAGGAGAGAAAACGTTTGCATAGGTCATCAGTTTGGTCCTATCTATCTCCTTATTGGCACGGTTGCTCCAGAGTCTGAGCGTCTGGGATATTTCATTGAGGATTCTTCTTGTGGTCCAAATCTCATTACGGAAAAAGTGTGTTATATATAGCTTGCGTATGATTATTGCTCCTCACCGATTGGGAAGGGAAACAAGATGGGAGGCATAAATCCTGCTACTTGGAAAGACTACCGATGTGCACATTCTATCATGGTACAGATAACTAATAGCTGTCATGTGCATACACACTGGCACTTGCCTGCATTGCACAAGGTCACGCCTCCAGGGACAGCTTCTCGTAGTTCAGGCATCTGCACAGCGCCCCCCACTTCCCGGACATCAGCATGGGGTGTGGCTGCATTGCACAAGGATACATCATTAAATAGAGCAATTGCTAATTTTTTGTTGTCTGACAGCTTCACTTGATGTTGCAAACTGGTACTAAACTAAGGCTGAGCTTACTCTCTTTTATGTTGTGCAACTACTAGTCTGTAGCTAGGTTATATATGAAGTGACCTTCAGATGAGAAATGGTTGTCTGACCTTCGACGACGAAAGAGGGGGTCGGAGCTTGGGCAGCCGCTGCAACAACAGGTCCTTGCACACCTCCAGGGTCAGCTTCTTGTAGTTTAGGCACCAGCACATCATCCCCTGCTCCCTGGGCATCAGCGCAGACGTGGCGTGTGCCTACATGCACAAGGTACACCATTAAGTGGAGCTATTGCTGTTATTTGGTTGTCTGAAATTTTCACTTCAATGCTGCACACTACTAAAGCTGAACTTACTCTCTTTTATGGCGCACAACTATTAGTCTATAGCTAGGTTATATATGAAGTGGCCTTCAGATGAGAATGGTTAGATGTTGATTGAAAAGCTTAGTAATGTGATTGAGAATTAAGAAAGTTACAGGCAACTTATGAAGAGAGAACACGATATCAAATCCAGCAATCAAGTGCTCACAAAATTCAACCAAGTTCTGTAAACATTTCTTGTTAATGATATTAGCACAGTCAAGCTCAATCATGCTGCAACCAGGGCAATTTTGTAGTGATCATCAATTTGTGTGTTTCCATGCTTCAAGTGAAGGGTGTAGATGAGAGGGAAATTAAAAAGAGGAGCACATACAGAAAGGAGAGGAAGATGATTAAAGGAGGGAAAAAAATGCACATAGAAAGTACCAATGACAATCCGGAAGAAGAGTCCTAGGTTCCATTGCAATAGTACTAATTTCAGTTTTTTGACATCTTCACTTACCATAGGGGTCTTCCCCCCCCGGGGGGGGGGGGCAAAAGGTGCATCAGTATTTGTGATTGGGATATGGGAATGGTGTGCTGTATCTTCTTTTTTTTGAAAGAAAAGGTAGACCATTGTCTACCTTATGCATTCAAAACGGGGCAGGGCTCGAATGATAACAGTCAAATTTTTGCGTAGGTCATCAGTTCGGTCCTATCTATCTCCTTATTGGCACGGTTGCTCCAGAGTCTGAGCGTCTGGGATATTTCATTGAGGATTCTTCTTGTGGTCCAAATCTCATTACGGAAAAAGTGTGTTATATATAGCTTGCGTATGATTATTGCTCCTCACCGATTGGGAAGGGAAACAAGATGGGAGGCATAAATCCTACTTGGAAAGACTACCGATTGCTCATCATATCATGGTACAGATAACTAACAGCTGCCATGTGCATAAACATTACTACTTGCCTGCATTGCACAAGGTCACGTCTTCAGGGCCAGCTTCTCGTAGTTCAGGCACTCGCACATCGTCCCCTGCTTGCCGCCGGACATCAGCATGGGGTGCGGCTGCATTGCACAAGGATACATCATGAAAATAGACACAAGCTGTTGCTAATTTTCAATTGTCTGACATCTTCACTTGATGTTGCACACTACAAAGGCTAGCTTACTTTTTTTATGATGTGCAACTATTAGTCTGTAGCTAGGTTTTATTTGAAGTCACCTTCGGACGAGAATAGCTGTCTGACCTTCGACGACGAACAAGGGGTTTGAAGCTCGGGCGGCCGCCGGAAAAACAGGTCCTTCCACGCCTCCACAGTCAGATCCTCGTACTTGAGGCACTGGCACATCATCCCCCGCCCCCTGGATGTCAGCATGGTGTGTGCCTGCACGCAGAAGGATACACAATTAAATGGAGCTATTGCTAATTTTTGGTTGTCTGACATCTTCACTTGATGTTGCACACTACAAAGGTTAGCTTACTCTTTTTTATGGTGTGCAACTATTAGCCTATAGCTAGGTTATATAAGAAGTGACCTTCAGATAAGAATGGTTATTTGACCTTCGGTGGCGAAACAGGGGTTCGGAGCTCGGGTGGCCGCCGGAGCAACAAGTCGTTGCACGCCTCCAGGGTCAGATTCTCGTAGTTGAGGCACTGGCACATCATCCCCCGCTCCCTGGATGTCAGCATGGTGTGTGCCTGCACGCAGAAGGATACATCATTAAATGGAGCTGTTGCTAATTTTTGGTTGTCTGACATTTTCACTTAATGTTGCACACTACTAAGGCTGAACTTACTCTCTTTTATGGTCTGCAACTACTAGTCTGTAGCTAGGTTAAATATGAAGTGACCTTCAGATAAGAATGGTTATTTGACCTTCGGTGGCGAAACTGAAGGATGCACCACTAAGTCGAGCTATTGCTAATTTTTAGTTATCTGACACTTTCACTTAATGTTGCACACTACTATAGTCTGTAGCTAGGTTATATATTAAGTGACCTTCACATGAGAATGGTTAGATGTTGATTGAAAAGCTTAGTAATGTGATTGAGAATTAAGAAAGTTGCAGGCAACTTATGTAGAGAGAACCCGATATCAAATCCAGCAATCAAGTACTCGCAACATTCAACAAAGTTCTGTAAACATTTCTTGTTAATGATATTAGTACAGTCAAGCTCAATTATTCTGCAACCAGAGCATTTTGCAGTGATCGTCAATTTGTGTATTTCCATGCTTCAAAGGAAGGGTGTGGACGAGAGGGAAATTAAAGAGAGGAGCACATACATGAAGGAGAGGAAGATGATTATAAAGGAAAAAAAAACATTTGCACATAGAAAGCAAAGCAACAATGGCAATCGGGCAGAAGCGTCTTAGGTTACATTGCAGTAGTACGCTAAACAAAGATGATATCCTGGTTGTAAGATGAACAGACATCAATACCGAAGAGGGGTTGATTTGACAGATTAATGGCAGAATGAATCACAAAAGTGCACTGCCAACAGGAGAAAATGTAAAAGGTTACGTCTGCATGCAGGGAAACAAAGCTGGGTTTTTGACAGGCATGGCAGAAGAAAGTACGCTGTAAATCACTATAGGGTGAATTTATTTTTGTGTGGAACCTTAGTAACTTAGTATAGATGAAAAAAAAGTGCCCCAACTTGCGGAGCTGCAGCTCAAGATAGATGTCCTGCAGAGGAGATATATATAGGTGTGAACTAAAAACAATTTGGAAATAAAAAGAAATTGTGCAGACAAGGATGCCAAAATTCAGAAGAGTAGTTCTCAGGGACAAGTGCATTAATTCAGACATCAAATTTCAGTAGGCTGTATAGATTGACTTGATGACTTTGGAAAGAACTTCATTTATGCAGGATAGGATCAAAGGATACGGCCAAGTGACAAGGTTTTCAGATGTAACGGGCAAAGTACTACATGATACATTTGTCCATCATTAGCATCCCATGACAGTACTACCGATCTCAGTTCAGTTGCTTTGCAAAATTCCTGCTGAGGAATATGCATTATAAGGCACAACAAAAATTACAGTGATCGTTCAGATGCACATAATGAAATAATATCATTTTATTTGTCTTGCAAAATGTTTTGTGATTCAATATTTTATTTAACTTTACTATCAAGAATGATCAAAATTTCATACCACAGACCAAATAAGAATTTTGTAGCTCAGATAAATTTTTATACGAAATCGATAATACTGAGATAAATTTATAGGTGTGATGGTAACCAAAAAGAACTAGTGGACATGATAGGTCTTGGTTGACTGGAATAAATGTTTCTAAGGTGAATTGGCAGAAAAGTCCTAATTAAAACTTGGACTCCTCTATTAGTTTTGCTATAAAAATCAAAATAATAGTTGTAATTTAGTGTTTTTCACAATTACAGATAAAACTAAAATGCTATTATTGGTTTGCAAGATCATTGCTTTTCAGTTGTATAATTACCTTAGAATGGCAAACAGAACAGACAAAAAAAAATAGCAGCACAGGAAAGGCAACACTCACTAAACAGTGTAAACAATAACTATGATCACAATGACAAACTGGCAAGCATCAAACAAGCTGTGTGACAGTGATAGCTATGAAGAAGGGAAGGAGGTAACCGGGATGCAACAGAAAATTTTACCAATTGACACTGTCGGTGACGATAATAGCGACGGTGGGAAGTTGCAATATGCGTGTGTCTGTTTGGGATATGCAGAACACACCCTCTCGAGCTGGAATGTGTTAACGTCCCGCGTGAAACAACTTCGGCCGACCGACGAGGTTCCGCAATAATATAGGAGCAAATGCCTCCCCGCTGCACCCATGAGGCCGGACCCAGAATCCAGCGTGATTGGCTTCTCCATCTGCCACTGGGTGAACCTCCCACCATTGTTTCGCCAAACAGTATAAATAACGGGAGACGTGTTAGGCTTAGGCACAAACATGAGAATCATGCCTTGGTCTGCCTCCGCGATCACCACATTCTCACCCGGTTTTCTTTCACAGGGTGGGTGGACAGCCACGGAGAACTCCATCCTCCTGATGTCGAGCGCGAGGAATTTCTCGGTGGAGCATGAAGTCCAGTAGAAACAGCCATGGGCGTAATGGCGCCTCAGGAAAGAAAACACATGTGTCGATAACACAAAGCCAGGCGACATCTCGCTCCAAGTCAGTGATGGAACTGTTCGCCATTGCCCTGTGCCCGAGCAGAAGACAAAGATCACCGGCTTAGTTGGGAGCAGCATCATCCAGATCACCCTGAATGAAGCCTCGTCCGTCGCAGCTGCCTCCTCGTGGTCGCCGGAAGGGACGAGGCAGGAGTCTTCGTAGCAGAACCCTTGTGCGTGGACAACCGAAGCGGCTAGGTCATCGGGGATCCGGGGAAGCAAGAGATAGTGCCGGTGCAAGGGGTCGCACACGACCATCTCATTGGAGGGAGATTCGCGACGGCGGGGGCGGGGCCTTTCGAGGAGTACGCGGCCGTCAAGCACATCCTGCACGGACCAGGGCCGAGAGGAGCAAGGGGAGGGGAGGAAGTCGAAGGAGAAGTCGGCGGCGCTGGCGACGGCCCTGGCCGCGGGCGCGGAGGGGTGAGGCGGGACGGCGGGGTGGAAGCGAAGCCGCCCTGTGTCGAGGAAGCCGAGAAGGGGCGGCGGGTGGAGCTTGCGGAAGCGACGGGTGAAGGAGCGGTCGGCGATTAGGCGGCGGAAGGAGACGCAGGCGGCCGAGGCGCGGATGAGGTCGGCTGCGGTGGGGAGGCGGAGGAGGATTTCCACCAGGAGCTCGTCGGGGATCGCCGGCAAGGCCATTCTCTGGGCGGCGGCGGCGGCGGCTGCTGTGTGTGCTGCTTTTCTTCCGAGGGGGAATGTGTGTAGGTCTTCCTCCGAGACCGAGTAGCAGCGAAACACAAGCAGAAAGGACTTTGGGCTGTTGGGCTCCGGCCAGAGGCTTGTACTGCAAAATACCCATTCTCATATCTGAATTGTGTTGTCCGTTGTCATGCTGCAATGGTGCAATGCCAAATTTTCCGGGTGATCTTATTTGTGTGTGTGTGTGTTCTCTATATCGGTTTTATCTGGTATTCTTTTTTTTGTTTTTCTTCATTTATCAAATACATGCGATAATTTTCAAATAGACGTTAAACATTTTCTATACGGAATCGATAACTCCCGAACGCGCTGTGTTTTGATGTTTCCGTCCGAACGCCTCTTGCGCCGTCAGATTTACAGTACGAATCTTAAATCGGCTGGGTCGGGGAGATTTGATGATAACCCCCCAGGTCACTTAAACCCCACATGTCAGAGACAACGGCGGGGGGCATATGATTCAAGGATTTGCCAACAAGGGGGGTTATCGTCAAGAGTCCTTTCCCCAACCACACCTCTGCTCTCTTTGCTGCGCATTCTCGCCGTCGTTGCCAACATCGACCGCAGATTAGCTCCCGCCCGACCACCGCCTCCGCCACGCGCATCGACGGCGACCGCGGGACGAGGAGGCACGCAGTTCCCTCGACGCCCCCGCGTGGGAAGCATGGCAAGCCTGCGGCAGGCGCGCGGGGAGGAGCCCCGCAGGTCCAGCGGCGGCCTCGGGGAGGAGCATGGCAAGTTCCGGCGGCGGCTGGGCGATGAGGATGTGCGGTCACCACCTATCCACCTGGTGCGCGTCGATGCCGTCGAAGTTGGTGTTTGGTGCGGGCAGAGAGGAGCGGCGAGAGGGAGATGGGGGGAGAGGCGGTGGGCCGTGGGCGACGCAGGGGGAGGCACATCCGGTGAGGCACGCGGACCACCCTGATGCGCCTTCGGCTTCCATGCGGGAGCCAGCCGCCCCGTTCCCCGCGACGGCCATGAGCGCCAAGCTCCTCAAAGCTACAGCCATGGCGTGGCGGCTACCGCGCCACCGGGGAGGAGATGCAAGCCACCGCGTTGCCGCAAGGACGAGGTACCGGCCACCGTGCCGCCGGTGTGGAGAAGGGGTAGGCACGACTCCCGTTCTAGAGAAGTGGAGTGTGTTCTACAGGCTTACATCTCGCCGCGCGTTCTACAAATTGCGCAGCTCCTTTCTGAGGTATGAATCGTGCCCATGCCTCTCCCGTTCCAGTTCTTCTACTAACTAATGTGAGTTTTCCCGAGACGAGTTGCCTTTCTGCTGATTGCTGGATTTTTAGAAGATAATCAATAGAGGTGTTGGTTAGTATTAGCTGCATGAGAGGAAATGTAACACCCAAAAAAATTAACCAAGTTTTAAATATTAAAATTTTACCAGGAAATTAAAACTTTTATTTTTCAGGGCTCACTTTTCATTTTTGAAACATTTCCTTTCTTATTATCATGGAGTTTTTACCTCAAGTGAAATACTTCCCAAATTTATTGGACTCTCTTCCCTCTCAAAACTTTTCCCCCTTGGCAAGGATTTTATTTTGGTATCTTCATCAACACTGGTATTTGGTTATTAAAAACCTTTCTTCTGTTTGTCCCCTTCTCAAATTTATTTTTGGGATTTATTTTCTTTAAGAGAAAACCCTAGGAGTTTTGGGACCTATCTTATATTGAAACCACCCATGGTTTTACCATGCCTCATGTGGTAAATCCTTCCAAGACCACTCCTTCCACTTGGGCAACCCTAATATTCTGTTCCAACTAGTCCAAACCATTTTTGGATTTTATTCCATTTATTTTATTTCCCAAAACATTTCTGTCAATTACTTTAGGCCTAGGTGATTTACAAAGGAAGTACCTAATTTCCTTTGAGTTTTGATCTCAAATCAACTCCTCTGGATAGTCCTTAGCACCCACAACCTAGAACCATCAAGATCCACTCTTCCTTTTTTCAAAATTTTTAAGTTTCAGCCTCTGCAAGTTTGGACCAGATTTGTCAAATTTGGTGAAATTCATATTTCCCCTTCTCCAAAAATTCTACCAAAATTCAGGCAGCCCTCAGACACAATGAGAGGCCACCCCACCAAATATCAGCTCAAGGAGAACCTCTCACATACCAAAATCATTTCGTCGAACACTTGGCCGACATTGTTTCTGTGCACTTTCAGAAATATTCAGAGATTCAGAGTTTCAGTGTCGTTTCTTCGTCAGTATTCAGTCACGCGTCAACTGTGGATCTGGCGCGTTGCGCACGGCCCCTCCTCCCTGTCCAGAGCGCCGCACGCGCACTTGGCTGGTTCCTGGCGTCGGTGGCACCCTGGCCCGCCTGCGCCGGCGTCTTCTGCGGCGTCCGAACCTCCCGTGGCGACCAACGGGAGACACCCTGCGGCATAACGCCGTTCGGCACCGCCCAAGCCACCTGGGAGCTCCGCGTGGCCGTCTCCCTTGCCAGCGCACGCATGCAGCACCGTCGCCGTGGCCTGGCACGCGCAGGGCGCGCTCCCTGCCGCCGACGGGCCGCACGGCCGTTCCGTTGGGGACAGGCCATAACCGCCCCTGCCTTGCGGAGTTATGCACCGGGATGGAACCATTACCCCGTCTAGTCGATGCTCGAGCCCCTAAACCGACTGTCCAGCCACAGCACCGCCGTAATCGCTCGCCGGACTTATCCCGTTCACGGCAACCGCCTCGGGCCGGCTATATATAACGCCTCCGAGCTCGCTCTCGCCCCCGCACACCTCCACCACCTCACCAGACCCCGCCCAGCCACTGGAAGAGCCTCGAGGGGCCCTTCTTCCTCAACTCTGGCTACCTCCGTCCGCCTCGGGCTCCGGCAGCGTTCTCGCTGGTGAGAGCTCCTCCACCGCCCTAGGCTTGCCCGTAGCCTCATGGCGTCTCTAGAAGACTAACCCCCACTCCAATTTGACCCCAGCAGCTCTCTCCGACGAGGCCCACGACTACCCGAACCACCGTCCGCCGGAGCAAGGGCCGCCGTCGACGTGGTGCTCGCCGGCGACCACTACCACCACCCACCGACGCGGAAGGATGCACTGAACACGGAGGTACTCCCCGATCCCCCTGCCTCGCCGTGGATCGCCGCCGGCGACCTCCGCAGCTCTCGGGCGCCGACGAGCTCTGCCGCCTCTTTTGAATATTCAAACCTGACGGGTGGGACCCGCCCGTCAACCTCTCTGTTCTTTTTTTGGAACCGCTTTCTGAAAACGTATTCTGGCAAATGCGCTTTCTAATCTGAATCGTTTTCTGCACTTTTCTGTTCTGCCCCCTGAGAGTTTTCTATTTCATTACAGAAAGGTCCCTGGATTAAAACCCTTATAACTTTTAAACAGAGAAGTATTTTTGATTGATTCTTTTTTTGTCCTCTTTAAAATTTTGTCTAGTTTATTTTAAGATTTATTTCAAAAAAATTCAGACAATTTTTTGGTACTGTTTTTGAAACTATATATTGATTCAAAAATATTTTTAAATATGATTTTTGGAGAGAGGAGAAAGCCTTCAAAGGTTTTGGAGTGCACCTTGCCTCCCCACAACTTGAAGGCAAGCATTCTGAATCCCGGCATAATATTTTTGGTGTGCTCGTTGACACGTTTATAACACCACCTCATTTCGAAGGACTTGTTATTTCATGTGATATGATCATTTGCATGGATGCATATAACATATTAGTGATTCCCATGCTGTTGGAAATAAGTATGCTTGTGATGGTAATCATCCTCATGTACCTTGCATGCATGCCGGAAAGGAATCCGGGAAAGCTCTGCCTTGGGTAGGCGTGAGCTTGTCGCCGGTCTCCGTCGGGACGGTTATGTCCGGTATGGCATAGTAAGGTATAATGAGTGTTGATTGAGATGGTTGAAATATATTTGTTATACATGTCATGCAGGGAAATTATAAACCTCCTGAGTCGACCGTAGATCGAGTCTTGTTCCAGTAACCCCCACACTTGTTTCGTGCTACCACTTGTCCCTGCCACAGGTAGGGTACGGTTCAGTAATTTGTCGACCCCTTTCTAGCACACACTGTACAGAGGGGACGGGATGAGGGTACAAAGGCCATGGATTAAAGCCAGTCATCCAGTCAGGGGGCATGGGTGTTTCGGTTGTAGCCGAGGGGGTAGCTTTCCCAGTTTTGTGCGCGGTATAAATTTTGTGATCCCATGCTAATCGAGGTTGTAGCCTCCCCACTTAGAGTTTTGCTTAACGAGTGTCGTGGGTGATTCCAGACACCGGTAAGTTAAGATGGTGTGTGCAAGTCAGGTGCGTTTTCACTTAAAAGACCGTAGACGGAATTAGTCTTGATGGACTAAAGGAATCCGTTACTCGTGGGTAAAGAGTACACCCTCTGCAGAGATTAAACCTATTCGAATAGCCATGTCCATGGTTAAGGATTACAGTCTGGGATGGGTCAAGTGTCGGTTTTCGGAGGTGAAACTGTTAAACCCGAACTGGAATCACAACTTGTGACTTGTGATAATTATGATTATTTTTATTGTTGACTAACCCGTGATATTATTGGTATTATCGAATATCCCTGGGATGGTTCTACCTCCTGGATATTTACTGTCTTTTCTTTTAAAGCCCTTTATGTGGTGTCGCTAAGACGCCCGACTGTGGCATTTCTTTTAAAGCCCTTTATATGGTGTCGCTAAGACGCCCGACTGTGGCATTTCTTTTAAGGCCCTTTATGTGGTGTCGCTAAGACACCCAACTGTGGCATTTCTTTTAAGGCCCTTTACGTGGTGTCGCTAAGACGCCTGACTGTGGCATTTCTTTTAAAGCCCCTTTATATGGTGTCGCTAAGACGCCCGACTGTGGTATTTCTTTTAAAGCCCTTTATGTGGTGTCGCTAAGACGCCCGACTGTGGCATTTTTTTTGAAGCCCTTTATGTGGTGTCGCTAAGACGCCCGACTGTGCTATTTCTTTTAAAACCCTTTTATGTGGTGTCGCTAAGACGCCCGACTGTGGCATGCTTGTTATTTATTTCATAATTTTAATACTACTATGTTATTGCATATTCATAAATAACATGCTTGCACGCATCAGAGTTTTATTTATCTTTTGTGACTGACGTCATGAGCATAAAATATTTTTCAGCACATCATTGTTATATTATACCTGTGTTCATAATGTTTGTGAGTACATTCAAAGTACTTATTGGCTTGTCCATGGCTATTGTCTTGGCCAGATTTTCTTGCGCGGAGAGGAGCGACCGTGGCGACAGCCCCGGAACCTAAGCAATGGTGATAACAGCCTCGCGAAAATAGGAGTTAACCTGGTCAGCTGTTCCTGTGGGAATTTGGAGTCCCATAGACACTGATGATCCACAAACCGCTTCCGCCATCAATCATTAGAAACCATTTGTTGTACTCACAGGCCAGAATGGTCTTGTACTACATATTTTGTATTTTGCTTGGAATTTCTGTATCAAGTTGGTGCCTCATCAGCTAACAGTTATCCTGGGGCTGGTGAGCACAAGGGCCATTTTCTGGAAATTAACACCCGGAAATTCGGTCCCCACAAACTTGGTACCAGAGCCAGGCTGACCATTGGCTAATCCTATCTTAGCCAGGTCGGAAAACTTAGGCAAACCAACCTACCAGACCCTAACCAAAACCCCAGCCAAGCTTCCCGTGCAAGATAGCCACACAGTGATCCCGACACTTTTTGGCAGTCGGTGCCCAACCTATCAGCCTAACCTATCGATCACACACCAGTGACCAATGGCTAAAATGTCCCATTCGCAAGCGTGCGAAGGAAGACTCCGTCCCCTTTTCTATAAAAAGGGCACGCTAGCCTATTCCCCAACCTAGCCACAATGCCTGGTCCCATAGTGCACAATGAGACCACAGCAACCAACCTTGGAGGTTTCGTGACCATACTCGCAAACCTCACCCGTCGTGCCTATGCGTTAGAAGAGCCCCCAGAATATGTTGTGTACCAAGGACCCATGAGCGGTGAGGACCGTCAATTCTGGGCCACTGTGCACATCTACGGTAGGGGTCTATCGCCAGAACGCCCCTACAGGTTCACCGGAAGAACAACTTCCTTCGAGCCACAAGCCATCCAGCTAGCTGCTCGAGAGGCTATAGTTCAACTCCGGCAGTTGTCGCCCGGAGTTAACTGTCGCTCGTTCTACTACTACCCCAGGCGTGAAGGGTATGGTAGACCACCCCAAGTTGCCAACGGAGATCACGAGACGGATCCCGCATTGTTGCACCTAGTGCGCTATGTAAGTGCACTAGAGGCACTGTTCGACCAGATCACCATTGATCTGATCGCAGCTCGAGGAGAGCTGGTTCGCAGAGCCCCGGCAAGCAGGGAAGCCGAGACTGACACCGACAACCCAGTAGTGCTGTTCGGACACCCGATCGAGACCCTGAGGTCAGCTCCAGCCAACGGCCATGGTGCCTTGATGACCCCAGAAGTGCTTCGTCACCTTTTGGGAGCACACTCCAGCGGAATTGTGGCCAACAATCCCCGCGATGGTCATCATCGCTACCCCGACCCTGCAGTTCCTCCACCATCTCCGACTAATCCCGACAGTGAGACACGTGGAGAAGCCTCGACATCCACCAGGCACGCCCATTTAGACATAAACGAGGTAGACTAAGCCGTACGAGTAGTACCGAGTCTCAGTGTATCCTCGCTTGTAATCGTGTGACCTTGTATATAAACGTAGCCTGTCGTTGTGCCTCTGTTTTAATAGTAGCCTTGCGTATTTTGTCAGCGCATAGTTGCACATTTTCAGGGCACAGCTACCAAAACCAACCTCGACGACACCCACAATAACACGTCTCTTTATGAGATATGTGTATCCTTGACACTGACCCCGACCTTTGGAGCTAATCTGGCAGATTTATTACCTTTCACCACGGTAAATAAACCAGCCAGATGCTATATAAGAAGGCCACCTTGTGACCTTACCCAGCAACCCTCACCTCGTGCACCACTCTCACAACCATTTCTTGCCATGCCGAGCCCTAGTATTTATCGGAGAACCCCAGATGCACCCCCTGGTAGCTTTGTCAAAATATTGTGGGACTTTACCTGCAGTACCATGGGTTCTACCCAGCCACCCCAGTACGAGCTGTTCAAATCGAGAATCACCCCTTCCACCTCGGAATATTGGGCAGCAGTACACATCCCTCCTGTAGACCCCAACCAAGATCCAACGGAGGTTTCCTTCGTGGGGAAATCTATGCCAACCCCACGCTTGGCCATAGAAGCTGCTGCGAACGAAGCAATTGCTCGTCTTCGATTCGTGGTACCCTATGCCCACGAACGAGGATATTATTATTTTCCGAGCCGTGCAGCACCCAGAGGAGTGACATCTTTTCCCGGTGGGCGGATTGAGAGAGACCCAGTGCTAGCCAACCTTATCCAGTACATCATCGCTCAAGAGCATTTGAACCAGCGAGTGATGAATTATCTCCAGAGTCTCACTGATTTGAATCCTCAGATTGCCATCGGCAGACCACTAAGGCCCGATCCGGAGAGACACATATATCGACTGGTCAATCCACTTCCTCCGATAGAAGAGGAGTGTATCCCTTTACCAGAGACATTCTCTCAAGACCCGGTCCAGTTACCATTCTCATTTTAGAGGTCACTGCTGTGTTTGTTATTTCAGCATTTATTATTACGTTGTAACTTATGCATGGTACCTCAAATTTGTGTGGTGAGTCGAATATTTAGTTTCTACTTATATGAGTGGTTTTCTTCGCGAGTAACCTGTGTAACCGCGAAAATCCGGGAATGAGATTTCTTTTCCCCGAGTTGCTGCATCGTTTATCCTCTCACGGCATGGATTTTTTTTATTCACGCAGCACCACGGCAACAGACCCACAACCACTCGGACTCTTACACTGCTTGCAAATACACGCAACCATGTTGCATCTCACCAACCACCCATCTAAGCACTCCACATGCCTCCAGGGGAGAGATTAGCGGATAATCATCCGGATACTAATCACCTCCGGCACCCTGATAACAGTGAATAACCGGAATTACGCCTAATCCCCGTGATCACCGCCACCGCGGAGAGCCAGCACCCGAGCGGCAGCATCACGGCGATCATCAAAGATCATCGCGCACAGGAGCACAGAGAGCCCCAGCACTGCCGCCAGCCCTCCACACACCAGGATCACGTACCAGTCCGGCACCGTCTCCGCCATTGGAGCCTCGTCTTGAGCTCCGGTAAGCAGTAATGGAGGAGAAGGAGGAGGAGAAACGAGGCCAAGTGCGAAGGTGAAGAAGGAGCACCGCGGTCATTTTATAGCTCGAGATCAGTGTACGGTGGGCGAAGTCCACCAGCGCCGCTCGTCGCCCGATCGCCGGTGTTCAGAGGCGGATCCACGAGCAGTGCCGACAGCGCACTGGCCCGCGAGGTGAGTGCACACTGCACCAGCAGCAAGCACGCCGCGCACTACCGCAGTACGGCCTAGATGCCCTACGCGCTAAACGTCGCCGGTGGAGAAAGCCGGGAAAGCGCGCGGGAGAGAGGAAGAAGAGAGAGCCAGAGGAAGAAGGAGAGACTGACAGTGGGCCCTAGTCCCACCTGTCAGCCTAAGGGAGCACTGTGCTCTCGGGTACGACCAGCGTATTGTCGAATTTAGAATTTATTCTAAATTCACTGCGTCCAGCGTAGAAATCGCTCGTTTTTCCTAAGCGTGGAACTTCTCCACACAACGCCAGTATCCCACACTGTAGTTACTCACCACTTATTGCCCTCTCACTGTAGCCACCTTTTTATCGCTTTAGTAAAGTGATCTTTTGACCAAGTAAAAGTATTTTGTTTTACAAACCTTAGCAAATCTCGAGGACGAGATTTTTCTTAAGGGGGGTAGTAATTGTAACACCCCAAAAATTTAACCAAGTTTTAAATATTAAAATTTTACCAGGAAATTAAAACTTTTATTTTTCCGGGCTCACTTTTGATTTTTGAAACATTTCCTTTCTTATTATCATGGAGTTTTTACCTCAAGTGAAATACTTCCCAAATTTATTGGACTCTCTTCCCTCTCAAAACTTTTCCCCCTTGGCAAGGATTTTATTTTGGTATCTTCATCAACACTGGTGTTTGGTTATTAAAAACCTTTCTTCTGTTTGTCCCCTTCTCAAATTTATTTTTGGGATTTATTTTCTTTAAGAGAAAACCCTAGGAGTTTTGGGACCTATCTTATATTGAAACCACCCATGGTTTTACCATGCCTCATGTGGTAAATCCATCCAAGACCACTCCCTTCCACTTGGGGCAACCTTAACATTCTGTTCCAACTAGTCCAAACCATTTTTGGATTTTATTCCATTTATTTTATTTCCCAAAACATTTCTGTCAATTACTTTAGGCCTAGGTGATTTACAAAGGGAAGTACCTAATTTCCTTTGAGTTTTGATCTCAAATCAACTCCTCTGGATAGTCCTTAGCACCCACAACCTAGAACCATCAAGATCCACTCTTCCTCTTTTCAAAATTTTCAAGTTTCAGCCTCTGCAAGTTTGGACCAGATTTGTCAAATTTGGTGAAATTCATATTTCCCCTTCTCCAAAAATTCTACCAAAATTCAGGCAGCCCTCAGACACAATGAGAGGCCACCCCACCAAAGATCAGCTCAAGGAGAACCTCTCACATACCAAAATCATTTCGTCAAACACTTGGCCGACACTGTTTCTGTGCACTTTCAGAAATATTCAGAGATTCAGAGTTTCAATGTCGTTTCTTCGTCAGTATCCAGTCACGCATCAACTGTGGATCTGGCGCGTTGCGCACGGCCCCTCCTCCCTGTCCAGAGCGCCGCACGCGCACTTGGCTGGTTCCTGGTGTCGGTGGCACCCTGGCCCGCCTGCGCCGGCGTCTTCTGCAGCGTCCGAACCTCCCGTGGCGACCAACGGGAGACACCCTACGGCATAACGCCGTTCGGCACCGCCCAAGCCACCTGGGAGCTCCGTGTGGCCGTCTCCCTTGCCAGCGCACGCATGCAGCACCGTCGCCGTGGCCTGGCATGCGCAGGGCGCGCTCCCTGCCGCCGACGGGCCGCACGACCGTTCCGTTGGGGACAGGCCGTAACCGCCCCTGCCTTACGGAGTTATGCACCGGGATGGAACCATTACCCCGTCTAGTCGATGCTTGAGCCCCTAAACCGACTGTCCAGTCGCAGCACCGCCGTAATCGCTCGTCGGACTTATCCCGTTCACGGCAACCGCCTCGGGCCGGCTATATATAACGCCTCCGAGCTCGCTCTCGCCCCTCACACCTCCACCACCTCACCAGACCCCGCCCAGCCACTGGAAGAGCCTCGAGGGGCCCTTCTTCCTCAACTCCGGCTACCTCCGTCCGCCTCGGGCTCCGACAGCGTTCTCGCTGGTGAGAGCTCCTCCACCTCCCTAGGCTTGCCCATAGCCTCATGGCATCTCTAGAAGACTAACCCCCACTCCAATTTGACCCCAACAGCTCTCTCCGACGAGGCCCACGACTACCCGAACCACCGTCCGCCGGAGCAAGGGCCGCCGTCGACGTGGTGCTCACCGGCAACCACTAGCACCACCCACCGACGCGGAAGGATGCACTGAACACGGAGGTACTCCCCGATCCCCCTGCCTCGCCGTGGATCGCCGCCGGCGACCTCCGCAGCTCTCGGGCGCCGACGAGCTCTGCCGCCTCTTTTGAATATTCAAACCTGACGGGTGGGACCCGCCCGTCAACCTCTCTGTTCTTTTTTTGAACCGCTTTCTGAAAACGTATTCTGGCAAATGCGCTTTCTAATCTGAATCGTTTTCTGCACTTTTCTGTTCTGCCCCCTGAGAGTTTTCTGTTTCATTACAAAAAGGTCCCTGGGTTAAAACCCTTATAACTTTTAAACAGAGAAGTATTTTTGATTGATTCTTTTTCTGTCCTCTTTAAAATTTTGTCTAGTTTATTTTAAGATTTATTTCAAAAAAATTCAGACAATTTTTTGGTACTGTTTTTGAAACTATATATTGATTCAAAAATATTTTTAAATAGGATTTTTGGAGAGAGGAGAAAGCCTTCAAAGGTTTTGGAGTGCACCCTGCCTCCCCACAACTTGAAGGCAAGCATTCTGAATCCCGGCATAATATTTTTGGTGTGTTCGTTGACACGTTTATAACAACACCTCATTTCGAAGGACTTGTTATTTCATGTGATATGATCATTTGCATGGACGCATATAACATATTAGTGATTCCCATGTTGCTGGAAATGAGTATGCTTGTGATGGTAATCATCCTCATGTACCTTGCATGCATGCCGGAAAGGAATCCGGGAAAGCTCTGCCTTGGGTAGGCGTGAGCTTGTCGCCGGTCTCCGTTGGGACGGTTATGTCCGGTATGGCATAGTAAGGTATAATGAGTGTTGATTGAGATGGTTGAAATATATTTGTTATACATGTCATGCAGGGAAATTATAAACCTCCTGAGTCGACTGTAGATCGAGTCTTGTTCCAGTAACCCCCACACTTGTTTCGTGCTACCACTTGTCCCTGCCACAGGTAGGGTACGGTTCAGTAATTTGTCGACCCCTTTCTAGCACACACCATACAGAGGGGCCGGGATGAGGGTACCAAGGCCATGGATTAAAGCCAGTCATCCGGTCAGGGGGCATGGGTGTTTCGGTTGTAGCCGAGGGGGTAGCTTCCCCAGTTTTGTGCGCGGTATAAATTTTGTGATCCCATGCTAATCGAGGTTGTAGCCTCCCCACTTAGAGTTTTGCTTAACGAGTGTCGTGGGTGATTCCAGACATCGGTAAGTTAAGCTGGTGTGTGCAAGTCAGGTGCGTTTTCACTTAAAAGACCGTAGACGGAATTAGTCTTAATGGACTAAAGGAATCCGTTACTCGTGGGTAAAGAGTACACCCTCTACAGAGATTAAACCTATTCGAATAGACGTGTCCATGGTTAAGGATTATAGTCTGGGATGGGTCAAGTGTCGGTCTTAGTGTCGGTCTTCGGAGGTGAAACTGTTAAACCCGAACTGGAATCACAACTTGTGACTTGTGATAATTATGATTATTTTTATTGTTGACTAACCCGTGATATTATTGGTATTATCGAATATCCCTGGGATGGTTCTACCTCCTGGATATTTACTGTGTTTTTTTAAAGCCCTTTATGTGGTGTCGCTAAGACGCCCAACTGTGGCATTTCTTTTAAAGCCCTTTATGTGGTGTCGCTAAGACGCCCGACTGTGGCATTTCTTTTAAGGCCCTTGTCGGTGTCAAAACCGGCGGATCTCGGGTAGGGGGTCCCGAACTGTGCGTCTAGGCGGATGGTAACAGGAGACAAGGGACATGATGTTTTACCCAGGTTCGGGCCCTCTTTATGGAGGTAAAACCCTACGTCCTGCTCGATTGATATTGATAATGTGGGTATTACAAGAGTAGATCTACCACGAGATCAAGGAGGCTAAACCCTAGAAGCTAGACTATGGCATGATTGTTGTAATGGTTGTTGTGTCCTACGGACTAAAGCCATCCGGTTTATATAGACACTAGAGAGGGCTAGGGTTACATAGAGTCGGTTACAAAGGTAGGAGATCTACATATCCATATCGCCAAGCTTGCCTTCCACACCAAGGAAAGTCCCATCCGGACACGGGACGAAGTCTTAATCTTGTATCTTCATAGTCTTGGAGTCCGGCCGATGATGATAGTCCGGCTATCCGGACACCCCCTAGTCCAGGACTCCCTCAGTAGCCCCTGAACCAGGCTTCAATGACGATGAGTCCGGCGCGCATATTGTTCGGCATTGCAAGGCGGGTTCCTCCTCCCAATAATTCATAGAAGATTGTGAGCACCAGGATAGTGTCCGGCTCTGCAAAATAAATTCCACATTCCACCATAGAGAGAATAATATGTACACAAGTTTAATCTGCTGACGTATTTTGTGGCATGACGTCACACCACTACCAAGCCTTTACTTGAATCGTTTTTTACTATACCACCTCAGCGCGTAGCGGTTTCCTTGGCACGTCTTGTCGAAGCAGAGATCGTGTTCCCCTTATCCCGGGATTCTCATCAATACGGACGTGGGTAACCCAACCGCGCCCGTCGCCACGCCCCCTCTATCGAAGGCGAGTCCCGAACGGTCACGGAGACGGCTCTCGGTACTCTCCTTCTTTATAATGGGACCAAGGCTCGTTTCTTTTTTTTCAATCCTCCATCGAATCTTCTCCTTGCTCCAAGTTCCAACACCCAGAGCCCCAGATTCGAGCGCTTCGGACCTTCAACAATGTCCGGTTCCGACCTTCAGGGCCGGTGGATGCCCTCCTCCGTCACGGAGGAGGACATGCTAAAGCTGCGAGAGGCCAAGTACCTGACTTACGAGATTTCGCACAGGTTGCCCGCCGAAGGGCAGGCCATCCCCACCCCCGAGCCCGGCGAGTACGTCGTTTTTGTATCCCACCTCCGTCGGGGTTTAGGCTTCCCGATGGATCCTTTTGTGAGAGGGCTCATGTTTTACTATGGGTTGGAATTCCACGACTTGGCTCCGGAGTCCATCCTCCATATTTCCGCATTTATCATCGTCTGCGAAGCCTTCCTCCGCGTCACCCCCACTTCGGCCTGTGGCTGAAGACCTTCAATGTGGAGCCGAAGATGATCGAGGGGCGTCAAGCAGAGTGCGGCGGGGCGGCCGTAAGCAGGAGGGCCGATGCCCCGTGGCCCGAGGGCTCCTTCCAAGAAGAGCTCGGCTTGTGGCAACATGAGTGGTTCTATATTACCGCTCCGAAGGGCAGCAGACAGAAGCTGCCGCCCTTATTCTGCTCGGGACCTCCACGACGGTTGATGTCGTGGGTCAACCAAGGGCTCAACTGGGGGCCGTCAAAGGACGTGCCCCTACTGCAGGGCCGGATTCGAGACCTCCAAACAAGGGAGATCGATATGGTTGTGGTAATGCAGGTCATGCTGATTAGGCGTCTCCTGCCCTGCAAACGCCGCCCCCTCCGGCTGTGGGAGTTTAATCCGGAGGGACCACGGATTCTTCAACACTTCATGGGTATGACACCCGTGGAGATGTACAAATTATTCTTTGGATCACGAGAGGCGTGTCCGGAATTGACCGAGGACGCTGGCCTAAGCTGCAATCGCCCGGATACACAAGTAAGTAGCTCCGAGTCCGGACGTACCATTTGTTTGCCTTTCTATGATTCGCCTTTGGGCCGATTTCCTTCTAAACAGGAGTGGATAGCGCAAGCAAAACTGATACGGTGTCCGGCCCCCCTCCCAGAGACCGCGCCGGATCCCGTGCTGGTCAGGATGCTGGAGGTTGCGCCTTCAGAGGAAGGCGAAGGGGAAAATAGAGGAGCTACCGCCTCGCCCAAGGAGGCTCTTGAAAGAGGGGGGGATCGAGAATCCCTCCCTCCAAGGGGAGAAGAGGACTACCTCCGAGGACCCGGGGGCCAAAGCCCCTAAGCGGGGGAAGAAATCTTCGCCAGAGGGTCCTGCGTCCGGGAAGGCCCCGGCCGCACAGTCTCCCCTAAAGAATCAGCCCTCCAACGAGCCGTAAGTAGAAAAAAGGGAGTTCTATAATAAGGGACAACCCTATTTGTGCTTCTGGAGGATAACTCAAGTTTTTACCTTGTAGTTTAGATCTCCATCCTTCGCAAATGAGCTCGTCTTCGGGGGACCTTCGTCCGGAGATGGTGGAGAGCAAGACGCCTCCGTCCACGGCGCCGTCGGATAGGGTGGACGAGCCTGAAGTGTCATCACGGAGGGTGCCCCCGAGTTTGGCAAAGCCGGATAGTTCGGCACCAACTGGTGTACGGCTGAAGGATCTGCTTGAGAAGGCGTCTATCTCAGAAGATCACCATGCATTGATGAGTATGGTGATTGGAAGGATTTCGTCCGCCGAAGGCGGATTGCGTAATGCCGTCAGGAGTTTGCTGGCGGGGTTTGAGGTACGTAAAAATGACACACCTTTTGACAGTTTTGCATATAGAATGCGCCCTGTATAGATAGTAGCCCCTGAGACTCGGTAGGTTGTTGAAAGCGACAGCGTGCCGAGGATCAAAATCGCAGGTTTCAATTTTCACCGTTTCCTATGCAGGTGGCGGATCATCCAGGGGCCAGCCGGACTGATGGAGTTGCTGAACTAAAGCGGCAACTCGACGTTGCGGATGCGGACATCGCGCTAGTCAACAGGCGACTTGATGAGTCGCAAGGTAAGTGTTTCTTTGCGGTCACTTGGTAAGGGAGCCGAAGCCCACTCCTTACAACATGCGTGTGAAATGCAGATGGCGCCGCTGCTGTGGAGAGCCTTCAGGCCGAACTTGCTCAAGCAAAGGAGCAAGCCAGAAGGAGTGATGCGGCTGCCTCGAGGGCGGCCAAGGAGTTAGAAGCCGAAAGGGATGCACACTGCCGAAGCAGGGAAGAGATGGCCGAAATGGCCGTGAAGTTAAAAGATGCTACCGACCGCAATGAGGCTCTTGAAAAGGAGCGCCTAGCGGGGCAATAAGACCTGGGGAAGGCCACCGCCAAAGCCAAGGATGCCCGTTCTGCAATGCGGGCTATAAAGGAAGAGCTGCGCCAGGCCGGAGACATTGTAGCTGGCAAGCCTTTTCTGCTGCGCCGAAGGTTTACGGATCCAAAGTATGCTCAGCTTGGCCAGTTGTGGGGTCCGGAGGACCCTTATATGGACTTAGCAGCGAGTGCGGCGGATGCCGTTGTGCACTTCCGAAGCCAGAAGGATCACAAGACGGAAGAGCTGTTTTGGTCTCAATTCCATAGTCCGGAGCGTTCACTTCCGCTGACCCACCGGTTGGCTGAGTGGGCTGAGCTGAATAGGTTGTCCGGGCTTACCATGACGGATATCGTGACTCATGTCTGGCCGGATAGGCCCAAGCCGAAGAGCTACTTTGGCTTATTGCAGCAATTTCTTGGGGCGGTGCCGCACATCAAGGCGATGAAGCGGTCGGCCTGCATAGAGGGTGCGCGGATGGCACTCGGCCATGTGAAGACACACTGGACAGAGATGGATGCCACCGCCGTTGCGGCCCAGGGTTCGGACGAGAGCCGGTTACCCGCCGAGCACTATTTTGGCGAAGTTCTGCGTGGTGCTCGTGTAATAGAGTCACAGTGCTCGAAAAATGTCACGTTCAAATGAACGTTTTATTTTGTAAAACAATGTTTATGATGTAAGCGCTTTTTTATGCTTGTGCGTTCAAGTAGTGAAATATCTCCTATGCAGCCGTTTATGTATACGTGTGTATAACCTGAAAGATGGCAGTCGTCGGCTTCAGCCCCCACGCACAAGGTGCGGGGGTGTTCGCAAAAAATGGCGCATTTTCACACTTAATCCGACGTCTCGGTCCTGTGAAGGAGGTGGTAGCGTAGCAAACGAGGCAACCGGACTATAATGCTTTATTACTTTCACTTAGCCATTGGAGTTCGAGGGTGGGGCTACGATATAGCCCCTGGGGGCACCGCGCTCTCTGAATTCGGGGCGCGTATGTGCCTGACCGGGAAGCGGCCCTTCGTCAAAGCGGAGGAATTCTAAACATTCCATTGGTCGATCGAGTGGTTGACCAGTCTCTCGCTATATCATGACAGTCAGTTTTCGGCTTTCTCTACCGAGGTGCTCGCCCAGCCGAACTGGGGCACAATCGCAGTAGTTCTCCTGGTGCCGCGTTAGCCGATGATATGGAACGTAAGGCAGCAAAACAAAGGAGCCGGGCAAACCCAACATTTGACCAAAGACATGATTCGGAGCTGATGCATATAAGGCCTAACTCGAGACGCCGAACACTCCCGAAGGTGTTCGGTCTTTATAATAACGGGCAGAACAATGCCCTAAGCCCCTAGTGTCCAGGTACGGGCAAGATCCTCTGACGCGACCGATGCCAAAACGCTAGTCTCCTCTCTGGTTATAATGAGAAACCAGGGGATTATAGCAACAAGAGACAGTAAGAAAGGTTTACGCAGGGTCTTAATCTGAAAAGAATCCTTGAAACGGGTCCCTACTGCACGTCTGCACCTGTGTCTCCGTTGTGCCGTATCCTGGACGGGTATGCACGTTGTTCATTTGTAAAAAGAGAGGAACTTAGTTTGAAAAGAAATCGTGCGAAAAAGTGCATAAAAAATTGAAATATAAATTAGTAAAGCTGAGCCTATGTTAGCTCGTTATTGCTTATATGCACAACCCCTTGTGAAGGGGTGTGCGGCTAGGTAGCCCATAGCTTATTTATTCCGGACTCGTCCAGCCGTGTCCGGGGTCTTAGACGACCTTTTAATGAAATGATGCCGCATGGGCTGGGCATTTTAAGTGTAAGAGATGCGTAATGTGGTATTGCGTTAAAGCGGACGAAAGCTTCACGTCCCAATAGTGCTTGATAGCTACTTTTGAATGGGGCGACATGAAAGATTAGCTTTTCGCGTCGGAAGTTGTCAGGTGACCCGAACACAACTTCTAGTAATAAGGAGCCTGTGCACTTGGCGTAAGGGCCTGGCGTCACTCCTTTGAAGGAAGTGCGGCTATGTCGAATTTTAGTAAGGTCTATCCCCAACTTGCGGATTGTGTCCGGATATAGCAGGTTTAAATCACTGCCACCGTCCATCAGGACTTGTGTAATGAAAGCACCAATGTCGGTGTCAAAACCGGCGGATCTCGGGTAGGGGGTCCCGAACTGTGCGTCTAGGCGGATGGTAACAGGAGACAAGGGACACGATGTTTTACCCAGGTTTGGGCCCTCTTGATGGAGGTAAAACCCTACGTCCTGCTTGATTGATATTGATAATGTGGGTATTACAAGAGTAGATCTACCACGAGATCAAGGAGGCTAAACCCTAGAAGCTAGCCTATGGCATGATTGTTGTAATGGTTGTTGTGTCCGAGGGACTAAAGCCATCCGGTTTATATAGACACCGGAGAGGGCTAGGGTTACATAGAGTCGGTTACAATGGTAGGAGATCTACATATCCGTACCGCCAAGCTTGCCTTCCACGCCAAGGAAAGTCCCATCCGGACACGGGACGAAGTCTTCAATCTTGTATCTTCATAGTCTTGGAGTCCGGCCGATGATGATAGTCCGGCTATCCGGACACCCCCTAGTCCATGACTCCCTCAGCCCTTTATGTGGTGTCGCTAAGATGCCCGACTGTGGCATTTCTTTTATGGCCCTTTACGTGGTGTCGCTAAGACGCCCGACTGTGGCATTTCTTCTAAAGCCCTTTATGTGGTGTCGCTAAGACGCCCGACTGTGGCATTTCTTTTAAAGCCCCTTTATGTGGTGTCGCTAAGACGCCCGACTGTGGTATTTCTTTTAAAGCCCTTTATGTGGTGTCACTAAGACGCCCGACTGCGGCATGCTTGTTATTTATTTCATAATTTTAATACTACTATGTTATTGCATATTCATAAATAACATGCTTGCACGCATCAGAGTTTTATTTATCTTTTGTGACTGACGTCATGAGCATAAAATATTTTTTAGCACATCATTGTTATATTATACTTGTGTTCATAATGTTTGCGAGTACATTCAAAGTACTCACTGGCTTGTCCCTAGCTATTGTCTTGGCCAGATTTTCTTGCGCGGAGAGGAGCGACCGTGGCGACAGCCCTGGAACCTAAGCAATGGTGATAACAGCCTCGCGAAGATAGGAGTTAACCTGGTCAGCTGTTCCTGTGGGAATTTGGAGTCCCATAGACACTGATGATCCACAAACCGCTTCTGCCATCAATCATTAGAAACCATTTGTTGTACTCACAGGCCAGAATGGTCTTGTACTACATATTTTGTATTTTGCTTGGAATTTCTGTATCAAGTTGGTGCCTCGTCAGCTAACAGTTATCCTGGGGCTGGTGAGCACAAGGGCCATTTTCTGGAAATTAACACCCGGAAATTCGGTCCCCACAGGAAAGCACTGGGTGCTCCCGTCGTCCCACACGGTCGCTGAGGAGAGCCGACGGCTATGGAGGACGTCGAGTGACAGTGGCAGTCGCTCCCGTTTCTGCTATGAGTGTATCAACAGCGTCGTCAGCCATCGACCCCTCCATTTCGGGCTTGCTCGAGGTACAAGATACATCCGTGATCCATCCATCTCACCGCTACAAAATTTGTTCAAGCTGCAAGTCTGAATAATCAATCCATTCCACCGATGTTGTTTCAGTATTTGCCATGCTTTTGTTTTAATTGTGTTTTTGCACTGACAGTCAGGACAAGTAGTAGAATAGAGTGTCAAGCATATCAGACATAGATAGCCTGGTCCCATGTTGCTTTCATGTTGATTCAATCAAATCTAATTGATCATTTGAGACAATCTCTATTTTGGTTCAGTAATGTCATGTTCATTTTACTGTCGGAGTGATCCATCGAGTCCATGCATGCATTTTTGGTTGATTGCTTCAGTACATATGGCCATGCAATTGAAGAAGAAACAATCTACAATCATTGATCGAGCATACTATGGGTAAACATTTTTTATTGCCATGCCAATTTAAGCTTTTTATTTGACATGACAAATTAACTTCTATTGCCAAGACGAAGGCAATTTTTTCGGCAAATAACAATGGAAATTTTAGTTCAGGAATCATGGCGAATTTCTAAATTTAACCATGGCAACTATATTTTCATTTGACCATGGAAAATTTTGTTCAAAGATCATGGCAAGTTTCAATTTCTCATTAAGTAACCATGGCAACTTTTTTTTTCATTTGATCTTGATAAGTTTAGAAATTGATCATGGCAATTTTAGTTCGTAGATCATGGCATTTTTTTAGTTTCATGTATTTCGCATCGGAACATTTTTTTAGCCAGGACGATGGCAATTTTTAGTAAATGACCATGGGAAATTAAGTTTATGATGCATGATAAATTTAATTAATTAAACACGGCAAAAGAATATTTAGTAAATCACGATGGCACTTTTTCTGAATGTTAAGTACATCCACAACTTCTGTCGCACCCTTGTTTGGCAAATTTACTCCATTTTTTACCATGGCAAAAATACCTTTATTCATGTGGCAAATTTTAGTTTAAGTTTCCATGGAAATTTTTTGTTTAAGTTTCCATGGCAAATTTATCGTAAAGAGCATGGAAATTTTGTTTTAAATATGATGGCAAATTTACATTTCCAGAACATGGCAAATTTAACTATGTAGCACGGCAAGTATACTTGCATAGCCATGGCAGTTTTTAAATTTATTTGCCATGGCAATTTTTTACTCCATTTTTGTCATGGCAAAATTAACTTAATTTTTTGCCATGGAAAAAATACTTTTATTTTTCGCATAGCAAATTTTAGTTTTATTTGCCATTGGAAATTTTATTTTTAGTTGCCATAGAAAATTTATTGTAAAGAGCATGGAAAATTAATTTAAATATTATGGAAAATTTACATTTGTAGAACATGGCAAGTTTTACTATGTAGCATCTTAAATATATTTGTGTAGCCATGGTATTTTTTAATTTATTTTCCATGGCAAAAGTACTACATTTTTGCCATGGCAAAAATTAATTTTTGCCATGACAAATTTAACTCCATTTTATGCCATGGCAAACTTCTTTAGTTAACATGTTCAAAAACATGCAAACTTGCTATGGCAAAGTTATAGATGTTCAAAACATGGCAATCTTTGCCATGGCAACATAATATGTTAAAAAATATGGCAATTTTGCCATGCATTTTAAAATGTTCAGAAACATGGCAAACTTGCCATGGCAAACTTTAATATGTGCAAAAACATGGTAATTTCTTTTAATTGAGTTTTGTCCAAAAACATGGCAAACTTCTTTTAATTAACATGTTCACAAACATGCAAACTTGCCAGGGCAACTAAAGATGTTCAGAAAAATGCCAACGTTGTAGATGTTAAAACATTCATAAACTTGCCATGGCAAATTTAAGATGTGCAAAAACATGGCAAACGGTCTAGGAACAATTTTTTTTTACAACTTACTAATGTGGCCATTGCAAATTCCAAAACTTATTTTACCCCACATTTTGCCATGATCTAAGAAGGTAATTTGCCATGATTTTTTTAAGAATATGGCAATTTTCTTATTTTTGGAGCATGTTGAGTTTCTTTGTTTTTGATTCATGGCAAATTTATTTCATGAACCATGGCAACTCTTCTTGTTGCACCATGGCAAATTTATTTTTTCCGGATTGTGGCAAATTTATTTCAAAAACGTCGCAAACTTGCCATGACAAACTTTAATATGTGCAAAACATGGTAACTTCTTTTAATTAAGTTTGTTTAAAAACATGGCAAACTTCTATTAATTAACATGTTCACAAATATCCAAACTTGCCATGGCAAGTAAAGATTTTCAGAAACATGGCAACGTTGTAGATGTTTAAAACATGGCAAATTGCCATGACAAGTAAAGATGTTCAGAAACATGGCAACGTTGTACTCCCTCCGTTCCAAAATAGATGACCCAACTTTATATTAAAGTTAGTACAAAGTTGAGTCATCTATTTTGGAACGGAGGGAGTAGATGTTTAAAAACATGGCAATTTGCCATGGCAAGTAAAGATGTTCAGAAACATGGCAACGTTTGTAGATGTTTAAAAACATGGCAAATTGCCATGGCAATTTAAGATCTCAAAAACATTCACAAACTTGCCATGAAAAACTTAAGATGTGCAAAAACACGGCAAACTTTTTTCTAAGCAAGTTTGTACTAAAACATGGCAAACATGCAAACTTCTTTAACTAAGATTTTCAAAACACATGGCAATCTTGCGATGACAACTAAATATAAAAAAAATGGCAACCTAAGATGTTCAAAAACATGTCAAACTTGCCATGGCAACTAAAATCAGTGTTATTTATATATGTGTTTTTTTCCATGGCAACTAACTGCATTTTTTCCATGGTTCATTGTGTCTTCTTTGCCATGTCCATCCGAAGAATGTTTGCCATGGCCATTACAAATTAGTTTGAGAATATGACAAGTTTGTTCTTTCAAATTTATTTTTGCCATGGCAAAAAGTTTTGATTCTTTGAAATTTGTTTTGCCATGGGGATTACATGTACGATATCATTACAACTTAAGATGTTTTCTCCATTTTTTCCAAAAAATTACTATGTGTCTAGAGAGAACTTTTTCAACCATATCACTTCATGGCAACTTCTTCATTTTTTTAAACTCCGTAGTGATGGCAACTTTTCATACCGTAGAGATGCAGATTTCCGTGACTTTCTTTTTCGCGCCATTTTTTAAAACATAAAGTTGAACATGGCAATTTTTTCCATAGAATGGCAAAAGATCATGGCAATTTTGTCGTGCAAAAGACTAGTGTTTATTAGTCACGTATAAAAACTGGGCTTTTACTAGTGATTTAATCTGGGCTTTATTTTTTATTTTTTTCGCAGGAAAAAGGCCTGTAGGGATCGTGGGTGGGGGCGTGGGCGTTCGGGTTGGGGCTTTTCCTTCCGAGCGAGTGGGTTCGGTCGACCCCCCTCTGATAACGAACGAGTTGTTCGGTCTGGCGGTCTCCCAGGCCGAACGTTCGCCACCTATCGGCGTCCTTTCTATATGCAGGCTGAACACTTTCAAGATACATGTTAAACATTCCTACCACAGCTAGCAGCGCCCGATCCCCTCTCGTTAGGGTTTTATCCTCTCGAAGGCGATTGCGCCGCCATTGAGTTCTCAACTTCCCTGCCGCCGTTTTCCCCATCTCTGGCGAATCGGGCAGGCAGAGGCGATCTCTAGATCGTTTTCTCGCCTGCTCTGGGACGTCGTCCAGGGTGTGGAAAGCCTGGGGTTCCAAACAACACCCGATCGCAGTCTTGATATCAGGTTAGGGTTTGATGGCTTCCGATGGGGCTTCGGCCTCCTCGGGAATAAGCGATGTGGAACAGATGATGAGAGAGCTGGACCTGAAGGAAGAGGATCTGGACGATGTGATTTTCGATGAGCAAGAGGCGCCTCCTGAGGAGCCTAGGTGGACTGCGCTAGCCAGGGTTAATACTACTAAGACCTACAGCCAGACATGGTTCTACCGCAACATGCGATCGGACTGGGACATTGCGCAGGTAGCAAAGTTCAAGCCCCTGGAGGAAAACCTATATACGGTCCAATTTTCTTGTCTGGGTGACTGGGAGAGGGTCATGAACGATGGGCCATGGAAATTTAGAGGGGTTGCTGTGATCCTAGCGCCTTATGATGGAATTTCCAAACCATCTACCGTCAAGTTGGAAACAATTGACATATGGGTTCAGATACATGATGTTCCTGATTTGTATGCCCATCTTGTTGCTCCGCTTGCGGCTAAGGTGGGAGAGGTCTTGTTTGTCGAACCACCTAGTACTGATTTTGTGGGAAACTTCTACCGAGTTTGGGTTCGTATCAATGTGCATAAACCACTGAAGAACGCTGTCTCTATGGTCAGAGACGGCAAGATGCGGATTTATAGGGTCAAATATGAGAAGTTACCTGACTGGTGCGCCGTGTGTGGCATGCTGGGACATCAGTTCAAGGAACATGGTAATGGTATTCATCCTCCCTCAATGTTGGTTTTCAAGGAACTTAGGGCGAGCTGGTCCATGAGCACGGGGCGAGGACCCGAAGGGGGCCGTGGTCGCCGTGGAGGACGCAGAGGAGGAAGGTCGAGAGGACGAACTAACAGTAATGGTTCAGCTAGAACTGAACTGTTCAGAGGTTCAGCTACAGATGATGTAGAGGCTAACGAAGATATGGCTGGTTACGCACAGGATGTTCACATGGAGGAGCAAAACAGGAAGAGGTTTGAGAGAGAGGCCATGTATGCAAAACAGCAGCACTCGGCTGTAGTGGAGAAAGTAATGGCAAGTGGGAAAGAGCTAGCACTTGTACCTGTGGGAAGCTCCATTGTGAGCCCACCTCCAAAGAGAGAAGCAGGACAGAAGATGATGGCAAAGAAGGAGGTTTTTCAGCAGTTAAAAAATTGGCGGGCTCCTTTGAGGAGCGCCGCCAAGATCAATGAGTGATTTTTGTTGGAATTGCCGTGGAGCAGGCAAACCTGCGGCAGTTCGAGAGCTTCGCGAATTCGTGAGGAAGTTTGCCCCTACCCTGTTGTGTATAGTCAAAACTCAGATTGAGGGATCAAGGGTAGAAGCTTTAGCTAGTGATATTGGTTATGATAATGCTTATGCAATAGATAGTCAAGGTAGGAGTGGTGGTATTGGAATTTTCTGGAATATTGAAATAAAAATTGAGATTCTTGGTTACTCGGTGTATCACATTGACATTTCTCTTGAAGAGCAAGGGGAGGACAAGTGGAGATTTACTTGTGTTTATGGAGAGGCACAAACCCACTTGCGTCACCAGACATGGACGGTTTTGAAAAATATTAGCACTTTGAGTACTCTCCCTTGGCTGTGCATGGGGGATTTTAACGAGGTGTTACGTCCAAATGAACATGAGGGGGTTTGACAACGTAGTAATGCTCAGATTCAAGCTTTTAGAGACGCAACATATATTTGCATGTTCGTAGATTTGGGCTATAAAGGTCACTTCTGGACCTTTGAGAAGAAAGTTACTGGTGGTACCTATACCCGCTGTAGGCTGGACAGAGCTTTTTCAAACACGTCATGGATGGCAAAATTTCCCCTAGCTTCAATGACACATGAGATATCAGCCACATCGGATCACTCGGCACTATTACTGGATTTTGGCAGAGTGAAAGAGGACCATAAAAAACGAGATTTCAAATATGAAGTGATGTGGGAACAACATGAGGGTCTCCATGACACATTAGTGGATGGTTGGAATACGGGAGCACCGTGCACCACGGTACAGGAGATGCGCCAGAAGCTTGTAAACCTAGCAAAGGGACTGCAGAGATGGAGTAGTGACACTTTCGGAAGTGTGAGGAAGGAAATCAAACAGCTCAAGAGTAAACTAGTTGAGTTGCAGGGGGTTCCGTCTCGTACAGGCCCTTCCCACATAGAACTTAAGATCAACAAGAGATTGATCGAGATGTATCATAGAGAAGAGATTATGTGGAGCCAGCGAGCAAGGATTGATTGGCTATCTGCAGGTGACAAGAACACTAGATTCTTCCATCTCCGGGCTAGTTTGAGGAGGAAAAAGAATATGATAAAAGCGCTACAAAATTCTTTGGGTGTGATTGTTGTTGATCCGGATGAGCTGAAATCAATGGCAAATAATTTCTATCAGACCTTGTATGCCTCTGAAGGGGTACAAGGAATGGATGCCGTGTTAAATCATGTACCAAGGAAGGTGACAGATGAAATGGACTCAAGGATAAATGCTGATTACACTGCAGAGGAGGTCAAAAAAGCGCTTTTCCAGATGTTCCCCACAAAGTCCCCGGGTCCGGACGGATTTCCAGCTCACTTTTATCAACAGAATTGGGATATTTGTGGAGACGATGTTACACGGATGGTGCTAAGGATAGTCCGAGGGGAAGAAAGTCCGGAGGCGATAAATGATACGGTGCTGGTATTAATACCAAAGGTACTAAACCCTTCGTTGCTATCTCAGTTCAGGCCTATTAGTCTCTGCAATGTACTTTATAAGATTGCTTCAAAGGTAGTGGCTAACAGGCTTAAGGAGATTTTGCCTGATATCATATCCGAGGAACAATCTGCTTTTGTGCCTGGGAGGTTAATCACAGATAATATAATTTGGGCCTACGAGTGCTTACATTTTATGAAAAGGTCAAGATCAAGGTCTAATAGCTTTTGTGCGCTAAAGCTCGATATGATGAAGGCTTATGATAGGTTGGAGTGGCCTTATTTGAGAGGAATTATGACTAAATTGGGTTCTCTCTTTAGTGGATCAACACAGTGATGAGCATGGTGTCCTCGGTATCCTTTTCAGTTTTGTTTAATGGAGAGAAGCTTGAGTCATTCATACCAACTCGAGGTATTCGGCAGGGAGACCCAATCTCCCCCTACTTATTCTTGATTGCAGCAGAGGGCCTTTCGTGCCTCCTTAAATCCAGTTCTCAGTCATCAGTTGCAGGTATTAAGGTGGCCCCAACGGCGCCCACCATTAACCACCTGTTATTTGTAGATGACAGCCTGTTGCTTTTTAAGGCTAATGTAGAGGGGTCAGATGCAGTGTCAAACCTGCTAGAAACTTATTGCAATGCTTCTGGTCAGAGGATCAATCATGACAAATCGTCAATATTTTTCAGCAAGGGATGTCCTCCTCACGTAAAAGAGTCTATCAAAAACTCTTTAAATATGCACAATGAAACTTTGAGTGAGCGTTACCTGGGAATGCCTACTGATGTTGGTCACTCAAAAAATGGTACTTTCAAATACTTGAGAGACCATGTGTGGGAGAAAATAAAGGGATGGATGGAGAAGTTGCTTTCGGCGGCGGGCAAAGAGGTGTTGATCAAGTCGGTGGCGCAGGCCATACCAGTTTTTTCAATGTCATGCTTCCGTCTTCCTAGGGGCTTGTGTGACAATATAACTTCCATCATCCGTCAATTTTGGTGGGGGAGCAAGAATGCAAGAGGAAACCAAGTTGGGTAGCATGGGATACAATGACACAACCTAAACATCTGGGGGGGGGTCTTGGCTTCAGAGACCTAGAGATCTTTAACCTATCGTTGCTAGCAAGACAAGCTTGGCGTATCCTAACGGACGAGGCATCACTTAGTTGAAGAATTCTGAAAGCGGTATACTTCCCGGATTGCACCCTTTTGGAAGCGCAGTTGGGAGCTCACCCGTCTTAGATATGGCGGGCGGTTTTGGACGGCATAGACATTCTAGCACAAGGGATAGTCAGAAGAGTTGGTAATGGGGAGACGACTGAGGTGTGGAACCACAACTGGATCCCGCGGATGAACTTCAAACGACCCATCACGTCGCTCATCCAGCATCCTCCGGCTAAAGTTTCAGAACTCATCGATAACACTTTTGCCCAATGGAGAGAAGAGCTGATCAGGTCAGGTTTCACTCTGTTTGATGCAGAGGAGATTCTAAAAATCCCGCTATGTACACGCAATGTTTTGGACTTCTGGGCTTGGCATGAGGAACCCAGGGGTAATTTTTCTGTCAGGTCTGCTTACAAGATGATTTTGAGAACAAAGCTCAGCCGGGAAAGATGGTTTATGAAGAAGCAGGTACTTCAGATAGAGATAGCTAGTTTTGCTCGTCCCTTTGGCATATCCAGGTCCCATCTAAGCTCCGTATGTTTCTTTGGAGACTTGCGAGACAGTCCATGCCTACCGGGGAAGTTCTAAATCATCTCCATATGGCGGATGAGGATATGTGCAGGCTATGTGGAGCACGAGACACATGGAGGCATGCACTATTATCATGCTCAATGTCCCGTAGTGTTTGGGCTCTCGCTCTTGAGGATCTTGTCGAGAAGATCATCAACTACCAATACGACGACCCAAAGGAGTGGCTCTTTGCCCTACATGAAACTCTGAGTGCGGACGATTTCCTTCGATTAGTTGTGTCAGCATGGGCAATATGGGGTGCGAGGAGAAAAGCAATATATGAAGACATTTTCCAGTCACCCTTTGCTACGAACAGTTTCATATCAGTTTACCTGGATGAAGTTCGCCAAGTCAACACCCGAACCCAGAGGCCAGCTAGTGCACCCATTGTAAGGAGATCATTATGGATACCTCCGGACCAAGGGAGAGCTAAAATAAATGTGGATGCAGTTGTGTCAGCAAGAAGGAAATTCGGAGCCGTCGGGGCGATTTGCAGAGATCAAAATGGTGACTTCCTCGGGGCCTCGGTGGTGGTTATCAAGTTCATCACAGGTCCTCCCACACTTGAGTCAATGGCTGTTCGGGAAGGGCTATCCTTAGCTGAGGATTTATATGCCCAGAATATTCAGATTGCTTCTGATTGCAAAACGGTGGTTGATGAAGTGAGAAAGGGGTCTCATGCGACCTATGGAGCAGTGATCCAAGAGATATCTGAAGGATCTTTGAATTTTCAATCTTGTAATATAGTTCATGAGTTTAGGAGCTCGAATTATGAAGCTCACAACCTAGCAAAGCACGCCCTCTCTCTCGGTATTGGTCGACATGTTTGGTTGGGCCAACCGGGAGATCTTTTCTTCGTCCCTGTAAACATTGTGACGTCTGAATAAATAAAGCTTTGAAGGTTGTCTAAAAAAAACATGTTAAACATTCCTTAAATGCACTATGAACCTTTATCCGAAATACAAGTTGAAAATTTGTAAAATGCACATCGAACACTTTTTTAATACATAGTGAACATTCTTAAACACAAGTTAAACAATATAAATGGCACATGAATTTTTTATATGGTATTAACATTTTTTTAGAAACAATCCCTAAGATCTTTTTACATTCATCAACTTTTTTTAACATGTCACAAAACGTATTTTAAATTTGTGAATTTTTTAAAATGACACAAATAAGTTTTTAAATGATACGAACATTTTTTGCAAATTACGCAACCAATGTTTTACATTTTCATGAACATTTTTCAACAAAGTATCAGAAGCATACTTTTAAAATTTGTTAACAATTTTTAAATAACAAAAAGGATTTTTTTGACAGAAGTCATAAACATATTTTGAAATGTGTGAACATTTTTTAATGCGATGAATTCTTTTGAATGATATAAACATTTTTTAGAACAAAATTACATGAACATAATTTTACATTAAATGAACATTAAAATGCACTATAAAATTTTATTTAAAAATTTAAATATAGTTTTAAAAGTTTTCGAACATACACAATAGTAAAAAATATATATAATAAGGAAAACAAAAGGGAAGCATCTTTGAAACCGCTAGCAAGCAAGGGCTGAGCAAAGCGAACATGTGTTGGGCTGGCCCATTTAGGGAGGCACTGAGCAAAAATAAATAAATTGCGAGTATGTTGGTTTTATATTCAACCTCTGACGAACTTTGGCTACATCTACATTGACGATTTATGCACTTCAAAAAATGTGTGTTACACACAATATGCACAGATCCTCACATTTCGGGTTGATGGGTGCTTTTATAGGCGCGGGGGAGGGAGATTCAAGACTTTACCGAGGCTTATAATATATCAAGGTAAATCTGGAACGCTGGGTAAATTCTGGACCGCTCGGTCCGTACTTGAGCAATGCATGTGACGTTCGACAGGGCAGATGGCCTCATACCTTATTGGGTTGCCAGTTGTTGCAAGTAAGCTTGTTCCACCCATGTATGTATGTATTTATACGTTGCGAAAATCCCTTTTGGTGGCCGAGCTCCGAGCTCCGATGAGGCCGTTTTCTGAAAAATTCAAAATTCATCAAATTTCATATTTTTACATTACAAAAAATTCTGAAAAATATATAGCTATACATAGAGGCATAATGCACAAGTGTGTAAATTTCTAGGACGAAATACGTTGAAGTGAGGGATGTGCAAAAATGACAAATTTGGGGCTATTTAACACATGATGCTATTCGTTCTCCTAGGTCCTGATTTTTCTCTTTTTTGTACATATCACGTTTCAATATATTTCATCATGAAATTTTACACAAATACGCATACCATCCTTGTTTACTTGTACAATTTTTTTCACATGTTTTTGAAACTGAAATAGTTTAAATTTTAAATTTTTCAAAAAAAAAGGCCTTCATGGAGGCTGAGAGCCAAAACGCCTCACTCGTATGCACAACCATCAGTTGCGACAATTCATCCTTTGTCGAATTAGGAGGAACAAGCTTCGGCTTGCAACAACCAGCAACCCAATAAGGTAGGAGCCAACTACCGTGTCGATCAAGTACGGAGCGTTTCAGATTTTACCTTGATTTTTGTTTCTTGTGTGCTGATATCATTAAGGCTTAGTAAACTTTTCAATCTCCCTCGGTCGCGCCTATAAAAGCATACACATCAAACTAAGGAGATCTCCAAACTGAGAGGCGGTCACAATCACTTGACAGACATGGATACTAGGACGGCAGCAATGCTCGTGCTGATGCTCATCCTCAGCGAGCACGCTGTCCAAGCTAGAGTCCTTCACCCGAAGACCAGCCCACTGGCCTATCCGCTCTCCACTGGTGGCGGCGACTCTGGCGGCAACCTCCAGCCACCTCAGGCCACGTCGACGAGCCCAATGGCTGAGGACATGGACCTCTTTAGTGGCGGCGGTGCCTCCGCTGACAACTTCAAGGTCCGACTGCCGAGCCCGACCAAGCCACTGCGCCTCTTCTTCACCGGCGCTAGCGCCAGCCTTCGCAAGAAGGCGGGGCATGGCAAGGTGCCAGCTCTGGCACCATCGTCATCGTCCTGGGCTTCGTCGGCACATCCGACAGCTGCCTCGTCTCCCTCGCCTCCGGCTCGGTCCACTATGCTGCCTCCCCGCTCGTCGCCCCAGACGTCGACCCCGGCGGTCGACGCCCATGCAACGACGCAGAACAGATCAAGGAAGGAGGCAATTGAGCTTGCCGTGAAGGACATTCTGGAGATTGCCGCGCTTCTCGTTGATGTGGCCATTATGATGATGTTCGTCATGGCCGGCATCTTTGAGATGCTTGTTTTGGTGGCGGAGGCAATGGGCCACAACCAGGCGGCCGCGCGTTACCACGGCCGCGCTGCCTGGTGCATGGGCCTGGTGGTGGCTTTGCGTCAATTGTTTCGAAAGGCCCACAGTTCTTTTTGTTTGTTAGTGATAGCTCAATGAATAAGAGCACATCGACACCAGCGGGGGAGCTCCTTCAGCGCTGCAGGCGCCCGTTAACGATCCGGCGCCTGCAGCGCTGCTAGCATGGACCGGCCCACTAGCGTGATGCCCCAGATTTTTTTTATTTTTTTGTTATGAAAGTTAAAATATGAAATCAAAAAAGGTTTATAGATTTAAAGAAAAAAGATTCATCCATTTAAATTTTTTTCATCTCTTTAAAAAATGTTCAACAATTTTGAAAAAAGTTCATCAAATTGAAAAAAATTCATCCAATTTTGAAAAAGTTCGTTAATTTTTTAAAATGTTCATAGAAATTCACAAAAAGTTCATCTATTTTAAGAAAAAGTTCATTGAACTTAAAAAAGTTCATAAATAAAAAAAAGCATGCATTTTCAAAAAGATGTTCATCAAATTGCAAAAAAGTTCATCGATATTCAAAAAAATCCATCAATCTAATTTTTTTTGTTGAACTTGGTCAATCTTAATGATAAACATAGAACTTCAAATACTATATATATATATATATATATATATATATATATATATATATATATATATATATATATATATTCCTTCTTGTTTTATTTTTCTATTTTCTATTTATGTTTTATTTCATTATCTACTTCCGCGTCAGGTTTTTTCAATGATTCTTGTAAGGTTTTTTATTTTGTTGTCTTCCTTTTCCCTTTTCTGTTTTTTCCTGCATCGGTTTTCTTCTGGTTTCTAAATTCATGGCCACTTTAAAGTTCGCGAGCTTTTAAAACTATTTCATGGGACTTTTTCTAAAATACGTAAACATTCCTTAAAGTCCATGAACATTTCAAATTCACGAGCCATTAAAAAATCATGAACATTTTCTTAAAATTTGTGGTTTTTTCCAATTCACAAACATTTTATAAATCCATGCATTTTTTAAAACCTACGACATTTTTTTGATTCACAAACATTTAAATTTTTCAAAACAATAGCCTTTTCTCTTTGGGAGCGAAATACAATAGATGATTTTCTCAGTGGAGGGAAGGAATTCAGCATCGGTTTGTTGGTAGTGGGAGAGAGAAGGAGCTTTATTTGGGCTAGCCCAATGCATGTTATACCGTAAATATGACGCACCAGGCGAAGGATACGATGAAACACTATTTGGCGCTTCAGCACCATTTATAGTTGTTTTTGTCCGCAGCGCTCCAAAATCACTAATTGAGAAGTACTCCTTCTAAAGATCACTCCTGCCTCTTTAGATTATGACAAGTGGCGCGCTGCATGTGCGCCACTTGTTGCAAACTGAGAGGTTTCCTTTTTCGTAGATCCGTTTATTCAAAACATTTTATCTCTTAAACCGTGTGTTCAAATCTCGAAGTGTTTTCACCGTTGTATTTCTCGCGTCAAGATCTTCAAAACTAGTTCCCTGGTTGATAGGTTTTGACAAACTTTTTTTCATGAATAATAGGAAGACGTGGATACTAGGACGGCAACGATCCTCGTGCTGACGCTCATCCTCAGCGAGCACGCTGTGCAAGCTAGAGTCCTCCACCCAAAGACTAGCCCACTGGCCTATCCGCTCTCCACCGGTGGCGGCACCTCTGCCGGCAACGTCCAACCACCTCAGACCACGCCGACAAGCCCAGTGGTTGAGGGCATGGACCTCTTTAGCGGCGACGGTGCCTCCGCCGGCAACTTCAAGCTCCGATTGCTGAGCCCGACCAGGCCACTGCGCCTCCTCTTCATCAGCGTCGGCGCCATCCTTCGCAAGAAGGCAGGGCATGGCAAGGTGCCAGCTCTGGCACCGCCGCTGTCGTCCTGGGATCTGCCAGCACATCCGACAGCTGCCTTGTCTCGCTCGCCTCCGGCTCGCTCAACTATGCTGACTCCCTCCTCGTCGCCCCGGACGTCGACGCCCATGCAACGACGCAGAACAGATCAAGGAAGGAGGCAATTGAGCTTGTCGTGAAGGACATTCTGGAGATCGTCACGCCTCTCGTTGATGTGGCCTTGTGATGATGTTCATCATGGCCGACATCTTTGAGATGCTTGCTTTGGTGGCGGAAGCGATGGGCCACAACCAAGCGGTCGCGCGTTACCACGGCCACACCGCCTGGTGCATGGGCCTGGTGGTGGCTTTGCGTCAATTGTTTCAAAAGGCCCATAAATCTTTTTTGTTTGTTAGTGATAGCTCAGTGAATAAGAGCACAACAACACCGGTGGAGCTACATGCAAACC
>NC_041383.1:97924092-97924705 GCF_002162155.2 Triticum dicoccoides
GGAAATTTACTGAAGAAACTTTTTTAGGGGCCTAAGTTCAGTAAAGTGCAGTCATTTTCCCCCGCAAGATTCGTATTTTTCTATTCTGCCGTTGTCCTAGGATCCGCCAGCACATCCGACAGCTGCCTCCAGCTCGATCAACGAAGCCGACTCCTCCCTCGTCGCCCCGGACATCGACGCCCACGCAATGACGCGTAATAGATCAAGGAAGGAGGCAATTGAGCTTGTCGTGAAGGACATTCTGGAGATCGTCGTGCTTCTCGTTGATGTGCCCATTGTGATGATGTTCGTCATGGCCGACATCTTTGAGATGCTTGCTTTGGTGCCGGAGGCGATGGGCCACAAGCAGGCGGTCGCGCGTTACCATGGCTGCGCCGCCTGGTGCATGGGCCTGGAGGTGGCTTTGCGTCAATTGTTTCGAAAGGCCCACAAATCTTTTTGTTTATTAGTGATAGCTCAATGAATAAGAGCACAACAACACCAGCAGAGCTACATGTAAACCTGAGGGGGGCGCTGCCCCCCCAGCCATAGGAAATTTACTAAAGACATTTTTAGGGGCCTACCCCCCCAACCATAGGAAATTTACTGATGAAACTTTTTTAGGGGCCTACCC
>NC_041383.1:97924833-97949901 GCF_002162155.2 Triticum dicoccoides
GCAAATTGAAGGAAATATGCCCTAGAGGCAATAATAAAGTTATTATTTATTTCCCTATATCATGATAAATGTTTATTATTCATGCTAGAATTGTATTAATCGGAAACATAATACATGTGTGAATACATAAACAAACATAGTGTCACTAGTATGCCTCTACTTGACTAGCTCGTTGATCAAAGATGGTTAAGTTTCCTAGCCATAGACATGAGTTGTCATTTGATTAACGGGATCACATCATTAGGAGAATGATGTGATTGACTTGACCCATTCCGTTAGCTTAGCAATCGATCATTTAGTATGTTGATATTGCTTTCTTCATGACTTATACATGTTCCTATGACTATGAGATTATGCAACTCCCGTTTACTGGTGGAACACTTTGTGTGCTACCAAACATCACAACGTAACTGGGTGATTATAAAGGTGCTCTACAGGTGTCTCCGAAGGTACTTGTTGGGTTGGCGTATTTCGAGATTAGGATTTGTCACTCCGATTGTCGGAGAGGTATCTCTGGGCCCTCTCGGTAAGGCACATCACTTAAGCCTTGCAAGCATTGCAACTAATGAGTTAGTTGCGAGATGATGTATTACGGAACGAGTAAAGGGACTTGCCGGTAATGAGATTGAACTAGGTATTGAGATACCGACGATCGAATCTCGGGCAAGTAACATACCGATGACAAAGGGAACCAACGTATGTTGTTATGCGGTTTGACCGATAAAGATCTTCATAGAATATGTGGGAGCCAATATGGGCATCCAGGTCCCGCTATTGGTTATTGACCGGAGACGTGTCCCGGTCATGTCTACATAGTTCTTGAACCCGTAGGGTCCGCACGCTTAACGTTTCGTTGACGATATAGTATTATATGAGTTATGTATGTTGGTGACCGAATGTTGTTCGGAGTCCCGGATGAGATCATGGACATGACGAGGAACTCTGGAATGGTCCGGAGATAAAGTTTAATATATGGGATAATAGTGTTTGATCTCCAGAAGGGTTCCGGAATTTACCGGAAGGGGTTCCGGATGTTTCCCGAAATGTTTGGGTACGAGAACACGTTATTTGGGCCAAAGGGGAAAGCCCACGAGGCTTTTGGAAAGTGCAAAAGGAAGTTTTGCAGAGACCAGAGGCTAGACGCCAGGAACCCTGGCGTCTAGGGGGTAGACGCCGGGAACCCTGGCGTCTAGCCCTGGAGTCCGTGTATGACTCTCGCCTTTCGGGAAAAACCGACTTTGAGGAGGCTTTTACTCCAAGTTTCGACCCCAAGGCTCAACATATAAATAGAGGGGCAGGGCTAGCACCAAAGACACATCAAGAAACACCAAGCCGTGTGCCGGCAACCCTGTCCCCTCTAGTTTATCCTCCATCATAGTTTCCGTAGTGCTTAGGCGAAGCCCTGCGGAGATTGTTCTTCACCAACACCTTCACCATGTCGTCGTGCTGCCGGAACTCATCTACTACTTCGCCCGTCTTGCTGGATCGAGAAGGCGAGGACGTCATCGAGCTGAACGTGTGCAGAACTCGGAGGTGCCGTGCGTTCGGTACTTGGACCGGTCGGATCGTGAAGACGTATGACTACATCAACCGCGTTGATAAACGCTTCCGCTTAGCGATCTTCAAGGGTATGAAGATACGCTCCCCCTCTCGTTGCTATGCATCACCATGATCTTGCGTGTGCGTAGGATTTTTTTTGAAATTACTATGTTCCCCAACAGTGGTATCAGAGCCAGGTTTTATGCGTAGATGTTATATGCACGAGTAGAACACAAGTGAGTTGTGGGTGATACAAGTCATAATGCTTACCAGCATGTCATACTTTGGTTCGGCGGTATTGTTGGATGAAGCGGCCCGGACCGACATTACGCGTACGCTTACGCGAGACTGGTTTTACCGCCGTGCTTTGCACACAGGTGACTAGCAGGTGTCAGTTTCTCCAACTTTAGTTGAACCGAGTGTGGCTATGCCCGGTCCTTGTGAAGGTTAAAACAGCTCCAACTTGACAAACTATCATTGTGGTTTTGATGCATAGGTAAGAACGGTTCTTGCTAAGCCCGTAGAAGCCACGTAAAATTTGCAACAACAAAGTAGAGGATGTCTAACTTGTTTTTGCAGGGCATGTTGTGATGTGATATGGTCAAGACATGATGCTATATTTTATTGTATGAGATGATCATGTTTTGTAACCAAGTTATCGGCAACTGGCAGGAGCCATATGGTTGTCGCTTTATTGTATGCAATGCAATCACCCTATAATGCTTTACTTTATCACTAAGCGGTAGCAATAGTCGTAGAAGCATAAGATTGGCGAGACGACAATGATGCTACGATGAAGATCGAGGTGTCGCGCCGATGACGATGGTGATCATGGAGGTGCTTCGGAGATGGAGATCACAAGCACAAGATGATGATGGCCATATCATATCACTTATATTGATTGCATGTGATGTTTATCTTTTATGCATCTTATCTTGCTTTGATTGATGGTAGCATTATAAGATGATCTCTCACTAAATTTCAAGATAAAAAGTGTTCTCCCCCAGTATGCACCATTGCCAAAGTTCATCGTGCCCAGACACCACGTGATGATCGGGTGTGATAAGCTCTACGTCCATCTACAACGGGTGCAAGCCAGTTTTGCACACGCAGAATACTCAGGTTAAACTTGACGAGCCTAGCATATGCAGATATGGCCTCGGAACACTGAGACCGAAAGGTCGAGCGTGAATCATATAGTAGATATGATCAACATAGTGATGTTCACCATTGAAAGCTACTCCATTTCATGTGATGATCGGTTATGGTTTAGTTGATTTGGATCACGTGATCACTTAGAGGATTAGAGGGATGTCTTTCTAAGTGGGAGTTCTTAAGTAATATGATTAATTGAACTTAAATTTATCATGAACTTAGTCCTGGTAGTATTTTGCAAATTATGTTGTAGATCAATAGCTTGCGTTGTTGCTTTCATATGTTTATTTTGATATGTTCCTAGAGAAAATTGTGTTGAAAGATGTTAGTAGCAATGATGCGGATTGGATCCATGATCTAAGGTTTATCCTCATTTGCTGCACAGAAGAATTATGTCCTTAATGCACCGCTAGGTGACAGACCTATTGCAGGAGCAGATGCATACGTTATGAACGTTTGGCTAGCTCAATATGATGACTACTTGATAGTTTAGTGCACCATGCTTAACGGCTTAGAATCGGGACTTCAAAGACGTTTTTGAACGTCATGGACCATATGAGATGTTCTAGGAGTTGAAGTTAATATTTCAAGCAAGTACCCGAGTTGAGAGATATGAAGTCTCCAACAAGTTCTATGGCTAAAAGATGGAGGAGAATCGCTCAACTAGTGAGCATGTGCTCAGATTGTCTGGGTACTACAATCGCTTGAATCAAGTGGGAGTTGATCTTCCAGATAAGATAGTGACTGACAGAGTTCTCTAGTAACCATCACCAAGTTAGTAGAACTTTGTGATGAACTATAGTATGCAAGGGATGACGTAAACGATTCCTGAGCTCTTCGTGATGTTGAAATCAACGAAGGTAGAAATCAAGAAAGAGCATCAAGTGTTGATGGTTGACAAGATCACTAGTTTCAAGAAAAGGGCAAAGGGAAAGAAAGGAACTTCAAGTAGAATGACAAGCAAGTTGTCACTCCCACGAAGAAGCCCAAAGCTGAACCAAAGCCTGAAACTGAGTGCTTACACTTCAAAGGAAATGGTCATTGGAAACGGAAATACCCTGAATATTTGGTGGATAAGAAGGATGGCAAAGTGAACAAGGGTATATTTGATATACAGGTTATTGATGTGTGACTTACTAGTGTTTATAGTAGCCCCTGAGTATTTGATACTTGTTCGGTTGCTAAAATTAGTAACTCGAAACAGGAGTTACAGAATAGACATAGGCTAGTTGAGGGTGAAGTGACGATGTGTGTTGGAAATGGTTCCAAGATTGATATGATTATCATCGCACACTCCCTATACTTCCGGGATTAGTGTTAAACCTAAATAAATGTTATTTGGCGTTTGCGTTGAGCATAAATATGATTTGATCATGTTTATTGCAATACGGTTATTCATTTAAAGTCAGAGAATAATTGTTGTTCTGTTTACATGAATAAAACCTTCAATGGTCATACACCCAATGAAAATAGTTTGTTGGATCTCGATCATAGTGATACACATATTCATTATATTGATGCCAAAAGATGCAAAGTTAATAATGATAGTGCAAACTTATATGTGGCACTGCCATTTGGGTCATATTGGTGTAAAGCGCATGAAGAAACTCCATAAAGATGGATTTTCGAAATCACTTGGTTATGAATCATTTGATGCTTGCGAACCGTGCCTTTTTGGGCAAGATGACTAAAACTCCGTTCTCCGGAACAATGGAATGAGCTACTGACTTGTTGGAAATAATATATACTGATGTATGCGATCCAATGGGTGTTGATGCTCATGGCAAGTATCATTATTTTCCGACCTTCATAGATGATTTGAGCAGATATGCGTATATCTACTTGATGAAACATAAGTCTGAAATAGTTGAAAAGTTCAAAGAATTTCAGAGTGAAGTGGAAAAATCATCGTAACAAGAAAATAAAGTTTCTATGATCTGATCGTAGAGATGAATATTTGAGCTACGAGTTTGGGCTTCATTTTAAACAGTGTGGAATAGTTTCACAGCTCACGCCACATGGAACACCACAGCGTAATGGTGTGTTCGAACGTCGTAACCGCACTTTATTGGATATGGTGCGATCTATGATGTATCTTAGCGATTTACCACCATCGTTTTGGGGTTATGCATTAGAGACAGCTGCATTCACGTTAAAAGGGCACCATCTAAATCCGTTGAGATGACACCATATGAACTGTGGTTTAGCAAGAAACCCAAGTTGTCGTTTCTTAAAGTTTGGGGTTGCGATGCTTATGTGAAAAAGTTTCATCCTGATAAGCTCAAACCCAAATCGGAGAAGTGCGTCTTCTTATAATACCCAAAGGAAACTATTGGGTACACCTTCTATCACAGATCCGAAGGCAAGATATTCGTTGCTAAGAATGGATCCTTTCTAGAGAAGGAGTTTCTCTCGAAAGAAGTGAGTGGGAGGAAAGTAGAACTTGATAAGGTAATTGTACCTTCTCCCAAATTGGAAAGTAGTTAATCACAGAAATTGGTTCCAGTGATTTTCTACACCAATTAGTGAGGAAGCTAATGATGATGATCATGAAACTTCAGATTAAGTTACTACAGAACCTCGTAGTTTTTCCAAAGTACAGTCCGCACCAGAGTGGTACGGTAATCCTGTTCTGGAAGTCATGTTACTAGACCATGATGAACCTACGAACTATGAGGAAGCGATGATGAGCCCAGATTCCGCGAAATGGCTTGAGGCCATGAAATCTGAGATAGGATCCATGTATGAGAAAAAAGTGTGGACTTTGGTGGACTTGCCCGATGATCGGCAATCCATAGAAAATAAATGGATATTCAAGAGGAAGACGGACATTGATAGTAGTGTTACTATCTACAAAGCTTGACTCGTCGCAAAGGGTTTTTCGACAAGTTAAAGGTGTTGAATACAATGAGATTTTCTCACTTGTATCGATGCTTAAAAGTCTGTCTGAATCATGTTAGCAATTGCCACATTTTATGAAATCTAGCAAATGGATGTCGAAACTGCATTCCTTAATGGATTTATTAATGAAGAGTTGTATATGATGCAACCAGAATATTTTGTCAATCCTAAAGGTGCTAACAAAATGTGCAAGCTCCAGCGATCCATCTATGGATTGGTGCAAGCATCTCGGAGTTGGAATTCACGCTTTGATGAGTTGATCAAAGCATATGATTTTATACAGACTTTTGGAGAAGCCTGTATTTACAATAAAGTGAGTGGGAGCACTAAAGCATTTCTGATAAGTATATGTGAATGACATATTGTTGATCGGAAATAATGTATAATTATTCTACAAAGCATAAAGGAGTGTTTGAAAGGAGTTTTTCAAAGAAAGACCTTGGTGAAGCTGCTTACATATTGAGCATCAAGATCTATATAGATAGATCAAGACGCTTGATGAATTTTTTCAATGAATACATACCTTGACAAGATTTTGAAGTAGTTCAAAATGGAACAGTCAAAGAAAGAGTTCTTGCCTGTGTTACAAGGTGTGAAATTGAGTAAGACTCAAAGCCCGACCACAACAGAAGATAGAAAGAGAATGAAAAGTCATTCCCTATGCCTCAGTCATAGGTTCTATAAAGTATGCTATGCTATGTACCAGACCTATTGTATACCTTGCTCCGAGTTTGGCAAAGGAATACAATTTTGATCTAAGAGTAGATCACTGGACAGCGGTCAAGAATATCCTTAGTGAGGACTAAGGAGATGTTTCTCGATTATGGAGGTGATAAAAGAGTTCGTCGTAAAGAGTTACATCGATGCAAGCTTTTACACCGATCCAGATGACTCTAAGTTTCAATCTGGATACATATTGAAAGTGGGAGCAATTAGCTAGAGTAGCTCCGTGCAGAGCATTGTAGACATAGAATATTTGCAAAATACATACGGCTCTGAATGTGACAGACCCGTTGACTAAAATTCTCTCAAAAGCAAAACATGATCATACCTTAGTACTCTTTGGGTGTTAATCACATAGCGATGTGAACTAGATTATTGACTCTAGTAAACCCTTCGGGTGTTGGTCACATGACGATGTGAACTATGGGTGTTAATCACATACAGATGTGAATATTGATGTTAAATCACATGGCGATGTGAACTAGATTATTGACTCTAGTGCAAGTGGGAGACTGAAGGAAATATGCCCTAGAGGCAATAATAAAGTTATTATTTATTTCCTTATATCATGATAAATGTTTATTATTCATGCTAGAATTGTATTAACCGGAAACATAATACATGTGTGAATACATAAACAAACAGAGTGTCACTAGTATGCCTCTACTTGACTAGCTCGTTGATCAAAGATGGTTAAGTTTCCTAGCCATAGACATGAGTTGTCATTTGATTAACGGGATCACATCATTAGGAGAATGATGTGATTGACTTGACCCATTTCGTTAGCTTAGCAATCGATCATTTAGTATGTTGCTATTGCTTTCTTCATGACTTATACATGTTCCTATGACTATGAGATTATGCAACTCCCGTTTACTGGAGGAACACTTTGTGTGCTACCAAACGTCACAATATAACTGGGTGATTATAAAGGTGCTCTACAGGTGTCTCCGAAGGTACTTGTTGGGTTGGCGTATTTCGAGATTAGGATTTGTCACTCCGATTGTCGGAGAGGTATCTCTGGGCCCTCTCGGTAATGCACATCACTTAAGCCTTGCAAGCATTGCAACTAATGAGTTAGTTGCGAGATGATGTATTACGAAACGTGTAAAGAGACTTGCCGGTAACGAGATTGAACTTGGTATTAAGATACCGACGATCGAATCTCGGGCAAGTAACATACCGATGACAAAGGGGAACCAACGTATGTTGTTATGCGGTTTGACCGATAAAGATCTTCATAGAATATGTGGGAGCCAATATGGGCATCCAGGTCCCGCTATTGGTTATTGACCGGAGACGTGTCTCGGTCATGTCTACATAGTTCTCGAACCCGTAGGGTCCGCACGCTTAACGTTTCGTCGACGATATAGTATTATATGAGTTATGTATGTTGGTGACCGAATGTTGTTCGGAGTCCCGGATGAGATCATGGACATGACGAGGAACTCTGGAATGGTCCGGAGATAAAGTTTAATATATGGGATAATAGTGTTTGATCTCCGGAAGGGTTCCGGAATTCAACGGAAGGGGTTCCGGATGTTTCCCGAAATGTTTGGGTACGAGAACACGTTATTTGGGCCAAAGGGGAAAGCCCACGAGGCTTTTGGAAAGTGCAAAAGGAAGTTTTGCGGAGATCAGAGGCTAGACGCCGGGAACCCTGGCGTCTAGCCCTGGAGTCCGTGTATGACTCTCGCCTTTCGGGAAAAACCGACTTTGAGGAGGCTTTTACTCCAAGTTTCGACCCCAAGGCTCAACATATAAATAGAGGGGCAGGGCTAGCACCAAAGACACATCAAGAAACACCAAGCCGAGTGCCGGCAACCCCGTCCCCTCTAGTTTATCCTCCGTCATAGTTTCCGTAGTGCTTAGGCGAAGCCCTGCGGAGATTGTTCTTCACCAACACCGTCACCACGCCGTCGTGCTGCTGGAACTCATCTACTACTTCGCCCGTCTTGCTGGATCGAGAAGGCGAGGACGTCATCGAGCTGAACGTGTGCAGTACTCGGAGGTGCCGTGCGTTCGGTACTTGGACCGGTCGGATCATGAAGACGTATGACTACATCAACCGCGTTGATGAACGCTTCCGCTTAGCGATCTTCAAGGGTATGAAGATACGCTCTCCCTCTCGTTGCTATGCATCACCATGATTGCGTGTGCGTAGGATTTTTTTTTGAAATTACTATGTTCCCCAACACAAATATATGCAAAAATATGCAAACATAACAACAATCTGTCTAAACAAAACAGTCTGTAACGTGTTGGCCTCCAAGCGCAGAGTTTTGTAGGACAGTATAAATTTGCCCTCAAGTGGATGACCTAAGCTTTATCAATCCGTGAGAGGTGTAGGATGAAGATGGTCTCTCTCAAACTACCCTGCAACCAAATACAAGAAATCTCTTGTGTCCCTAGCACACCCAATACAATGACAAATTGTATAGGTGCACTAGTTCGGTGAAGAGATGGTGATAAAAGTGTAATATTGATGGTAGAAATATATTTTTATAATCTGAATAAATAAAAATAGCAAGGTAGAAAATAGTAAACGGGCACAAAAATGGTACCGCAATGCTTGAAAACAAGGCCTAGGTTCCATACTTTCACTAGTGCAATCTCTCAACAGTGCTAACATAGTTGGATCATATGATTATCCCTCAAAGTGCAATAAAGAATCACTCCCGAGTTCCTATTAGCGGAGAACAAAATATAGAAATTGTTTGTAGGGTACGAAACCACCTCAAAGCTATTCTTTCCGATCAATCTATCCTAGAGTTCGTACTAAAATAACGCAAGCTATTCTTTCCGATCGATCTAATCAAGAGTTCATACTAAAATAACACCATAGCAAATTCATATTCATAATACTCAATCCACACAAAGAACTACAAGGAGACCCCAAAGTTTCTATTGGAGAAAAGATAATAAAAACATGCATCAACCCCTATGCATATATTACCCCAATGTCGCCTCGGGAATCCGCAGGTTGAGTGCCATAACATACATCAAGTGAATCAATATGATACCCCATTGTCACCTCAAGTATTCATACCGCAAGACATACATCATGTGTTCTCATATCTGAATATTCAATCCGAAAAGATTCAATTCATCACAACAAGAGTATAGAGGGGAGAAACATCATATGATCCATATATGTTAACAAAGCCCATGTTATGGATCACGAGAGAGAGAGAGAGAGAGAGAGAGAGAGAGAGAGAGAGATTAAACACATAGCTACTGGTACAAACCCTCAGCCCCGAGGGTGGACTACTCCCTCCTCATTGTGGTGGCCGCTGGGATGATGAAAATGGCCACCGGAGATGATTCCCCCCTCTGGCAGGGTGCCGGAACGAGGTCTAGATTGGTTTTCGGTGGCTACAAAGCCTTGTGGCTCATGCAACTTCTGATCTAGGGCTACCCCCAAGAGTTTTGGAATATTTGTGAATTTATAGGGTGAAGAAGGAGTGCGGGAGGCCACCGAGGTGGGCACAACCCACCTGGGCGCGCCTGGGGGCCCAGGCGCGCCCTGGTGAGTTATGCCCCCCTCGGGGCACTGTCGTGGTACTAAGTCTAACAGTAAGAGTAGGGGGGTACATATGAGGAGGCAAGGCCCTAGCTACGGTGAGGTTGTACACACGAGTTTACGAGTTTAGACCCCTCTCAGAGGAGGTAAAAGCCCTACGTCTTGGTGCCCTAAGGCGGTCGACTGGAATATGGGTGTGTCTTACAAGGGGTGCGAACCCTTGTCCCAGAGGAGGGGGGTGGCTTATATAGAGTGGGCCAGGACCCCAGCCAGCCTCCGTTACAGGGGTTCAATGTATATTAAGATAGGGCGTTACTGGTAACACCAGCTCTAAAGTGCTATTAATGATCTTTAAGACTACAAAGTGAGCGCCTAACCGTCGCCATCGTAAGTGACTCTAGGTCTTCTGTACTCCAAGTGATTTCCTGTATGGTCGAATGACTTCATCCAGGTCGAGTGAAATTGGGGATATCCGAGTGAGATGACTGGTCGAGTTGATTGGATTGTACCCGATGGCTTCAATCGGTACTCCTTGCTATACTTTGAATGCCCTTGCTTCTAGGGTAGTGACCTTGGGTAGGGCGTATAGGTTAGGTCCATGACCCTACCCTAGGTCTATGGTATCGTCACTAGCCCCCGAATGGATTGAGGTCCGATTGAAAAGAGAGTTTAAGTGGACCTTGACTCGACTCTCATGCTTCATAGGCGTTCTTGTTGAGCTCGAAGGTCATGCTGAAATTTCGACTTCATTTCAGTCGCCTTGATCGATTCAGAGGTCGTCGAGTGAACTTATGCTGGCAATCTTCAATTGTTGATATGGTGTGAAATCTTCGGCGCGATTGGTTACCGCAGCTCCCAGATCTCACGGGATTCAAAAATTTGGGGAAGCGCGCGAGGCGGAGCGTGCCACAGTAAACGGGACGGATAGACGTGGGTGCCTTGATTTCTGTGCCACCTTTTTTGCCATGTATCCGGTGCGTGATTGTTGCGGAATTTGACAGGATCGCTCGGGCCCACGCGTCAGCCACTCGGAAGTAGGCCCATAAAAGGCGTCGAGGCTGATGCATTTACACAATGCGCTCCCATTCCCATTCTTCTTCCTCTGCTTCTCCACTGCTTCCTCTTTCGCCCTCGATGCCGCCGCTCCGCTCGTGCGCAGCCGACCACAATGGTGAAGGATAAGGCGGCGGCTCTGGAGCATGCGAAGAAAGCGACAGCGACGGTGAAGGGCAAGCAAACGAGTCGGGGATCGTCGTCGAGGTCCGGGTTGCCGCTTGGTTGTATCCAGGGGGACTGGATCCGATCCACGCTCTGGCCAGAGGATCTGGAAGATCTGGCCACCATGGGCTTGATCGCTGACGGGACTTCAAGGCTGCCGGGGGACGAGATGGAGCTTCAGCCGCGGGCGGGTGAGTGCGTCCTCCTTGCCACCCATGTCAACCGTGGTTTCTCCCTTCCCCCGCATCCGTTCTTTCAGGGTTTTCTGAACTTTTTCGGTGCTCAGCTTCACCATTTCTCTCCCAACACCATCACATACCTTACTTCATTCGTTTCTATGTGCGAAAACTTCTTGGGCTGTAGACTCCACTGGGGTCTCTTCAAACACATTTTCACAGTTCGTTCCCAAACTATGAAGAAGGCAAATCCGAGTGACGAGAGGACACACATGATTCAGATGTGTGGGGGTTTAGGGATTCAGATGAGGAAGAGGAGCACTTTTCCCCTATGGCACTTCCTGAGTCGGTTAGGGGCTGGCAGTCGACCTGGTTCTACTGCCAGGACATTGCGACCCCCGGTCAGTCGACCGATCTTCCTCCCTTTACCTTAGATCGAGTGCAGCAACCTTCTTCATTGATTGTGACTGCAACAAAGAAAGTAGACATGTTAGTCGAGAGGGTAGTTCAGTTGGTCCATCAGGGCGTAACTGGCATGGATTTACTGGAGGTGTTTCTTAGTCGACGCATCCAACCTCTCCAAGCCCATGATCATTCGATGTGGATGTATTCGGGCTCCAATGACACCGCTTGGGTCCACCCAGAGGAGGTACGCAATGAGACGGTGGCCCTGTGGCTGAAGAGCATTACCAAAAACAAAGATAACCCCAGGGGGCCAGGAGAGTCGATCCATTCAACACCGACAACCAGCCGGACAAGGTCTGATCCTTATTACCGAGTGTGCTTCATTCTATCTTGCAACTGCCTTTGAATCTGACTGATGTTTGATTAACTTCTTGCCTTGCAGGTTTATACTCAGATGTATTCGACGCCGAACAGGGAGCAAGCCCATGAGCAAGTCCAGGAGGGAGCGGATAGCGCAGAAGAGAGCGCCGACTGGCAATCTCCTAATGATGATGATGAAGAAGAGAGTGATGAGTCAGACGAGGAAGAAGAGGAGGTCGATTCACCACCTCGCACAGAGCGCCGATCCAAGCAGTCTCATGATCCAGCGGGCAGGCGTAACAAGGCTATGGCTCCGAGTACGCAAGTGCATAAGCGCACTCGGACTTCGCCTCCGGAGCCGGCCCAAGGTTTCCCCTTCAAAGTCTTGGAAGACCTTGCCCAAGATCAAGATGGACGTTCCCGTCGCTTCTGCGTGAGTGTTCTATCTTTCTGTGTTTTCCTACTGACTCATACTTCTGCTCTGACCGAGTGGGTTATGAATTTTTGTAGTGCTGCAACTTCCGGGACTTCCATGGATTTTGATAAGGCTCAAGATGACGAGGAGACTGAAGATGCGGCTACTTCAAAAGCTGGTACGATCCTACAATCTTGTGCTTGTTTTGTCGACAGAATCGTCGATCGATTGAGCCTCTATGGTTGCATTTTGTGTAGCCCCACGAGACGTCATGGAACTTCCAGACAACAATGAAGAAGCGCCTCCAAAGAATACGGGAAGGAGGGGCAGGGCTTCGAACAGGAGAATTGCTGCAGGCCAGGAGCCTCAGTCGACATCAGCGCCGGAGACGATGGTCCAGCGGTCCGGAGATCCGGCTCGGGCCACTGTTTCTTTTGCCAATCCTGTGTCGACTGACCGTCGCTCGACGTTGATTGCTCAAGTCTCTGCTTTGCCTGCATAGCTCCATGCTTCAGATCCTGTGATTGCTCTGACTGTACTGCCATCGTTGCTCTTTGCTGCACATCACACTCCAGACGACCCGACGGGTGCCGCCAAGGAAGCCATACTCCAAGCAAACCTTATGATGGAGCAGATGAAGGTGGTGCACGAGGCCAGTCAGGCTGGCTACAATGCCAGCTCTACTCTGCACGTTAATGTCAAGGTCAGTTGATTTCCGACTAATCTCTCAATTTGATTTTTGCCTTGCTATGATATAGTAGTTGTAGCTGCTGCTTCACTGTCCGTAAGATGTCCCTGGATGAGCATTTTGGAACCTTTATGTGCATCTATCATGAGTCTGCATTTACATCCAATCACCCACTGGGTGTTTTGACTTAGTGTTGAATAGCTCTTCTACTTGAGTCGACCAAGTCGAGTCGAGTGTATCTCTGAACCAGTGGGGGCACGCAAAGTGCACCCACTGGGTGTAGTCCCCGAGACTGTCGTCAGATGTTTGATTCGGCGGGGGTCTTTGTCGAATATTTTTTTGTTGTTCTTTCACTCGACGGAATAGTTTGATCTGAGTGGGTTTCAGACCAGTGGGGGCACACAGAGTGCACCCGCTGGGTGTAGTCCCCGAGACCACGGTCGATTGCAGGCAGTCGGCCGGGGTTTGAGCGTCTCGCTTTTTTTGCAACTCACGCTGGGCAGACCATGCTGAGTGGAAAACCGGACCAGTGGGGGCACGCCAAGTGCACACACTGGGTGTAGTCCCTGAGACTACTGTTGAATGTTTGATTCAGCAGTAGTCTTAGAGCGATTTTCGCTGTGATTGACCTTTGTTTCTGTCGACTAACACATCTTATTTGCTGACCGCAGAAATCTTGTGATCTTGGAGCTCAATTTGCTGAATTGGAGAGGAAACAGATCAGCCTCAACCTCGATATGGAGCTGGCCAAGAACAATCTCTAGAAGGCCTAGGAAGAAGCAGCTACCATGGGAGGTAATAATTCGTTGACTGTCCACATTATGACTTTTTTCCTTTTAGTCTCTTGAACCGAGTGACTCCACTCGAACAGATGTGCATAGTGAAAATCGTCAACTCCAAGCTCATCTGAAGAATGCTATTTCTTTAGAGAAAATGAAGCAGGCTCTGGAGAAAAAGGATCAAGACCTTGCCGCAACACAGAAGGAGGCGCGAGAGAAAACAACACTTGTCGAGAAGAAGCTGGCCTCGGTCAGCAAGTTGGAAGAGGAGAACTCCAAGCTAAATACTGCTGTTACTAAAGCCAACAAGGAGGTTGCGAGGCTAAAGAAGGACAAGGAGACCTTGACTAACAAGGTTGGAGATCTCACGGCAAAGAAGGGCGAACTAGAAGCTTATCTGGGAAGGCTTGCTGAGAAACTGGTCCTGAAGCTTGAAGGTACTTTCTCTCGTCCGACTGATTTGTGATCGTCGATTCATTATTTAACTGTCGACTCACCGCCTTTCTGACTATGCAGAACTCTATCAGGACTTCGAAGCAGAGACTGGGCGGATCGAGACAGATCTTGACCCCATGAACTCTCTTGTCAAGGATGATGTCGCGATGAACATGCTGCGGCTGGAGTCTCGTCTGGACAGTGTTGTGGATTATCTTGCTCGCCTGAAGGTGGTGATGTCATGGATTGACACTGAGCTCTGGCCCCAAGCGGAATTCCAGAATGATCTCGAGTCCCTGATGACTCGACTGAATGAAATCCCTGGTCGAGTGCAAGAGTGGAAGAAGTCGTCTGCTTGATGTGGCGCCAATGAGGCTCTGTCTTTGGTCCGAGTCCACTGCAAGGATGTCAGAGAAGACAAGCTGGCGGCTCTCAAGGTTGCCAACACCAAGAAGCTCAACTTCCAGTCCTTCATGGACACCTTCATCGACGCTGCTACTCGTATTGCAGAAATCATTGACCTTGACAGCTTCGTCGAGCCAGCAAGTCCTCCTCCTGCCGAGTGAACAAACATTATGCCCCACCTTTATTTGCCTCGGAATGCCGAGTGGTTTTCTAACTATTAAACTCTTTCAGGCCTAATGCCTGAGTACTTCTGCCCGCTATGGTTCTGAACTTTTGCGGGGTTTATCTGAACTTGATTTTTCTTTGAATATGGCGGCTTTGCCTTTACCACTTCTGGATCTTTTTCAGTTCCAAGAGGACTTGACTTCCCTCGTAGTAGACGTTTTACTTGTGACGCGGCTCCGACGATGTGCTTGATTGGCACCTCGTCGCCCTTGCGGATCGTGATGGAGCGCATGTTGTACTTGTGACACAGCTCAGACGACGTGCTCGGATGGCACCTCGTCATCCTTGCATATTGGGATGGAGCATACGTTGTACTTGTGATGCAGCTCAGAGGGTCTTTGTGACTTAGGCGAGTGCGGGGTCGCAGCTAAGCTTCCGAGTGGGACGGTTGCTCTCCACTCGAATTGTTTTTTTAACTTAGGCGAGTGCGGGGTCGCAGCTAAGCCCCCGAGTGGGAGGATTGCTCTCTACTCGGAGTGTTTTATAACTTAGGCGAGTACGGGGTGATACGTCTCCGTCATATTTATAATTTTTGATTGTTCCATGCCAATGTTCTACAACTTTTACATACTTTTGGCAACTTTTTACACTATTTTTGGGACTAACATATTGATCCAGTGCCAGTTCCTGTTTGTTGCATGTTTTATGTTTCGCAGAAAACCCATATCAAACGGAGTCCAAACAAGATAAAAACGGACGGAGAATATTTTTGGAATATTTGTGATATTTGGGAAGAAGAATCAACGCGAGACGGTGCTCGAGGGGGCCACGAGGCAAGGGGCGCCCCCTGACCCTCGTGGGCACCCCATAAGGCAGTTGCTGCTCTTCTTTTGCGGCAAGAAAGCTAATACGTGGCAAATGTTTCAATCCAATCAGAGTTACGGATCTCCGGATATATAAGAAACAGTGAAAGGCCAGAATTAGGAACGCAGAAACAAAGAGAGACAGAGAGACAGATCCAATCTCGGAGGGGCTCTCGCCCCTCCCACGCCATGGAGACCATGGACCAGAGGGGAAATCCTTCTACCGTCTAGGGAGAAGGTCAAGGAAGAAGAAGAAGAAGGGGGGCTCTCTCTCCCTTGCTTCCGGTGGCGCCGGAACGCCGCCGGGGGTCATCATCATCACCGTGATCTACACCAACACCTCGTCATCTTCACCAACATCTCCATCACCTTCCCCCATCTATATTCAGCGGTCCACTCTCCCGCAACCCGTTGTACCGTCTACTTGAACATGGTGCTTTATGCTTCATATTATTATCCAATGATGTGTTGCCATCTTATGATGTCTGAGTAGATTTTTGTTGTCCTATCGGTAATTGGTGAATTGCTATGATTGGTTTAATTTGCTGTCCTATTGTGCCCTCCGTGTCATGCAAGCATGAGGGATTCCCGCTGTAGGGTGTTGCAATACGTTCATGATTCACTTATAGTGGGTTGCTTGAGTGACAGAAGCATAAACCCGAGTAAGGGGGTTGTGGCGTATGGGATAAAGGGGACTTGATGCTTTAATGCTATGGTTGGGTTTTACCTTAATTATCTTTAGTAGTTGCGGAAGCTTGCTATAGTTCCATTCATAAGTGCATATGATCCAAGAATAGAAAGTATGTTAGCTTATGCCTCTCCCACATAAAACTTGCTATCGGTCTAGTAAAGTAGTCAATTACTTAGGGACAATTCCACAACTCCTACCACCACTTTTCCACACTCGCTATATTTACTTATTGCTTATTTATCTAAACATCCCCTAGTTTTTATTTACGTGCTCTTTATATTCTTGCAACTCTATCCAACAACACCTACAAAGTACTTCTAGTTTCATACTTGTTCTAGGTAAAGCGAATGTCAAGCGTGCGTAGAGTTGTATCGGTGGTCGATAGAACTTGAGGGAATATTTGTTCTACCTTTAGCTCCTCGTTGGGTTCGACACTCTTACTTATCGAAAGAGGCTACAATTGATCCCCTATACTTGTTGGGTTATCAAGACCTTTCTCTGGCGTTGTTGCCAGGGAGTCATAGCGTGGGGTGAATATTCTCGTGTGTGCTTGTTTGCTTTATCACTAAGTAATTTTTATTTGATGTTCTTAGTTGTTTTCTATCTTTAGTTATGGATATGGAACACGAAATACCAAAAAAAATAGGTGTACTTGCTACTCATGGAGATGGGGAACCTCCTAAAACCCTCGATGCTCATTATGTGAAAGATATTATGTACTACTTTGATAATCCTGAGAAAACCCCATTCAATTATGTTATGGGAGACACGTTGGATCAACGTGAATACTTTAGGGATTATCGCTTGACACAAAAAGGGAAACTATTATGGGATCAAATTTATATGTTGCATTGGTATGCTCGGCAACTAAGCTTGAGATATGATTATACTTGTTGCTCTAGGATGAAGGCTCCAGACCTTCCCTTTTCATGCAAATTTAATGATAATGAAACCTTAACTTCTTATGCTAATGGTATATATGATTACTATGATGTGGAACAAATAGAAGAATACATTGCTTTTAGGGGCGCTTACGAAATTGAATCTTTGTTTAAAGAGTGTGAAAATCTTGGTGATGATGTTTACAAACCTGAAATTTTTGCCATACTTAAATATTTCTATGAAAATTATGAATTAAATTCTGATATTGATGCATTTATTGAGGAAGTCTCCCCTGTCCAAGAAGAGATTATTATTTTGCAGGAGTCTATGGAAAAAGAAATTGATGAAACTGTGAGCTCATTGGATGAAAAAGTTGATGAGGAGAGCGAACAAAAAAAGGAGGAAGAGCGGATTAGCTACCCATGCCCACCTTCTAATGAGATTAACTCTTCGACTCATACATTGTTTAATTCCCCTTTGTGCTTACCGAAGGTTGATTTCTATGATGATTGTTATGATCCCGTTGATGCTTTTGAAATATCCCTTTTTGATGATGCTTGTGGCCAAGATGCCAATATGAATTATGCTTATGGATATGAACTTGCTATAGTTTCTTATGTTAAACATGAAATTGTTGCTATTGCACCCACGCATGATAGTCCTATTATCCTTTTTGAATTCTCCAAACTACACTATATCGGAGAAGTTTGGGCTTATTAAGGATTATATTGATGGGCTGCCTTTTACCATTGCACATGATGATTTTGATAGATATAATATGCATGTGCTTGCTGCTCCTACTTGCAATTATTACGAGAGAGGAACTACATCTCTGCCTCTCCATGTTTCCAATATGATAAAATTGCAAGAAACTCTTTATACTATGCATTGGCCTTTACTATGTGTGCATGAATTGTTCTTTCATGACATGCCGATGCATAGAAAGAGAGTTAGACTTTGTTGTTGCATGATATATGTTACTTTGTGCTCACTACTAAATTACAAATCATTGTTAATTAAAATTGGCTTTGATATACCTTGGGATCCGGGTGGATCCATTACTTGAGCACTATATGCCTAGCTTAATGGCTTTAAAGAAAGCGCTGCCAGGGAGACAACCCGGAAGTTTTAGAGAGTCATTTATTTCTGTTTAGTGCTTTTATATAGTCTAAAAACAAAAAATAAATAAAGAGAGGAACCCAAAACTTTTCAAAAAGGAAAGTGAAAGTGAGAGAGACAAGCATTGTTGAAGTGGGAGAGCTCCTTGAACTTTGTTCATGCTCACGGAAACTTTGTGAATCTTAATTACAGAAACTTTTCATCAAAAGTAATTACCCCCTTGTAAAATTCCATTGTATTATAAAAATAATCTGCCGAGGTTTGCCTTTAGGATGTTTACAATGCTTGTTGGTTTGCGCAGTGCAGGACAGAAACTTTGGCTGTAGTGTGCGATTTTACATTTTTTACTGGAACGTCAAACGGTTCTGAAACTTTTTGCACTGTCTTGCTGTACAAATTGTTTATTTTTCCTAATTGTAGCAGAATGTTTGGGGTACCATAAGTATGGTGAATGTTCAGATTACTACAGACTGTTCTGTTTTTGACAGATTCTGTTTTTGATGCATAGCTTGCTTGTTTTGATGAAACTTTCAATTTCTATTAGTGGATTAAGCCATGGAAAAGTTATATTACAGTAGATATAATGCAAAAACAAAATATGAATTGGTTTGCAACAGTACTTAGAGTAGTGATTTGCTTTATTATACTAACGGATCTCACCGAGTTTTCTGTTGAAGTTTTGTGTGGATGAAGTGTTTGACCGAGGAGGTCTCGATATGAGGAAAAGGAAGAGAGGCAAGAGCTCAAGCTTGGGGATTCCCAAGGCACTCCAAGTAAATATTCAAGGAGACTCAAGCGTCTAAGCTTGGGGATGCCCCGGAAGGCATCCCCTCTTTCTTCAACAAGTATCGGTATGTTTTCGGATTCGTTTCGTTCATGCGATATGTGCAAGTCTTGGAGCATCTTTTGCATTTAGTTTTCACTTTTCTTTTATGCACCATGCTAGTATGAGATAGTCATGGTTTATTTATAGAATGCTCTTTGCACTTCACTTAAATCTTTTGAGTATGGCTTTATAGAATGCTTCATGTGCTTCACTTATATCATTTGAAGTTTGGATTGCGTGTTTCTCTTCACATAGAAAACCGCCATTTGTAGAATGCTCTTTTGCTTCACTTATATTTATTAGAGCATGGGCATATCTTTTGTAGAAAGAATTAAACTCTCTTGCTTCACTTATATCTATTTAGAGAGATGACAGGAATTGGTCATTCACATGGTTAGTCATAAAATCCTACATAAAACTTGTGGATCACTGAATATGATATGTTTGATTCCTTGCAATAGATTTGCGATATAGAGATGATAATATGTGGGAGGTTCTGGTAAATGGTTGTGTTTAGTAAGGATATTGGTGTTAAGGTTTGTGATTCCCGAAGCATGCACGTATGGTCTACTAACTATGTAACCAATATGGCGCACATTGAATTTTGATTGTTTATCTTTGCGTCAAGGTCGGGGGCGCGCGATGGTTAACTCCTACCAACCTCCCCCCTAGGAGCATGCGTAGTAGTACTTTGCTTTGAGGGCTAATAAACTTTTGCAATAAGTACATGAGTTCTTTATGACTAATCTAAGTCCATGGATTATACGCACTCTCACCCTTCCATCATTGCTAGCCTCTTCGGTACCGTGCATTGCCCTTTCTCACCTCGAGAGTTGGTGCAAACTTCGCCGGTGCATCCAAACACCATGATGTGATACACTCTATCACACATAAGCCTCCTTATATCTTCCTCAAAACAGCCACCATACCTACCTATCATGGCATTTCCATAGCCATTCCGAGATATATTGCCATGCAACTTCCATCATCATCATATACATGACTTGAGAATTCATTGTCATATTACCTTGCATGATCGTAAGATAGCTAGCATGATGTTTTCATGGCTTGTCCATTTTTTGTTATCTTTGCTATGCTAGATCATTGCACATCCCGGTACACCGCTGGAAGCATTCATATAGAGTCATATTTTTGTTTTAATATCGAGTTGTAATATTGAGTTGTAAGTAAATAAAAGTGTGATGATAATCATTATTAGAGCATTGCCCCATGTGAAAAAAGAGGCCAAAGAATCCTAAATAAAAAAAGGGGCCCAAAGAAGCCCGCCCAAAAAAAAAGAAAAAAGGGGGCATACTATCCTTTTTCCACACTTGTGCTTCAGAGTAGCACCATGTTCTTCATATAGACAGTCTCCTATATTGTCACTTTCATATACTAGTGGGAATATTCATTATAGAACTTGGCTTGTATATTCCGATGATGGGCTTCCTCAAATGCCCGAGGTCTTCATGAGCAAGCAAGTTGGATGCACACCCACTTAGTTTTCAGTTTGAGCTTTCATACACTTATAGCTCTAGTGCATCCGTTGCATGGCAATCCCTACTCCTCACATTGACATCAATTTATGGGCATCTCCATAGCCCGTTGATTAGCCGCGTCAATGTGAGACTTTCTCCCTTTTTGTCTTCTCCACACAACCTCCACCATCATACTCTATTCCACCTATAGTGCTATATCCATGGCTGATGACCCACAAGTATACGGGATAGTTGTAGCCTCTTTCGATAAGTAAGAGTGTCGAACCCAACGAGGAGCTAAAGGTAGAACAAATACTCTCTCAAGTCCTATCTGCCACTGATACGACTCTACGCATGCTTGACGTTCGCTTTACCTAGAACAAGTATGAAACTAGAATTACTTTGTAGGTGTTGTTGGATAGGTTTGCAAGAATATAAAGAACACGTAAATAAAAACTAGGGGCTGTTTAGATAAAGAAGCAATAAAGTAAATATAGCGAGTGTGGAAAAGTGGTGGTAGGAGTTGTGAAATTGTCCCTAAGCAATTGACTACTTTACTAGACCGATAGCAAGTTTTATGTGGGAGAGGCCACTGCTAGCATGTCATCCCTGACTTGGAATTCTATGCACTTATGATTGAAACTATTAGCAAGCATCCGCAACTACTAACGTTCATTAAGGTAAAACCCAACCATAGCATTAAGATATATTGGCCCCCCTTCAATCCCGTATGCATCAATTTCTATGCTAGGTTGAAGCTTCTGTCACTCTTGCCCTCCAATACATAGTCCTATCAACATACAACTAACCCTATGGTGTGATCCACACGCGCGCTCATATGATGGGCACCAAATGACAGCAACATAACCACAAGCAAATTAAATCAATCATAGCAATTCATCAACCACCAATAGGACAACGAAAATCTACCCAGACATCATAGAATGGAACACATCATTGGATAACAATATGAAGCATAAAACACCATGTTCAAGTAGAGGGTACAACGAGTTGCGGGAGAGTGGACCGCTGAATATAGAAGGGAGAAGGTGATGGAGATGTTGGTGAAGATGATGGCGGTGTTGGTGAAGATCGCGGTGATGATGATGGCCCTCGGTGGCGTTCCGGCGCCACCGGAAGCAAGGGGGAGAGAGCCCCCTTCTTCTTCTTCTTCCTTGACCTTCTCCCTAGATGGGAGAAGGGTTTCCCCTCTGGTCCTTGGCTCCCATGGTGTGGGAGGGGTGAGAGCCCCTCCGAGATTGGATCTATCTCTCTGTCCCTCTCTGTTTTTGCGTTCCCTGATTCTGCCTCTTCACCGTTTCTTTTATATCCGGAGATCCGTAACTCTGATTGGGGTGAATCTTACGCCCAGATCTTTCTCATAAAATTAGCTTTCTTTCAGAAAAATAAGAGAGTCAACCGCCTTATGGGGAGACCAAGAGGGTCCAGGGCGCGCCCCCTGTCTCGTGGCCCCCTCGGGCACCGTCTCGCGTTGATTTTACTTCCCAAAAATCACAAATATTCCAAAATAATTCTCCATCCGTTTTTATCCTGTTTGGACTCCGTTTGATATGGTTTTTCTGCGAAACATAAAAACATGCAAACAAATAGGAACTGGCACTGGGCACTGGATCAATATGTTAGTCCCAAAAATAATATAAAAAGTTGCCAAAAGTATATGAAAGTTGAATAATATTGGCATGGAACAATCAAAAATTATAGATACGACAGAGACATATCAGCATCTCCAAGCTTAATTCCTGCTCGTCCTCGAGTAGGTAAATGATAAAAAGATAATTTTTGATGTGGAATGCTACCTAGCATAATCTTGATCATATGTCTAATCATGGCATGAATATTAAGACACGAGTGATTCAAAGCAATAGTCTATCGTTTGACATAAAAATAATAATACTTCAAGCATACTAATAAAGCAATTATGTCTTATCAAAATAACATAGCCAAAGAAAGCTTATCCCTACAAAATCATATAGTTTGGCCATGCTTCATTTTCGTCACACAAAATGCTCCCATCATGCACAACACCCGGTTTCAACCAAGAAATTGGTTCATACTTTTAACGCACTTCAGCCTTTTCAACGCTCACGCAATATATGAGCGCAAGCCATGTACATAGCACTATGGGTGGAGTAGAGTATGATGATGGAGGTTGTGTGGAGAAGAAAAAAAGGGAGAAAGTCTCACATCGATGCAGCTAATCAATGGGCTATGGAGATGCCCATCAATTGATGTCAATGCGAGGAGTAGGGATTGCCATGCAACAGATGCACTAAGAGCTATAAGTGTATGAAAGCTCAAACTGGAAACTAAGTGGGTGTGCATCCAACTTGCTTTTTCATGAAGACCTCGGGCATTTGAGGAAGCCCATCATCGAAATATACAAGCCATATAATGAAAATTCCCACTAGTGTATGAAAGTGATAACTCAAGAGACTCTCTATATGAAGAACATGGTGCTACTCTGAAGCACAAGTGTGGTAAAAGGATAGTAACATTTCCCCTTCTCTCTTTTTCTCTCATTTTTTTATTTTCTCTTTTTTTGGGCTTCTTTGGCCCCCTTTTTTTTATTTGGCTTCTTTGGCCTTTCTTTTTTTTCCATTAAGTCCGGAGTCTCATCCCGACTTGTGGGGGAATCATAGTCTCCATCATCCTTTCCTCACCGGGGCAAAGCTCTAATAATGATGATCATCACACTTTTACTTACTTAAAACTCAATATTACAACTCGATATCTAGAACAAAGATATTACTCTATATGAATGCCTCCGACGGTGTACCGGGATGCGCAATGATCTAGCGTAGCAATGACATCAAAAAACGAACAAGCCATGAAAACATCATGCTAGCTATCTTACGATCATGCAAGGCAATATGACAATGAATGCTCGAGTCATGTATATGATGATGATGGAAGTTGCATGGCAATATATCTCGGAATGGCTATGGAAATGCCATGCTAGGTAGGTATGGTGGCTGTTTTGAGGAAGATATAAGGAGGCTTATGTGTGATAGAGCGTATCATATCACGGGGTTTGGATGCACCAGCGAAGTTTGCACCAACTCTCGAGGTGAGAAAGGGCAATGCACGGTACCGTAGAGGCTAGCAAATTGTGGAAGGGTAAGAGTGCGTATAATCCATGGACTCACATTAGTCATAAAGAACTCATATACTTATTGCAAAAGTCTACTTGCCCTCGAAGCAAAGTACTACTACGCATGCTCCTAGGGGAAGGGTTGGTAGGAGTTAACCATCGTGCGATCCTGACCTCCACTCATAAGGAAAGCAATCAAAGAACACCCCATGCTTCAAATTTTTCACACAATGGTTACCATACGTGCATGCTACAGGACTTGCAAACCTCAACACAAGTATTTCTCAATTCACAATTACCCCACTAGCATGACTCTAATATCACCACATTTATATCACAAAACTATTGCAAGGAATCAAACATATCATATTCAGTGATCTACAAGTTTTATGTAGGATTTTATGACTAACCATGTGAATGACCAATTCCTGTCATCTATCTAAATTGATATAAGTGAAGCAAGAGAGTTTAATTCTTTCTACAAAAGATATGCCCACGCTCTAACAAATATAAGTGAAGCAAAACAGCATTCTAAAAATGGCAGTTGTCTATGTGAAGAGAAACAGGCAATCCAAACTTCAAATGATATAAGTGAAGCACATGAAACATTCTATAAAGCCATACTCAAAAGATATAAGTGAAGTGCAAAGAGCCTTCTATAAATCAACCAAGGACTATCTCATACCAGCATGGTGCATAAAAGAAAAGTGAAAACTAAATGCAAAAGACGCTCCAAGATTGCACATATCGCATGAACGAAACGAATCCGAAAACATACCGATACTTGTTGAAGAAAGAGGGGATGCCTTACGGGGCGTACCTGTGACGCCCGGGTAATCAAGCTACAGTAACATCTGCAAATGATGCCATGTCACCACGATTACTGTTGCTAATCTCGTGTTAGTTCAGATCCGAGCCAAATTCAAATTTTAGTTAAAGTCAAACATTAAAAGTTTCCAATAGTCAAATCAAAAATGTTCAAAAATTGTAGCAACTAAATCATAATCAATTATGGTGGAGGAACCACACTTTTATGAAATGATTAAATACTCTAAAGTGAATGAAACCATAGCAAAACAATTATTCAAATGATTTTAAATAATAAACAAATGTTAAACTAGTTTAATTGACCGCCAAACTTTTTATGGTAGAGGGATGTTCTGAAACCTTATTTTAGGAGCTATGGTCATATTTTATAAAAACTAAAATA
>NC_041383.1:97949911-97952309 GCF_002162155.2 Triticum dicoccoides
GAGATTTGTTCCACCTCTTGAGAATTCTTGACATAGAAATACTTCTCACCATCACCATTCTTTCTTGGTCCCTGTGTTAATTCCAACAAGTGAACGGTGTTGTTTGGATTCTTTCCTTCTAGCAACCCTATCTCTTTGAAGTTAATGGTCGAAAGTTCATTCTTAGGCTATTGATTATTGCATCACCATTCTGACATTGGTCGTGCAACCCAACCCATATTTCGGGCGCACCTTTCAACCAATGTTTAATTGTGTATGTTTTCCTCGAGCATACTTCCTTATATCATTTGATCTGACAAATGTTATCTCCTTGTTCACTTAATTGTGGACATCCATCTTTTAGGAATCTCGGTGAATTGCCGTTGAGTTCACCAGACACCTCCTTGTCCTCTCCTTGGGTTAATGATGGACTCTTGATAACGGAAATCACTTCATAGTTCATTTCCCCGAGAATCCTACAATGTCATCTCGTCAATTTGCGTTGCACCTTTTTCTTCTCAGGTATCCTCAGTCTGAGGTATCCTGACACCAACCGGATCTGAATCTCGGTCAGATATGATGGTTGGGACATATCTCCAAGAGTTGTAACATTGATCTCTACGTGACCCGGTAACATGATGTCATGCCTAGCACCGCCCCCCCCCTGGGTGGAGGACCTATCGTTATAATTTCTTTTGCAAGGACAACCATTCTTCATGGAGGAAATTGTAAGACTTATTCTACAAGTTATTCCTGATGGATCCTTCGTGTTTCCAAAGTCTGATCTTCACCTGAAGACCATGTCAATGCTATCTCGAAGCATGTCAATGGTACTCCGATTTTCAACAGGAACATTTGAAGCACGATGCTAAATTTTATTTATCATTTATCCTAACACCGTTGCATCGGTAATGTCATGAAATTTCTCTCCCCTTTCCTAAGGAGTTTTCTACATTATATCCTGCCAAGGATATCATGCTCTGCTTGTCCTTGGGAAGGATATACCCCCTGGAATATGTGTTTCAACACATTTTCCTTTCCATTGTTCTGTTTAACCTGGTAATCACCTTTCCTTTCCTTTGGTTTGCTTAACCCTTCTTGTGATCTATATTATATAAGCAGTAGTAATCTTCTGCTTATGTAAAACACGTTAGTGTACAACCGTGCCAGTAAGACCCTGTTCCTACTGTGGATGACATTTCGGTAGCCACCGACGGACGGGAACTTTGCCTATTGGCCCGCCTCGTTCAACGAGCAGGAAAATGGTTCTCTTCGTCCCTCGCCCTTGGTATCGAGGTTGTTGCCGACATAACTGACAGGCTACCCTCTGACACGCCTTACTATCATGACCGTGCAAGATGTCGGCCCCCTTCCTACTTTCAACCACATGGTGGGCCCATAACCCACAGTTCCACAGGATCGAAACCTGACTCTCCTGCACACCCCAGTTCCAAAGTTATTCCTCCCGCGTGGACTCGTAAGTAATTCATGAGCCACCTTTCCGGTGAGATCATTAATTCGGGCATCGGACACAATACTTTTTCCTGTTGCTCTGAACCCCATTCACACTCTGTTCCAGGCAATGAACGATTGCCTATCCGCTTGAAAATTCTTATTGCACCGTCTTACTTTGCTCTCGATGTGTTTCGTTTGTTCAGCTCGAGAGATACTCATATGTTCATACTTGGGAAACCCCCAGAAGATTTTCCCTTATAAAATCCTATCGTTGTAGAAGCTGCACCTTACCTATTCATAAGTACGTTGGAGTTCCCAAAGAAAAGGATGCTGACTTCATCATGATGACATGAAGCAGAGAAATAAAGACATCAACGAAAGGGATCAACCTCTTCGAAAGGACATCCAAGACCGAGAAGACTCGTTAGGTTTTTCGCTACCAACACCTTCCCCCCCTTACTCCACCGCTTAAATCTCGGGACGAGATTTCTTGTAGTGGAGGAGAATTGTGACGCCCGGGTAATCAAGCTACAGTAACATCTGCAAATGATGCCATGTCACCACGATTACTGTTGCTAATCTCGTGTTAGTTCAGATCCGAGCCAAATTCAAATTTTAGTTAAAGTCAAACATTAAAAGTTTCCAATAGTCAAATCAAAAATGTTCAAAAATTGTAGCAACTAAATCATAATCAATTATGGTGGAGGAACCACACTTTTATGAAATGATTAAATACTCTAAAGTGAATGAAACCATAGCAAAACAATTATTCAAATGATTTTAAATAATAAACAAATGTTAAACTAGTTTAATTGACCGCCAAACTTTTTATGGTAGAGGGATGTTCTGAAACCTTATTTTAGGAGCTATGGTCATATTTTATAAAAACTAAAATAAAGTATGACTAAACTAAAACAGAAAAGAATAAATAAAAAGAAAAGACAAAAGGTAAAACAAAAAAAAA
>NC_041383.1:97952582-97958397 GCF_002162155.2 Triticum dicoccoides
GCTGCTGCCCCCACCTACCGCGGCCGTCGCCGCCGGCTGTGGCCCGCGCTGCTCGCGCCCGCTCCGGCCCCGAACCCGGCCTCGCCTTGCTATCGGGCAGGGGTGCGGCTTCGCCCGCACCATCCTGCCCGTATGCCCGTTAAGGGCCTTGGCCCTATGACAAGTGGGGCACACCCCCCAGAACGTTTCTGTTAAAAAAAAAGAAAAAAAAAGAATTAAATAAATAAATAAGTAGATAAATAATGAAAATAATTAATTAATTAATTAACTAATTAATTAACTTAATTAATTCTGATTAAATTAACCAATTAAAATTAATTAACCTAATCATTAATTAACTTAATTAACTACTGTTAATTAGCTAATTAATTAGTATGACAGTGGGGCCCACCCCCCTTAATTAATTATGATTAGTTTAATTAACCTGTTAATTAAAATGTGTCACTGACCAGTGGGACCCACTGGTCAGGTTGACCAGTCAACTCTGTTGACTGCTGATGTCAGCATGACATCATGCTGATGTCATTAATTCATTTTCGAATTAATTAAATAATTAATTAAATTCCAGAAATTAATAAAATCTTTAGAAAATCATATCTTTTAATCCGTAACTCGGATTAAAATACTTTCTACATGAAAGTTGCTCAGAACGACGAGACGATTCCGGATACGCAACCCGTTCGTCCGCCACACCCCCCTAACCTATCGAACTCGCAACTTTCCCCCTCCGGTTCCTCTGCCCGAAAACGCGAAACTCCGGGAATACTTTCCCGGATGTTTCCCCCCCTTCGTCGGTATCACTTACTACCGCGTTAGGGCACACCGCACACCGCGTATTGCCTTGTTATATTTTGTGATGCCTTGTTTGCTCTGTATTCATTATTTCTTCCCCCTCTTCTCTCCGGTAGACTACGAGACCGACGCTGCTGCTGACCAGTTCGACTACGGAGTTGACGACCCTCTCTCTTGCCAGAGCAACCAGGCAAGCCCCCCCCTTTGATCATCAGATATCGCCTACTCTTCTCTATACTGCTTGCATTAGAGTAGTGTAGCATGTTACTGCTTTCGTTAATCCTATTCTGATGCATAGCCTGACATTGTCGCTACATCTGTTGATACCTTACCTGCAATCCTAAATGCTTAGTATAGGATGCTAGTTATCATCATTGGCCCTACATTCTTGTCAGTCTGCCTTGCTATACTATCGGGCCGTGATCACCTGGGAGGTGATCACGGGTATATACTATACATACATACATACTATACAGATGGTGACTAAAGTCGGGTCAGCTCATTGAGTACCCGCAAGTGATTCTGACGAGGGGGCTGAAAGGACAGGTGGCTCCATCCAGGTAGTGGTGGGCCTGAGTTCCCGACGGCCCCCGACTGTTACTTTGTGGCGGAGCGACAGGGCAGGTTGAGACCACCTAGGAGACAGGTGGGCCTGGCCCTGTTCGGCGTTCGCGGATACTTAACACGCTTAACGAGATCTTGGTATTTGATCTGAGTCTGGCTACGAGCCTATACGCACTAACCATCTACGTGGGAGTAGTTATGGGTATCCCGACGTCGTGGTATCAGCCGAAGCACTTCAGACGTCAGCGACGGAGCGGCGCGCGCCGAATTGGACTGGAACGCCACTAGGCTAGGTCTGCTTTCGGCCGCCCTCGCAACGTGCAGGTGTGCTCAGGGCGATGGGCCCAGACCCCTGCGCGCTTAGGTTTAGACCGGCGTGCTGGCCTCTCTGTTTTGCCTAGGTGGGGCTGCGACGTGTTGATCTTCCGAGGCCGGGCATGACCCAGGAAAGTGTGTCCGGCCAAATGGGATCGAGCGTGTTGGGCTATGTGGTGCACCCCTGCAGGGAAGTTAATCTATTCGAATAGCCGTGATCTTCGGTAACAGGACGACTTGGAGTTGTACCTTGACCTTATGACAACTAGAACCGGATACTTAATAAAACACACCCTTCCAAGTGCCAGATACAACCGGTGGTCTCTCTACCTCAGGGATATGAGGAGGGGATCGCCGGGTAGGATTATGCTATGAGATGCTACTTGGAGATGCTACTTGGAGGACTTCAATCTACTCTCTTATACCTGCTGCAAGACGGAGGCTGCCAGAAGCGTAGACTTCGATAGGACTAGCTATCCCCCTCTTATTCTGGCATTCTGCAGTTCAGTCCACTGATATGGCCTCCTTACACGTATACCCATGCATATGTAGTTTAGTTCCTTGCTTGCGAGTACTTTGGATGAGTACTCACGGTTGCTTTCTCCCCCCTTTTTTTTCCCCTTTCCTTTCCTTCTGGTTGTCGCAACCAGATGCTGGAGTCCAGGAGCCAGACGCCACCGTCGACGACGACCCCTACTACGTGCTGCCCGCTGACGACGACCTGGAGTAGTTTAGGAGGATCCCAGGCAGGAGGCCTGCGCCTCTTTCGATCTGTATCCCAGTTTGTGCTAGCCTTCTTAAGGCAACTTGTTTAACTTATGTCTGTACTCAGATATTGTTGCTTCCGCTGACTCGTCTATGATCGAGCACTTGTATTCGAGCCCTCGAGGCCCCTGGCTTGTATTATGATGCTTGTATGACTTATTTTATTTGTAGAGTTGTGTTGTGATATCTTCCCGTGAGTCCCTGATCTTGATCGTACACATTTGCGTGCATGATTAGTGTACGATTGAATCGGGGGCGTCACAGTACCCAAGCTTAGATGCTTGAGTATCCTTGAATATTTACTTGGGTTGCCTTAGGCATCCCCAAGCTTGAGATCTTGCCTCTCTTCCTTTTCCTCATATCAGGACCTCCTCGATCAAACACTTCATCCACACAAAACTTCAACAGAAAACTCGGTAAGATCCGTTAGTATAATAAAGCAAATCACTACTCTAAGTACTGTTGCAAACCAATTAATATTTTGTTTTTGCATTGTTTCTACTGTAATATAGCTTTCCGTGGCTTAATCCACTGATAGAAATTGAAAGTTTCATCAAAACAAGCAAACTATGCATCAAAAACAGAATCTGTCAAAAACAGAACAGTCTGTAGAAATCTGAACATTCACCATACTTATGGTACCCCAAAAATTCTACCAAAATTAGGAAAAATAAACAATTTGTACATAAAGAAATTGCAAAAGGAATAAGAACCATTTGAAGTTCCAAGTAAAAATGTAAAATCGCGCACTACAGACAAAGTTTATGTCCTGCACCGTACAAACCAACAAGCATCGTAAACATCCTAAAGGCTAACCTTGGCACACTATTTTTATAATACAATGGAATTGTACAAGGGAATAATTATTTTTGATGAAAAGTTTCTGTAATTAAGATTCACAAAGTTTCTGTGAGCATGAACAAAGTTCAAGGCTAGCTCCCACTTCAACAATGCTTGTCTTTCTCAGTTTCACTTTCCTTTTTGAAACGTTTTGGGTTCCCCTCTTTATTTTTTTGTTTTTAAACTATATAAAAGCACTCAACAGAAATTAATGACTCTCTAAAACTTCCGGGTTGTCTCCCTAGCAGCACTTTCTTTAAAGCCATTAAGTTAGGCATATAGTGCTCAAGTAATGGATCCACCCGGATACCAAGGTATATCAAAGGCAATTTTAATTAACAATGATTTGTGATTTAGTAGTGAGCACAAAGTAACATATATCATGCAACAACGAAGTCTAACTCTCTTCCTATGCATCGGCATGTCATAAAAGAACAATTCATGCACACATAGTAAAGGCCAATGCATAGTGTAAACAGTTTCTTGCAATTTTATCATATTGGAAACATAGAGAGGTGGAGATATAGTTCCTCTCTCATAATAATTGCAAGTAGGAGCAGCAAGCACATGCATATTATATCTATCAAAATCATCATGTGCAACGGTAAAAGGCAACCCATCAATATAATCCTTAATAAGCACAAACTTCTCCGATATAGTGTAGTCGAGAGAATTCAAAAAGATAATAGGACTATCATGCGTGGGTGCAATAGCAACAATTTCATGTTTAACATAAGGAACTATAGCAAGTTCATCTCCATAAGAACCATTCATATTGGCATCTTGGCCACAAGCATAGCAAGCATCATCAAAAGGGGATATTTCAAGAGAATCAACGGGATCATAACAATCATCACAACAATCATTATAGTAATCATTATAGCAATCATCCTTCGGTAAGCACGAAGGGGAATTAAACAATGTATGAGTTGAAGAGTTACTCTCATTAGAAGGTGGGCACAGGTAGCTAATCCGCTCTTCCTCCTTTTGTTCTTCGCTCTCCTCATCATCCTTTTCATCCAATGAGCTCACAGCTTCATCAATTTCTTCTTTCATAGCTTCCTGCACAATATTAGTCTCTTCTTGGACAGCGGAGACTTTCTCAATATATGGTTTAACATAGGCATTAGAAGCATAATTATCAGAACAATTTTCAAGTATGGAATTTTTTTTCAGATTTGTAGAGAGTATCATCATACTTTTCAATCAAAGAAGCAATTTCATAAGCACCCTTAATAGCAACAAATTCTTCAATTTGTTGAGCATCATAGTAATTATAAACACCATTAGCATACAAAGATACGATTCCATTATCAATAACCTCACATTGGTAGGGAAGGTGTTTCTTAGGGGTTTCAGAACAACAAGTAACATCATATATTTCACATAAAGTACAAGCATAGCATTGCAAATGATGAATTTGATCCAGTAAAAGTTTCCCTTTTTCAGATATACGGTGTCACACATAACAAGCATGCTCATCTAAAGATTTGCCCTCAACTAAGCTAGTGGGGGTTTCAACATGAGCACAAAGGGATCGAAGATGATCCAAGTAAAAAGCTTCAGGAGTGTGATGGATTTTGAGTGGTTCTTCAACCATTGGTTCAGTAGGTACAACTATTTTTTTGGTATTTTGCATTTCCTACCCATAACTAAAGATAGAAAACAACTAAGAATAGCAAATAAAAATTACTTAGTGATAAAGAAAACAAGCACACACGAGAATATTCACCCCACGCTCTGACTCCCCGGCAACGGCGCCAGAAAAAGGTCTTGATGACCCGCAAGTATACGGGATAGTTGTAGCCTCTTTCGATAAGTAAGAGTGTCGAACCCAACGAGGAGCTAAAGGTAGAACAAATACTCTCTCAAGTCTTGTAACATCCCAAATTTTCAATTTGAAATGTTATACATTAGATCATCATTGCATATCATATTTTATTACATTTTGGCTTGATCCAGAAATTCTACGCAACTCAAGGACCCACGGAGAGAGTTGGGGATTTCGTTCATATTTGAGTTTTCTCAAATTTTGAAAACAGGATCATTTGATTTTATTTATTTTATCTTCAATTATTTATATTATGAAAATATGAGAGAGGGAATAAAATGACTTTCCCAAAATAAAGAAATATTGAGGATTTAATAAAAATCAAATAAGATTTTATTTTGGAGTTTTTGGCTATTTTATTTAATTTAGGAAAAATGTGCGTTTTTCAAAATTGCATTTAGGCCCTAAATAAATGTTCATCTTGTCCTGCTTGATTTTAGAAGTCGGGGAAAATTTATTTCAGGATTTTTGGAGTCCGTTTAGTATTTCTTTTAAACTTTTTTCTGCACAAAAGTATTTAAAAAAAGGCTAACCGACCTACGGGCCGTGGGCGACCCGGACTCTACCGCCCCGGGCCTTTATAAACCGCCCCACCCTGCAGCCCAGCCCACCCGCCGCCACCCGAACCCTAACCCTAACCGCCGCCGCCGCCGCCCCCACATGCTGCCACCGCCGCCGCGCCGACGCCGCCACCCGCCCGCCACGCCG
>NC_041383.1:97958505-97961934 GCF_002162155.2 Triticum dicoccoides
GCCGCCCAATCGCCGCCGCCGACATCGCCCTTGCCGCCGGACCCCGCCGCCGCCCCATCGGACCTCTCGCCGGAGTAGCCGCCGCCGCCGACCCGCATCCCGAGGTAGGCGCCGTTTTTTCTTATAAAACCATTCGTTTTTTTCCGAAACCCTAGATCCGGTTTTTTATTAGATCCGGTTCGGTTTATTTTTTTTACGGTTTAGTCTATTTAGCGGACATTCGTCCGTACATTCATTTTAACAAACGGTTTTCGTCGTTTAGCCGCAGACAGCGAACGTTCGTTCGTTAGCCTGTTCATCCATTTTTTCTTTTTCTCGGATTTTCCGTGATTATTTCTGATCCGATTTTTTGTTTTAGTTTAACTTTTCGCTCGTTTATCGGAATCAGGCAATTCAAGCGCCCATAGTTTTGTCTCGAAACCCTCTTTCTATTCAACCAACTCAAACAAATTTTTGCTACTATAAAATCTGATTTAGGTCCAGATTAGTCAACGTAGCTTGTTTCTTTCGCCGTTTGAGTTTCGTTGCTTCGTTCGATTTGATTCTTTTTGCAAACTGGAGTTCTTAAGTTGAACTTTCTGGTTAGATCTCTTATTTGGGTTTTACCTATGCATTAGATGAGTACTTATTGTATGCTTGTTTGCTTGTTTGTTTGCGATAGAGTACCTAGAGTGCGCCGCTTGCTACTTTGAATCTCTTGGTTTCACGGATCATCAGCAAGGCAAGTAACACTTTGATCATACCTCTTTACTATCCCAGTTTTATTGCATTAGATCAATCCTCAAACAATTGCATGATTAGGATCTGATTTAATATGTGGGTTTTGGGAAGTAGATGAGGTAGAACCTATTACCAGTTTTATTATCAAACCTTTGGGAGTTGCTTCTACATTTGCTTATATTGCCATGCTAGTAGACGTGGATTGGGTGAGTGTATTCATGATAGATGTGAGATTGTTAATTTAATGATTTACTTAAGGTGGCAACTTAAACTCACATCTGGGTGGATTGAGGCACCTGGGGAACCCAGTGTTGCCTGCATTTTTGGAAATCCCGGGGTACCGTGTGATTCTCCTATGAACCGACACCCAGGCTCAAAGGGATCATGAGATTATTCATGCTAGAAATTTCTGTGTGCAGCCACATGCTAATATGGGATCTAGCATAGTTGATTAAGTTGTGTGAACTCTTGAAGAGGTAGACTAGCAGATGTAGGGGAAAGTAGGTGTAACTGTCTACCCGGAGTAGAGAGTTTATGCTTTTGAAAGACTGTGTCTCGGTCATCCGTTTCTGAAACACAATGTAGTGCGAGAAATCCAGCGGAGGAGATTGAGTCGTGTGGGGAAAAGTGCGCAAACCTCTGTAGAGTGTATAAATTAATCATGGTTAGCCGTGTCCCGGTTATGGACGTTTTGAGTATCTAGTACTTGGATTATCATGTGAATCTCATCATGTTACTTTAATTAAATTTGTTGGGTTTAATGATGATGCTTAATTGGTATTGAGTTGGAGTACCCTTCTCAATGTTTAACAACCACCATGATAGTTAAATAAAAGTTATTCCTTTGCAGTAGGGGAAAATTGGCTTATGCAAAACTGTAACCATAGAGCTTTCCACTAGCCATACATGCATGTAGTATAGCATATTTCTGTTCATTACTCTCTATGTGTTACATGCCAGCATATTCCATGTGCTGACCCGTTTTCGGGCTACAACGTTCATGTTGCAGACTTTTCAGACGACGAGTAAGGTGCCTTAGGTCGTGGTTCTATACTCAGTGATGCCGTTGGAGTTGATGGACTCGCTTATCTTCCAAGCCTTCCACTGTTATCGCTATTAGATGTCCTTAAGCCATATTTATTGTAATAAGCTCTCTTTTGAGACATTCGATGTAATAAGTGTGTGATTGCTACTCTGTTATAAATCCTTCAAGTACTGTGCGTGTCGGCATTACCGATCCAGGGATGACACTGATGCACAGAGATCAGACTATTTGAGGTCTGGTTGCTACCAGATGGTATCAGAGCACACGCTGACTGTAGGACACGACCACTAAGCTAAAGCCCTAGATCACTACTTGTCACGGTCGATGTGTGGAGTAATAGTAGTAGATGCAGAATCGTTTCGATCTACTTGTCACGGACGTGATGCCTATATACATGATCATGCCTAGATAATCTCATAACTATGCGCTTTTCTATCAATTGCTCGACAGTAATTTGTTCACCCACCGTAATACTTATGCTATCTTGAGAGAAGCCACTAGTGAAACCTATGCCCCCCAGGTCTATCTTTATCATACAAGTTTTCCATCTACTTTTATTTGCATCTTTACTTTTCCATCTATATCATAAAAATACCAAAAAATATTTATCTTATCTTATTATCTCTATCAGATCTCACTTTCGCAAGTGGCCATGAAGGGATTGACAACCCCTTTATTGTGTTGGTTGCGAGGTTCTGGTTTGTTTGTGTAGGTGCGTGGGACTTTTGAGGAGCCTCCTACTGGATTGATACCTTGGTTCTCAAAAACTGAGGGGAAATACTTACGCTACTTTGCTGCATCACCCTTTCCTCTTCAAGGAAAATCAATGCAAGCTCAAGACGTAGCAGATTCTCGCTGTAGGGTGTTGCAATACATTCATGATTCGCTTATTGTGGGTTTCTTTAGTGACAGAAGCATAAACCCGAGTAAGGGGGTTGTGGCGTATGGGATAAAGGGGACTTGATGCTTTAATGCTATGGTTGGGTTTTACCTTAATGATCTTTAGTAGTTGCGGATGCTTGCTAGAGTTCCAATCATAAGTGCATATGATCCAAGAAGAGAAAGTATGTTAGCTTATGCCTCTCCCACATAAACTTTCTATCGGTCTAGTAAAGTAGTCAATTTCTTAGGGACAATTCCACAACTCCTACCACCACTTTTCCACACTCGCTATATTTACTTTATTGCTTCTTTATCTAAACAGCCCCTAGTTTTTATTTACGTGCTCTTTATATTCATGCAACTCTATCCAACAACACCTACAAAGTACTTCTAGTTTCATAGTTGTTCTAGGTAAAGCAAACATCAAGTGTGTGTAGAGTTGTATCGGTGGTCGATAGAACTTGAGGGAATACTTGTTCTACCTTTAGCTCCTTGTTGGGATCGACACTCTTACTTATCGAAAGAGGCTACAATTGATCCCCTATACTTGTGGGTTATCACGAGGTCGCATATAAGCCCCCGAGTGGGAGGATTGCTCTCCACTCAGAGTGTTTTTTAACTTAGGCGAGTACGGGGTCGCAGCTAAGCCCCCGAGTGGGAGGATTGCTCTCCACTCGGAGTGTTTTTTAACTTAGGCGAGTACGGGGTCACAACTAAGCCCTCGAGTGGGAGGATTGCTCTCCACTCGGAGTGTTTTTTAACTTAAGCGAGTACGGGATCGC
>NC_041383.1:97962298-97963301 GCF_002162155.2 Triticum dicoccoides
GAATGGGAGGATTGCTCTCCACTCAGAGTGTTTTTTTTAACTTAGGCGAGTACGGGGTCGCAGCTAAGCCTCCGATTGGGAGGATTGCTCTCCACAAGTGTTTTTTAACTTAGGCGAGTACGGGGTCGTAGCTAAGCCTCCGAGTGGGAGGATTGCTCTCCACTTGGAGTGTTTTTTAACTTAGGCGAGAATGGGGTCGCAGCTAAGCCCCCGAGTGGGAGGATTGCTCTCCACTTGGAGTGTTTTTAACTTAGACGAATCAGGTTCGCGGCTAAGCCACCCACTGGGGGATTTGAACACAAATGATTATGGGAAATCAATCATTAAGATACTGCAAAAATCTTGTCTTTGGTAAGCAAACTGAAGGATTCTTATTACAACTCGTCGATCCGAGTGGTTTAGGTATAGAAATGCCGAAGTAGCTCTGCATTCCACGCGCATGGCTCGTCCGTTTTCTTGGCTACATTGTAGAGGTGGTACGCTCCATTGTGAAGCACCTTGGTGATGATGAAGGGACCTTCCCAGGCCGGAGCGAGCTTGTGAGGCCGTTTTGTTGGAGATCGTTGCAGAAAATAAAATTTTTCTACGCATCACCAAGATCAATCTATGGAGTCATCTAGCAATGAGAGAGAGGGGAGTGCATCTACATACCCTTATAGATCGCGAGCGGAAGCGTTCAAGAGAACGGGGTTGATGGAGTCGTACTCGTCGTGATCCAAATCTCCGATGATCCTAGTGCCGAACGGACGGCACCTCCGTGTTCAACACACATATGGAGCGGATACGTCTCCTGCGCCTTGATCCAGCAAGGAGGAGGGAGAGGTTGAGGAAGAGAGCTCCAGCAGCAGCACGACGGCGTGGTGGTGATGGAGAGGCAGTACTCCGGCAGGCTTCGCCAAGCTCTTACGGAGGAGGAGAGGTGTTGGGGAGGGGAGTGGCTGCGCCTTGGAGGTGTGTATTCAGACCTCCCCTCGCCCCTCTATTTATAGGGGGGTGGAAGGGG
>NC_041383.1:97963422-98004827 GCF_002162155.2 Triticum dicoccoides
GGCCCCCTCTAGATGAGATCTAGAAGGGGGGGGACTTGCCCCCCAAGCAAGGGGGCGCCCCCCTTAGGGTTTCCCCCCAACCCTAGGCGCATGGGCCCAAGGGGGGGGGGTGTGCTCCCAGCCCTCTAAGGGCTGGTTCCCTTCCTTCTACGACCCATGAGGCCCTCTGGGAGAGGTGGCCCCTCCCGGTGGACCCCCGGAACCCTTCCGGTGGCCCCGGTACAATACCGGTATGCCCCCCGAACTTTTTCGGTGACCGTATTACAACTTCCCATATATAAATCTTCACCTCTGGACCATTCCAGAACTCCTTGCGACATCCGAGAACTCATCCAGGACTCCGAACGACATTCGGTAATCACATACAAGTCTTCCTAATAACCCTAGTGTCACCGAACCTGAAGTGTGTAGACCCTACGGGCTCGGGAATCACACAGACATGACCGAGACAGCTCTCCGGCCAATAACCAACAACAGGATCTGGATACCCATGTTGGCTCCCACATGTTCCACGATGATCTCATCGGATAAACCACGATGTCAAGGATTCAAATAATCCCGTATACAATTGCCTTTGTCACACGGTATGTTACTTGCCCGAGATTCGATCGTCGGTATCCCAATACCTCGTTCAATCTCGTTTCCGGCAAGTCACTTTACTTATCCCATAATGCATGATCCGGTGACCAACCACTTGGTCACATTGAGCTTATTATGATGATGCGTTACCGAGTGGGCCCAGAGATACCTCTCCGTCATACGGAGTGACAAATCCCAGTCTTGATTCGTGCCAACCCAATAGACACTTTCGGAGATACCTGTAGTGCACCTTTATAGTCACCCAGTTACATTGTGACGTTTGGTACACCCAAAGCACTCCTACGGTATCCGGGAGTTACACAATCTCATGGTCTAAGAAACTGATACTTGACATTAGAAAAGCTTGAGCAAACGAACTACACGATCTTGTGCTATGCTTAGGATTGGGTCTTGTCCATCGCATCATTCTCCTAATGATGTGATCTCGATATCAATGACATCCAATGTCCATAGTCAGGAAACCATGACCATCTGTTGATCAACGAGCTAGTCAACTAGAGGCTCACTAGGGGCATGTTGTGGTCTATGAATTCACACATGTATCACTATTTCCGGTTAATACAATTATAGCATGAATAATACACAATTATCATGAACAAGGATATATAATAATAATCATTTTATTAGTGCCTCTAGGGCATATTTCCAACAGTCTCCCACTTGCACTAGAGTCAATAATCTAGTTACACTATGATGAATCGAACACCCATAGAGTTCTGGTGTTGATCATGTTTTGCTCGCGGAAGAGGTTTAGTCAACGGATCTGTGACATTCAGATCCGTATGCACTTTGCAAATATCTATGTCTCCATCTTGAACATTTTCACGAATGGAGTTGAAGCGACGCTTGATGTGCCTGGTCTTCTTGTGAAACTAGGCTCCTTGGCGAGGGCAATAGCTCCAGTGTTGTCACAGAAGAGAGTTATCGGCCCCGATGCATTGGGAATAACTCCTAGGTCGGTGATGAACTCCTTCATCCAGATTGCTTCATGCGCTGCCTCCGAGGCTGCCATGTACTCTACTTCACATGTAGACCCCGCCACCACGCTCTGCTTGCTGCTGCACCAGCTTACTGCCCCACCATTCAAAATATACACGTATCCGTTTTGTGACTTGGAGTCATCCAGATCTATGTCGAAGCTAGCATTGACGTAACCCTTTACGACGATCTCTTCGTCACCTCCATAAACAAGAAACATATCCTTAGTCCTTTTCAGGTACTTTAGGATATTTTTGACCGCTGTCCAGTGTTCCATGCCGGGATTACTTTGGTGTCTTGCAACCAAACATACGGCAAGGTTTACTTCAGGTCTGGTACACAGCATGGCATACATAATAGACCCTATGGCCGAGGCATAGGGGATGACACTCATCTTTTCTTTATCTTCTGCCGTGGTCGGGATTGAGCCGAGCTCAATTTCACACCTTGCAACACATGCAAGAACCCCTTCTTGGACTGATCCATATTGAACTTCTTCAATATCTTGTCGAGGTATGTGCTTTGTGAAAGACCTATGAGGCGTCTTGATCTATCTCTATAGATCTTGATGCCTAATATATAAGCAGCTTCTCCAAGGTCCTTCATTGAAAAAAACTTATTCAAGTAGGCCTTTATGCTGTCCAAAAGTTCTATATCATTTCCCATCAAAAGTATGTCATCCACATATAATATGAGAAATGCTATAGAGCTCCCACTCACTTTCTTGTAAACGCAGGCTTCTCCATAAGTCTGCATAAACCCAAACGCTTTGATCATCTCATCAAAGCGAATGTTCCAACTCCGAGATGCTTGCACCAGCCCATAAATGGATCGCTGGAGCTTGCATACCTTGTTAGCATTCTTAGGATCGACAAAACCATCCGGCTGCATCATATACAACTCTTCCTTAAGATAGCCATTAAGGAATGCCGTTTTGACATCCATTTGCCATATCTCATAATCATAGTATGTGGCAATTGCTAACATGATTCGGACGGACTTCAGCTTCGCTACGGGAGAGAAAGTCTCATCGTAGTCAACTCTTTGAACTTGCCGATAACCCTTGGCGACAAGTCGAGCTTTATAGATGGTAACATTACCATCCGTGTCCATCTTCTTTTTAAAAATCCATTTATTTTCTATCGCTCGCCGATCATCGGGCAAGTCTGTCAAAGTCCATACTTTGTTTTCATACATGGATGCTATCTCGGATTTCATGGCTTCAAGCCATTTGTTGGAATCTGGGCCCGCCATCGCTTCTTCATTGTACGAAGGTTCACCATTGTCTAACAACATGATTTCCAGGACAGGGTTGCCGTACCATTCTGGTGTGGAACGTGTCCTTGTGGACCTATGAAGTTCAGTAGTAACTTGATCCGAAGTACCTTGATCATCATCATTAACTTCCTCTCTATTCGGTGCAGGCACCACAGGAACATCTTCCCGAGCTGCGCTACTTACCGGTTCAAGAGGTAGTACTTCATCAAGTTCCACTTTCCTCCCACTTACTTCTTTTGAGAGAAACTCTTTCTCCAGAAAGGACCCGTTCTTGGCAACAAAAATCTTGCCTTCAGATCTGAGGTAGAAGGTATACCCAATGGTTTCCTTAGGGTATCCTATGAAGACGCATTTTTCCGACTTGGGTTCAAGCTTTTCAGATTGAAGTTTCTTGACATAAGCATCGCATCCCCAAACTTTTAGAAACGACAGCTTAGGTTTCTTTCCAAACCATAATTCATACGGTGTCGACTCAACGGATTTAGATGGTGTCCTATTTAAAGTGAATGTAGCTGTCTTTAAAGTGTATCCCCAAAATGATAGCGGTAAATCGGTAAGAGACATCATAGACCGCACCATATCCAATAGAGTGCGATTACGACGTTCGGACACACCTTATGCTGAGGTGTTCCAGGCGGCGTGAGTTGTGAAACAATTCCACATTTCCTTAAGTGCGTACCAAACTCGTGACTTAAATATTCTCCCCCATGATCTGATCGTAAGAACTTTATTTTTCTATCTCGTTGATTCTCTACCTCATTCTGAAATTCCTTGAACTTTTCAAAGGTCTCAGACTTGTGTTTCATTAAGTAGACATACCCACATCTACTTAAGTCATCAGTGAGGGTGAGAACATAACGATAGCCACCACGAGGCTCAACGCTCATTGGACTGCAGACATCAGTATGTATAATTTCCAATAAGTTGGTTGCTCGCTCCATTGTTCCGGAGAACAGAGTCTTGGTCATTTTGCCCATGAGGCATGGTTCGCACGTGTCAAATGATTCGAAATCAAGAGACTCCAAAAGTCCATCTGTATGGAGCTTATTCATGCGTTTGACACCAATGTGACGAAGGCGGCAGTGCCACAGATATGTGTGACTATCATTATCAATCTTACATCTTTTGGTATTCATACTATGAATATGTGTAACATCATGTTCAAGATTCATTAAGAATAAACCATTGACCAGCGGGGCATGACCATAAAACATATCTCTCATATAAATAGAACAACCATTATTCTCGGATTTACATGAGTAGCCATCTCATATCAAATGAGATCTAGATACAATGTTCATGCTCAAAGCTGGCACTAAATAACAATTATTGAGGTTTTAAACTAATCCCATAGGTAAATGTAGAGGTACCATGCCGACGGCGATCTCATCGACCTTGGAACCATTCCCGACGCGCATCGTCACCTCGTCCTTTGCTAGTCTCCTCTTATTCCGCAGCTCCTGTTTTGAGTTACAAATATGAGCAACCGCACCGATATCAAATACCCAGGAGCTACTATGAGTACTGGTAAGGTACACATTAATAACATGTATATCATATATACCTTTGGTGTTGCCGACCTTCTTATCCGCTAAGTACTTGGGGAAGTTCCGCTTCCAATGACCGTTCCCCTTGCAATAAAAGCACTCAGTCTCAGGTTTGGGTCCGTGCTTTGGCTTCTTCCCGGCAACTGGTTTACCGGGCGCGGCAACTCCCTTGCCGTCCTTCTTGAAGTTCTTCTTACCCTTGCCTTTCTTGAAACTAGTGGTTTTATTGACCATCAACACTTGATGTTCCTTTTTGATTTCTACCTTTGCTGATTTCAGCATTAAAAATACCTCAGGAATAGTTTTCACCATCCCCTACATATTGTAGTTCATCACAAAGCTCTTGTAGCTAGGTGGGAGCGACTGAAGGATTCTGTCAATGACTGCCTCATCCGGGAGGTTAATGTCCAGTTGGGACAAGCGGTTGTGCAACCCAAACATTTTGAGTATGTGCTCGCTGACAGAACTATTTTCCTCCATCTTACAACTGTAGAACTTGTCGGAGACTTCATATCTCTCGACCCGGGCATGAGCTTGGAAAACCATTTTCAGCTCTTGGAACATCTCATATGCTCCGTGTTGCTCAAAACGCTTTTGGAGCCCAGGTTCTAAGCTGTAAAGCATGCCGCACTGAATGAGGGAGTAATCATCAACACGCGACTGCCAAGCGTTCATAACGTCTTGGTTTGCTGGGACGGGTGCTTCACCTAGCAGTGCTTCTAGGACATATGCTTTCTTGGCAGCTATGAGGATGATCCTCAGGTTTTGGACCCAGTCCGTATAGTTGCTACCATCGTCTTTCAGCTTGGTTTTCTCTAGGAACGCGTTGAAGTTGAGGTTGACATGAGCGTGGGCCATTTGATCTACAAGACATTTTGCAAAGGTTTTAGACTAAGTTCATGATAATTAAGTTCATCTAATCAAATTATTTAATGAACTCCCACTCAGATAGGCATCCCTCTAGTCATCTAAGTGATACATGATCTGAGTCAACTAGGCCGTGTCCGATCATCACGTGAGACGGACTAGTCATCATCGGTGAACATCTCCATGTTGATCGTATCTTCTATACGACTCATGTTCGACCTTTCGGTCTCTTGTGTTCCGAGGCCATGTCTGTACATGCTAGACTCGTCAAGTCAACCTAAGTGTTTTCGCATGTGTAAATCTGTCTTACACATGTTGTATGTGAACATTAGGATCTATCACACTCGATCATCATGTGGTGCTTCGAAACAACGAACTTCCGCAATGGCGCACAGTTAGGGGAAACACTATCTTGAAATTGTTACGAGGGATCATCTTATTTACTACCGTTGTTCTAAGCAAATAAGATGCAAAAACATGATAAACATCACATGCAATCAAATAGTGACATGATATGGCCAATATCATTTTGCTCCTTTTGATCTCCATCTTTGGGGCGCCATGATCATCATCGTCACCGGCATGACACCATGATCTCCATCATCGTGTCTCCATGAAGTTGTCTCGCCAACTATTACTTCTACTACTATGGCTAACGGTTTAGCAAAGAAGTAAAGTAATTACATGGCGTTGTTCAGTGACATGCAGGTCATACAATAAATAAAGGCAACTCCTATGGCTCCTGTCAGTTGTCATACTCATCGACATGCAAGTCGTGATTCCTATTACAAGAACACGATCAATCTCATACATCACATATATTTCATTCATCACATCGTTTTGGCCATATCACATCACAAGGCATATGCTGCAAAAACAAGTTAGACGTCCTCTAATTGTTGTTGCAAGTTTTTTACGTGGCTGCTATAGGGTTCTAGCAAGAACGTTTCTTACCTACGCCAAAACCACAACATGATATGCCAATTGCTATTTACCCTTCATAAGGACCCTTTTCATCGAATCCGATCCGACGAAAGTGGGAGAGACAGACACCCGGTAGCCACCTTATGCAACTAGTGCATGTCAGTCGGTGGAACCTGTCTCACGTAAGCGTACGTGTAAGGTCGGTTCGGGCCGCTTCATCCCATGATGCCGCCGAAACAAGATAAGACTAGTAGTGGAAAGTAAATCGACAAAATCTACGCCCACAACAAAATTGTGTTCTACTCGTGCATAGAAACTACGCATAGACCTAGCTTTGATACCACTGTTGGAGATCGTTGCAGAAAATAAAATTTTTGTACGCATCACCAAGATCAATCTATGGAGTCATCTAGCAACGAGAGAGAGAGGAGTGCATCTACATACCCTTGTAGATTGCGAGCGGAAGCGTTCAAGAGAATGGGGTTGATGGAGTCGTACTCGTCATGATCCAAATCACCGATGATCCTAGCGCCGAACAGACGACACCTCTGCGTTCAACACACGTACGGAGCGGAGACGTCTCCCGCGCCTTGATCCAGCAAGGAGGAGGGAGAGGTTGAGGAAGAGAGCTCCAACAGCAGCACGACGGCGTGGTGGTGATGGAGAGGGAGTACTCCGGCAGGGCTTCGCCAAGCTCTTACGGAGGAGGAGAGGTGTTGGGGAGGGGAGGGGCTGAACCTTGGAGGTGTGTATTCAGCCCTCCCCTCGCCCCTCTATTTATGGGGGGAGGAGGAACGGGGGGCCGGCCCCCTCTAGATGAGATCTAGAGGGGGGGCAGGGGGGGGGGGACTTGCCCCCCAAGCAAGGGGGCGCCCCCCCTTAGGGTTCCCCCCCAACCATAGGCGCATGGGCCCAAGGGGGGAGGATGCGCCCAGCCCTGTAAGGGCTGGTTCCCTTCCCTCTACGGCCCATGAGGCCCTCCGGGAGAGGTGGCCCCTCCTGGTGGACCCCCGGAACCCTTCTGGTGGCCCCGGTACAATACCCGTATGCCCCCGAACTTTTCCGGTGACCGTATTACAACTTCCCATATATAAATCTTCACCTCCGGACCATTCCGGAACTCCTCGTGACGTCCGAGATCTCATCCGGGACTCCGAACAACATTCGGTAATCACATACAAGTCTTCCTAATAACCCTAGCGTCACCGAACCTTAAGTGTGTAGACCCTACGGGCTCGGGAATCACGCAGACATGACCGAGACAGCTCTCCGGCCAATAACCAATAGTGGGATCTGTATACCCATGTTGGCTCCCACATGTTCCACGATGATCTCATTGGATGAACCATGATGTCGAGGATTCAAGTAATCCCGTATACAATTCCCTTTGTCACACGGTACGTTACTTGCCTGAGATTCGATCGTCGGTATCCCAATACCTCGTTCAATCTCGTTTCCGGCAAGTCACTTTACTTATCCCGTAATGCATGATCCGGTGACCAACCACTTGGTCACATTGAGCTTATTATGATGATGCATCACCGAGTGGGCCCAGAGATACCTCTCCGTCATATGGAGTGACAAATCCCAGTCTTGATTCGTGCCAACCCAATAGACACTTTCAGAGATACCTTTAGTGCACCTTTATAGTCACCCAGTTATGTTGTGACGTTTGGTACACCCAAAGCACTCCTACGGTATCCGGGAGTTACACAATCTCATGGTCTAAGAAACTGATACTTGACATTAGAAAAGCTTTAGCAAACGAACTACACGATCTTGTGCTATGCTTAGGATTGGGTCTTGTCCATCGCATCATTCTCCTAATGATGTGATCTCGATATCAATGACATCCAATGTCCATAGTCAGGAAACCATGACCATCTGTTGATCCATGAGCTAGTCAACTAGAAGCTCACTAGGGACATGTTGTGGTCTATAAATTCACACATGTATCACTGTTTCCGGTTAATACAATTATAGCATGAATAATGGACAATTATCATGAACAAGGAAATATAATAATAATCATTTTATTATTTCCTCTAGGGCATATTTCCAACACGTTTCTGATCCACTCTGAGCACAAGGTCTCCTTCCTAGAACGCTCGACCTCTGACATTACGGGCATGGAATCGACGCAGATCTTGCTGATAGATGGTCGACTGGATCAGAGCCATCTCGTGTTCCTCTTATAGGAGATCAACTGCGTCTTGGCATGCCTATTCTGCTTCAACTTCTGAGAAGAGTTCCACTCATGGAGCGTTGTGCAGCAAATCACTCGGAAGCACAGCCTCAGCACCGTACACCATGAATAAAGGGGTTCGGCCAGTTGACCGGTTCAGAGTTGTTCTTAGTTCCCATAAGACGGATGGCAACTCAGTCACCCAAGCTCCAACAGCGTGCTTGAGGTCGCGCATCAATTGGGGTTTCAGCCCTTGTAGGATTAAACCATTCGCCCTTTCTGCCCACCCATCCGACTGCGGGTGCGCAACAGACGCGTAGTCGACCCGAGTGCCTTGGGAAGCACAAAATGCCTTGAACTCATCAAAATCAAAGTTGGATCCGTTATCTGTGATGATGCTATGGGGAACTCCATATCTGAATGTCAACTCCTTGATGAAACTGACGGCAGTGCTTGAGTCAAGGTTTTTGATAGGCTTGGCTTCGATCCATTTGGTGAACTTGTCGATTGCCACGAGCAAATGAGTGAAACCACTTCTGTCGGTCTTGAAGGGTACAACCATATCGAATCCCAGACTGCAAACAGCCAGACGAGTGGGATAGTCTTCAAGGCAGACACAGGCTTGTGAGACATGTTGGAGTAGAACTAACAACCTGCGCATTTGTCGACTATATCCTTTGCCATCTCATTCGCACGAGGCCAATAAAATCCTGCTCGGTATGCTTTGGCCACGATGGTCCAAGAGGACGCATGGTGACCACAGGTCCTCGAGTGGATCTCGTTTAGAATCAATCAACCTTCTTCTGGGGTGATGCAGCGCAGCCACTCCTATGAATTTTTTTCTATAAAGTTGTCCTTTTATCATGATGAAGGCTTTCGATCGACGGACTATCTGGCGGGCCTCATCCTCATCCTCTAGGGGTTCCTGCCTAAGTAGGTACATGATGTACGACACCGTCTAGTCGGGCGTGATCACTAAGACTTCCATGACCAAGTCGACCACAGCTGGGACTTCAATCTCAGTCAGATTGGTTGGACTTATCGGTTGCGGGGGCTCTTCCTTGAAGGGATCTTCTTGAGCTGGCGGGGTGTGGAGATGTTCCAAGAACACATTACTGCGGATAGGCTTCCGAGTGGAACCTATCTTTGCCAAATCATCATCAGCTTGATTCTTGATTCGGGGTATGTGGTGGAGCTCTAACCCCTCAAACTTCTTCTCTAGCTTTCTTACTGCATTGCAATAACCGGTCATTGCTGGACTCCTGATGTCCCATTCCTTCATTACTTGATTAACCACTAAGTCTGAGTTTCCATAGACCATCAAGCGACAGACGCCGAGTGAAATGGCCATACACAACCCATACAACAATGCCTCATACTCAGCTTCATTGTTTGAAGAATCAAAGTGAATCTGGAGGACATAACAGAGCTTTTGTCCTCTTGGGGACACTAAAACCACTCCTGCACCAGAGCCATTCAACATCTTGGATCCATCAAAGAACATAGTCCAATGTTTTGATTCAATATGAGTCGGCTGCTGCTGTTCAATCCACTCTGCGAGGAATCTGCTATTGCTTGAGACTTGATGGCTTTCTTTGCCTCAAACTTGATATCTAAAGGAAGGAGTTCAATCTCCCACTTTGCCACTCGACCAATTGCATCTCTATTATTCAGAATTTCTGACAATGGACCGTCACTGGCGACTGACACCGAGTGGTCTGAGAATTAGTGTGCAACTTTCTTCATGGTCAATTAAATTCCATAAACAAGCTTCTTATAATGAGGATATCTTTGCTTGGACGGGGTCAAGACTTCTGAAATGTAATACACAGGGCGCTGGACTTTGAAGGCTTTGCCTTCTTCTTCCCGCTCGACCGTGAGCACTGTGCTAACGACCTATCCAGTGGCTGTGATGTAAAGCAGTAAATGCTCCTTGCTGACTGGAGCGGCAAGCACCGGCTGGGTGGAAAGCAGGGCTTTGAGCTCTTCAAATGCTGGTTCAGCTTCATCATTCCACTCGAACTTGTCAGACTTCTTCATCATCGGCAAACGGGCAATGCCTTTTCACCGAGGCGTGAGATGAATCGACTCAATGCAGCCAAACAACCAGTAAGCTTCTGAACATCGTGCACATGCACATGGCATTTCATTCGGAGGATTGTACCAATCTTCTCTGGGTTTGCATTGATCCCCCGTTCGGAAACGAGAAAACCGAGTAACTTTCCGCCTGGGACTCCGAATGTGCACTTTGATGGATTGAGCTTGATATCATATCTTCTTAAGTTGGCAAAGGTTTCAGCGAGGTCAGTCAGTAGGTCGGAACCTTTGCGTGACTTGACCACTATGTCATCCATGTATGCTTCCACATTCCGACTGATTTGAGTGAGCAGGCACTTCTGGATCATGCTTATGAATGTGGCACCAGCATTCTTGAGGCCAAAGAGCATAGTAACATAGCAAAAACACCTGAGTGGGGTGATGAAAGCTGTCATTATCTCGCCGGGTCCATATAGTCGGATCTGATGGAACCCAGAATAAGCGTCCAAAAAGGACAATCGCTCATATCCCGCAGTTGAGACTATCTGGTCGATGCGGGGCAGAGGAAAATGATCTTTCGGGCAGGCCCGATTGGTGTGCTTGAAATCAATACACATTCGAAGTGATTTATCTTTCTTGGGGACCATAACGACATTGTCGAGCACTCGGAGTGGTATATCTCGCGGATGAACTCGACAGCCAGAAGCCGAGCCACCTCCTCGCCAATTGTCTTTCTCTTCTCCGTGGCGGACGGACAGAGATGCTCTTTAACGGGTTTTGCTTTTGAGTCGACTCACAAACGGTGCTCAGCCAGTCCCCTGGGTACACCTGGCATGTCAGATGGCTTCCATGCAAAGATGTCCCAGTTCTCACGGAGGAACTGGATGAGCGCTTCTTCCTATTTGCTGTCAAGTGTTGTTGAGATATGGGTCGGAGCAGCATTGGGGTCAGTCGGGTGAATTGAACCGGCTTTGTCTCACCGACTGACTAAAATGCGGACTCCGAGGCAGGCCTCTTGGCACGCGGCAAATCACTCCGATCCGCATTCTTCTGGTATTCTTGAAACTGTACTGCTGCCATCAGCTCATCGGTGATCTTTGAACCGTTCTGGAGACAATCTTCTGCTCTCTGCTGATTTCCAGTGATCGTGATCACGCCTATGGGGCAAGGCATCTTTAACTTGAGGTACACATAGCATGGTCGAGCCATGAAACTAGCATAAGCAGGTCTGCCTAGAATGGCATGATAGGCATTATCAAAATCCACTACCTCAAACGTCAAAATCCACTACCTCAAAATCCACTACCGAAAACCACATCAAGAGTGATCTGGCCGAGTGAATCGGCTTTCTTTCCTAGGATGATACCATGGAATCTCATGTTGCTCTCATTGAGCTTGGACATCGGAATGCCCATCCCCTGGAGGGCCTCAGCATACAATATATTCATTCCACTACCACCATCCATCAAAACCTTGGTCAGTCGGGTGCCCCCAACGACTGGGTCGACCACCAACGCTTGCCGCCCAGGGGTAGCAATGTGTGGCGGGTGGTTGGACTGGTCGAATGTAATAGGGGGTTTTGACCACTTCAAATATCTTGGCGTTGCCAAAGCAACCATGTTCACCTCTCTGTTAATAACTTCCAGTCGACTTTTGCTCTCGAGGTCTGCAAAAATCACCAAGGTGTCATTAACATTCACTACAAAAAAATACACTTCCGCGATGATACGTGTTTGTCACAGTAGGTCGCGCTTTTTGTCATGCATGTACATCCATGACGATTTTATGACAGAATCAAGATAGTCATACTTGTGTAGTCGTAGAAGTGTTCCATGACATTACCAAAATTATCATCACGGAAGTGTCCACTTCCATGACGATAAATCACGCGTCACAGAAGTGCTTTCGTCAAGGGTGACCAACACGTGGCATCCACCGTAACGGAACACCGTTAAGCTATCGGGTCGGGTTTTGGATCCGGTAACCCGTTAACAGCCCCGACCAATAGGGATTTTCCACGTGTAAAATCATCATTGGCTGGAGGAGACACGTGTCAGGTCCGCGTTGGCACATGTGCCACTCATCCAATGGGCGAGACGCGCCTATGATATGTTGACACGTGGATCGGCCCATCAAGTTTAAATGGGCCGGCCCAACTAAAGACCCACCAGATTTTGTGGACCATAATGGGCCGGCCCAGCTAAAGGCCCACGAGATTTTGTGGACCATAATGGGCTTTCCCAGCTAAAGGCCCACAAGATTTTGCGGGCCATAATGGGCCGACCCAGCTAAAGGCCCACAAGATTTTTGTGTGCCATAATGGGTCGGCCCAGGTAAAGGCCCACAAGATTCTTGTGGATCAAAATGGGCCGGCCCAGCTAAAGGCCCACAAGATTTCACCGACATTAATGGGCCAGCCCAGCTCTAGGCCCACAAGATTTTGAGGACCCTAGTAGGCCGGCTCATTAACTGGCTGCCATGTTTTGGGCCAAATGTCGGCCCATATTTGATCCGGTCCATTAGTGGCCTGCCATGTTCCGGGCCTAATAATGTCCCATATGAGATCCGACCCATTAAAAGCCTACCTCGTTCGGGGCCAAATTACGGCCCAGATCAGGTCCGGCCCTTTAAGAGGCTTTGGGCTCAATTTTGGCCCATATCAGATTCGGCTCGTCAACTGGACGCTATGCTTTTGGGCCCACTTGCTAAAGGCCCATTTAGTAATTCGGCCTGATATTAGTTTCGGCCTATTAAGAGCCCGTTTAACATTTCGGCCCTATATTAATTTTGTCCTGTTAAGAGCCCGTCATATAGTTGGGCCTAACTACGGCCCGGTTTGCATCTGGCCTGCTCGCAGTCGATATCTGATTGGGCCAAACAAGGACCGAGACAATTTTGGCCTATTAAAAGCCCGTGATTTGATTCACACAATCATGGGTTGGGGTCCATTTCGGGCTGCTATCGGCCCGTGAGCTGTTCGGCACGTTTCAGGCCCAACCTACATCGTGATTGCATGATGGCCCGATTATGTATCGTAATTTTACGGTTTGGCCGGTTTACTACGAAGACATGATATATATACAGTAAAATAACTGCAGCATCGTGAATAAGAAAAAACCTAGACTATACAATAAAGAAATTACAGCATATTACATCCACTGGGCATCAAAGTTCGCCACTATGATAATAAAGCACAAGTAGAAAACAGATTACATACACTAGGCATCAAAGATCGCCACCAGTGCAAATAAACACACCGACAAAATAATATACAAAACCGACAGCACTTCAATAGAGTTCAAGAAAGGTTAGCCCTGCTGGGGAGCTGCAGCGCAAGCAGCTGAGCAAGATGATGAGACTGCGCTTGTTCAACACTTATATCTTCCTCACTCTGAAAGATAAACAAGCAGACATATGATAGGTTTTTCACATAAAAGTATCAGTGGTGACAATTCATCACATTTCTTACTGACAAATAAAGTGACACCCTTTAAAATTGCATTAACACAATATGGTATTGTTCAGGTCAAGACATGTCAGGAAATGACATTGTGAAGGAGTTGGCATCTTCACGACACCACTGGATTACAGATCAAGAACTCATAAGTATCAATGGTTAGTGTGCTATCAGTTTATCCCATTTCAGATTGGCAAATAAAGAGATGGTTTAAACAATAGTAGAATGATATGACATTGTTCATAGTTAATACATTGCAGAATATGACATTGTGCTGTAGTGGGTAGGTTCACCACACCACTGGATTACGGATGAAGAACAGAAGCATACATGCAGTGCAAAAGAAGATCACTTGCTCTGTATAGTTTAATTTACATGGTATGAAGAAGGAACTTGGTTGTACAACTGAAAACTTAAATTGAGAAGGACAAACTTTTGTTTATGAACTACATAATAAACTTTAAACATGCAATTTGATGTAAACACCAAAATTAAATAGCTGTTGTAGTCATGCCTAACCAAATATATACAACAAAGTTTGAAGGCTTGAGAAGGACAAACTTACATTATTGGTGAAGACGGGCTCTATAAAGGCCTTGTCCATGCTGATGGGGGGGGGGCAATTCAAGAAGTTTACCACAGAATCTTCTTCATAAGCATTGCTTTATTCTACATTTTGTTAAGAGTAAATATAGATGTGATAATATACGAAAAATGGAGAATATTTAAGATAAGATGAAGAACGATGCTACAAAACCAAGTAGCTATAAATGTAAGTGCAGCGATACAGGCAAAAGGTACAGCCAAGAGCAATGCACAACTAAACTTCTTCAGTACCAACCTTATGGTAAGAGTAAATATAGATCTGATGTGTAGAAAATGGAGGGCAAAGGAAAATAAGTTGCAGAGTGATGGCACATGAACAACTACCTGTCATTATAAGTACACTGATAAATGACAACATGTACTTACAAGAACAATGCAGAGCTAAAAAAACATTAGCATTGGATATATTCTACACTAATGTAACCATTCAGACAGATCAGGTAATTTGGAGCAAACAATTGATAAGCAAGCTATCATGCATACTGCTGTCACATAATGAACCAGGTATGTATGCAAGTACAGTGATACAGGACAACAGGTACTAACAAGAGCAAAGGAGCAGGCAACATATTTGCGATATCCTGTCGTTCTTTTCAAACCGGAATTCTTCTTCGAGCAGATTTCCTGCAAAAAAGATCCGTAAGGCACATGCAGAAAAGTAGAAGTTCAAATTATCATGTGATTTCATAGACAGTACCTCATCCTGGGAACGAGACCAGTGCATAACAAGGTTTTTCCATTCAATGTCTTCTAAATTTAGCACATGAGACTTCACCGGAAATTCGTTTATAGACTTGCCATCAAAGTGTGATTTCCTCAGGTAACACCGATACTGCTGCAATGCTTCCTTGAAAAGCACAAGCAAGCTTTGCTCGTCATGACTATCCAGATTGACCCTCGCCTAGTTACAACAATGTAATGTAAATCATTGATGTGTTCAATCAGCAGAAAACAGGAAAATAATATCCATGAATAATAGCACTTACACGTAAGTTGGACAAGAAGATGTGAGAATGGTGTTTGTCTTCACTATAATCTTCCCATGATGGGAATATATGCACGTAGTCCCTAACAACATTGAAAGCATTGTCTTTTAAACTGGGAATAAATGGAATGGGGTTCCAATCTACAGGAATTGGCCGTCTCTGCAGTTGGGATAGGTCTTCGGCCGGTGGACTTGCTGTACTTTTTGCTGGAGTGGGATTTTTCTGTGGTACGGCTGGTGCTATGGCAAATGAAATTGGTATACCTTTTGCTGGAGTGCAGGTCCTATGTGGTGGGGCTAGTGGTGTGGCTAGTGAAGTATGGGTACAGTCTGCTGGAGTCGGTCCTACATTTTGTGTCACTGGTTGTACAACCAATATAAGTGGGGTGATGTCTGATTTCTCTGGCACGACCACGTTTTTGAAGGACTTTGCTGGTGCTTCTTCAGGTTCAGCAATCACCCTCTTCTTTTTTGATGTCTGATGCACAAGAACAACATTTGAGTGAAAAAACATGGTATGATGATAGATGGAATATGTATTGATAATGGATGGGCATGGCATCTCAACATATATGATGAGTAAACTAAGCAGATGGTGGTGCAACAAAGTAGAAGAAATGCAAGACACATATGCAAGATACTCGCAATCAATAAAACCTTGCCAAATTAGAACAGGCACCTTGATGGGTGAACAGGACAGGCCATCTGCATTTGACTCCTCGAGGTTAGAATAGTCATTAGGATCATATTCTGAACAAGAATCAACAAGTGGGGAGCGTATGAGTTTCATTGCATCCAGAATGGCACTCAATGCCTTGCTGCCAATTTTGCAAGTCATTGTAGTGTTTAGCTTCAAGAGTGCACTACTACTAGTGCGACACAAAGCAGCTACACAGATCATAGTGTAGATATAACGGGGAAAACCATAAGCATCAGAGTAAAATCAGCAAAGTGGAACTTGCTGGAATATATGTGCTAGTACTGCCGGTACGACTAGAAAGGCTTTGGATACTAGTTCTCTTCAACTGAAGGTACGATACTGTTAATATCAGTGTAACTCTCAAAGGCGACACAGCTCCCCGCATTTCCTTGCTATTCTTGTAGGATTCAAGTGGGCAGGTCAGTACAAATCCTATTCCTATGTTTACAAAATCCTACGAATCAAAGAGGCTCAAAGTGTCCATCACAACCGACCGTATAGACCTCTACACTGCAAATGTCCCTGCTCATCTTCAGTACAAGTAACATACTTTACTACTATCATACTCCCTGCGTTCCAAAATATAAGTCTTGCTAGAGATTTCCACTATGGATCACATACAGATGTATCCAGATACATTTTAGAGTGTAGATTCACTCATTTTGCTCCATATGTAGTGCATGGTGGAATCTATACAAAGACTTGTATTTAGGAACGGAGAGAGTACATATTAAAGAAGAACGGAAGAGGAACATGGTAAAGAAGAGCAAGCAGATTTTGGATAATAAAATGTTGGTTGCACAGTGCCCACACATGATGAACTAGAGCGCATTAAGAATGCAACTCCCAGCTGCCTCTCGACCATTTCAGGCGGTTGGATGAAGATCCTACGTCTCCTAACCCTTCTTCTTCCTCGTCTCTGATTCTTCCCATACAGAACACCGCACGGGCCACCGGCCAGACCACCGCCCCACCGCCTGCGTTCCTCCGCCACCCCCACCCCTGCCCCAACCCCCACCCATGTTGAGTTTTCTTTGTTCGGCCAGGCCCCACAACCACCCGAGCCCCTTCGTTCGCACCGACAAACTCCAGCGAGCTCTGAAAAATCGACTGACCCAATTTTGAAATTTAGTCTACTGTGATTTAACTAGTGTGGAATATAAAAGGGGAAAACCATAAGCATTGGGAGTATAGTGTTGAGCATGCCATGGCGGATCTGAAGGTGCAAACCGAACAAAGGAAACTTCGCAACCAAGACAAGAAATCAGAGTAAAGAAGTGGTGATCTATTTTCTTGCTGCGATAAATAAGTTGAGCAGATACGAAAGAGTACTGCCTCTGGTGCGGCGTCGTGTACGCGTCTGCTAAGAATTTGACGGTGTTGCGGTAGCGATGGCTGTCGGCAGCGTGGAACCAGATCTAGGAGCGTAGACGGTGGCGGCGGGGCGCGGTGGACGAGATGGTCGTAGGAGCGGGGCCGGCAAGGTGGACGACGGCAGGGATGAAGCGAGAGGACGGGATGCAAGGATCCCGGTCCGAAACCGTGGATGAGAGAGGTCGATATCTTGTAATGGACGGTGGCATCGGGGTATCAGCTCCGGCATGGTGGAGGAGGATGGCGGTGGATGGGGTGGCGAATGTCGGCGGACGGAGGAGGGTGGGGTGGAGAGGGTGTTTTGGCGCCCACGGAGTATGAATGGGGAAAAGGGAGGTAGAGAGGAAGGGGGGAACCATGTATTCAGGGCGCGTTTGTCTCAAATGCGAGGAAATTTACAAACTTAGCCCCCGTTTAAAATTTCTAGTTCATCACAACAATTTTAGTCGGTTGGGGATAGGACGGTAATCTCGCATACACCAAATATTTGCTGACGAGAGTTTGTTTTTGGGCCCACCGTGTATGAATATGAATCGGGGAGGGAGTCGATTTCGGCCGAGGACACACTGTGTTTTGGCGCCCACCGTGTATGAATCCGGGTGAGAGGCGGTTACGTCACATTTGAGTGTAATTAAACCTACCCCTATGGAAACCTATAGAAATCCAGTAGATAGGCTTTGCGTGGCAGGGATAGGCAGTAGTAATTTCCATCTCACAGATTTTGGTTTCGGGCGGTTACTGCGACTTTCCTCGCTTCGTTCAAATTTTGTAGAGTGCATGTTTACCGTGCCAACTCAATTCGAATCCCGTTTGTATTCTATTTTTTCCGGGCAGGATCCATTTTCAATTGGAATTACATTCTATATACATCATTTTTTTATATATACTTCCAAAAGCACAACAAAGAATTTTGCTCCTTTATATGTATAATATGATTTACAAATACAACGATCTCAAAATCTTAAGGTTGAATTCGAAAAAATTTAACCAAATTATATTCTACTAAAATGTATGGATCAGTAATATCTACATATTAAATAACATAGATGTGTGTGAATTCATATGAGTATGCATGTTTGATAGATCAAATTTGGTTCGAGTATGGATTACATGTATCATCATCTCGAATTCAAATATTTGAATCCCTTTTTTGTTCACTCCTTTCACGCCCACCTCTCTCGCATGCATGCTCCTTCAGGTAGCTATCACTCTCTTTTCTCCAGCTGACCCGCACGCTCACTTCATGTTTCTCCTATCCTCGCAAACATGGTCTCTCGGCGTCTCCCTTGAGAAGTGTCACACTCTCCCTATCATTATACATTACACGGTTTTCATTATCTCTCACGTATCTACTGTTCTCTGGTATCACTCGGTACCTAAGCTTTCTTTTGCACCGCCACACACATAGTCTCCACTCGTCTTTCACTTTGTCTTTCTCTCTATGGGATTCTCTCACACACCCTATATGTCTCTACATATGACTCATAGCACTAAAATTACTCTCTCTCTCTCTCTCTCTCTCTCTCTCTCCTGTAGACACAACATTTGTTGTGGTCTCCTTTTCGTCTCCATCCCAGACTGACATTATTCATTTGTTTACTGATCAGACAACCCCGACTACCTTCTCCTCTCTCTCACACACAGACACACACACACACACACACAACTCCTGCTTCCACTCCCCTTCCCGACTACGTCTCTCTCTCTCTCACCAAAACTCTCGCTTTCGCACCCCGACTCGTATTTCTCTCACAAAAATTTATCGACTAGCTAGCCTCTAGATAGGTTTATACACCCACACACTCGTGCTTCCACTATCGCATACATGTCTCTCTCCCGCTCCTTGTATCTATGTAGATTTTTCTTCCCTTCTCGAGACACGCCCTCTCGATCGTGCACACACACACTATCGCCTCATTTTAAGCTGATACCTATCGCACACACACTCCTTGTGTCTTTGTCACACATGCACTCCGTCCTCCTCCACTCTCCCTCTCTCTCACACACACATGGGCTTTTTGCAACAACTAGCAAGATGCCCATGCGTTGCATGGAACATCAAGATGCATTTGTATGAGTAGTTTATCTTGTGGGGGAAAAGGATGACGGGGGAATGCATTATTTGCAAATGTGGAGAGGGGTGTGGGTATCTTTTTGCAAAATTTCCATAGTTTCCTTCCTATCCGTCAGATATAGATCGGACGACTTATATTGCAGGATGGCAGGCACACGATCATCACCGACAATGCTTTTTATAAGAGTAGGGATAAAAAATAGAGCTGGTGATGATGGTGGGCCTGCCATCCTGCAATGTAGGCCATCTGATTTACATCTTACGGGTAGGAAGGGAAATATGGCAATTACCCGCACTCTTCACCACATTTGCAGATAAGGCCTTCCCTCGTTCATCCTTTTCTCCCACAAGATCTTGATGTTCCGTGCAACGCACGGGCATCTTGCTAGTAAGAGTAGAAATTAGACATATACCACTTCTCAAATCTTGAAACCAACAACATTCCTCCCTTATCTCATTAAAACCGCCAAAGTAATATATTTTAAGTGAAACATAACATATTTTTAGTGATATACGTATTTCAAAACTAGACTTTTTTTCTACCAAATCGGTGAATATGTATTAATCTACTTTGATCGTGTGGCAACACATTGGCACATTGCTAGTAGTTATTATAATTTTTTGGGCACCAGACAAATGGTGGAGTACATATACGAAGAGAAGAGGCGCACACACGCAGTCGGCCTCTCGCTGTCTGGCACACATGAGTGTTATGTAAAGGCGACGTTAACAAATAAACCCTAAAACCCTAGGTGCACGATTGCTGCTGCAGGTACCGGGTACGTGGTGGAGCACCTTTGTAGGAACAGTCAGCTCGTGTGATAATTTGATCCGTAGGAGTTGATGGTCGGGACCATAGGTGAATGACTTGGAGCGCGGTGGCTCGCCAATTGCCACAGATCGAGTAGCCACGTTTAAAATATCGTTTTTAGCGGGGTTAAGAGTTCTGATTTTCAATGGCGCGTTATAAGTAGTAAGTAGTTTTTAGAACGATTGGTATGGAGCGAAAATGGAATTCATAGTACTACGTACCTCCTTGGTGTATGGTTGTATGGGTTTATGTTGCGAGATGTTGAACTTGGTAGTTCTAGGGCAAATACTATGGTTTAGATTTAGATGCTGGTTTTCAGTAATGAAAATCGGAAGGGGAAACCCTTCTTTGATTAAAAAAACTACTACCTCCATTCTGGTTTACTAGTCCCCATCGTACTTTGGGTCAAAGTTTGTCTACGAATTTTACTTGTAAAATGTGAATGGAAAACGAGATTTTGTTATACCCAAACAAAAAAGGACTGGAGGGAGTGATTGCTCTGACACGGACGCGACCTCTCATAGCGCAGGCATTGAACCAGCGTGCCGGCCAAGAGGGCCGCACTCGCTGCATGCCCCGCTGAGCACGCCTCCTCGCCGTGTGGAACCAGCTTAAGACTGCCCCGCCTGCCTTCATTGAATTCGCACGTGTGCCGGCAACACGTTCTTCCATGAGCCGACAGACATTTTAGAACACAAAAAATGACTAAAATATAATTAATTTACGCATGGTCTTGACTTGTTGTGCTCGCACTGGTAGCAGGAACTAGTAGAGGTTTTTCTTTATTTATAACTCTCCTCACTTTTTTTTGGCTTTGAAGTGAATCATGGTTGTGGACATTATGTATGAATGTGCAGATATCTGTGAACATGAGTTTGATGTGGAAGTTGAACTTGGAATGTCGGGCTTGCGCGTGAACTATACCATGTCCAATGTTTCGTCTGTTATTGTTTGGAAAGTAATTGCTGTTATTACATGACCCAAAAAAACATTTTGTGCCACATCAATAGATGCACGGACATCACAACAGGCATGCTGACTAGATAAACATTTCAACCTACCTATTATGAAGGAAATTTTGTATTGACAACAGTTTTAGATAGCAGGAGACGCCTAGCCTGCTCTTCCTCTGCTAGCTTATTTCTGGCTTCTTCCATCTCTTCTTTGGCTTGGGTGAAGAGAGCATCTGATTGCTCTTTTCGCTTCTTCAGGAACTCAACTACATTCTCAAGGGCTGCTGCACGCTTTCTTCCAGCCTTTACTAATGCCACGAGGACATGAACAGCTGACGACTCCACCTGGCTTGTGTGTAATCCAGCATCATCTGGGAATTTGCACCTTGTGTCTAATCCAGCATCATTAGGGAACTGACACCTTGTGTGTACTCCAGCCTCATTTTGGAAACATGATCTCGAGGTTGACCATACTTCCCTCCTCGCAGGAACTGCATCCTGACATGAAGTTACTTCTTTTTTAGATCAATACTCAGAGAAACCTAGATCCATTTAGTGGAAGCCAGATAAACAGAACTCGGAGAAGTGAATTCAAAAGGAAAAATAAAATAAAAACGGACTACAAGGTGAGAACACCCACTTCCTACATCAAGCTAAAAAGAAAAGCATTAGGACGATTAAGACTCTTCTTATTACACATCGAAGAACACCACGCTTAAGAGAAACAGAAACTACAACATATACACATCAAAGAACACGAGGCTAAACAAAAGTAATTGAAAGGGTGTTACTTACCAAAGCTCGTTTTACAGGTTCGGTGCAGCTCCTCTTTAACTTCCCACGCTCCTTGAAGATGTCCCGAATATCCCGTGTTTGGTCTTCATTGCTCCTCTGCATGTTCACACTCATGGTTTTAAAATCTCAACATGGCAAGAAAAATACTACTAGTAATACTCGCGCATCTTGTGGGCAACATTAAAGCACTCGTCTGCCATGTTAGAGCATCTCCAACGGAACCGCAACGCATGGCGCTTTAAAAAAGTGTTTACAGTGCTGAGATCGAGAAGTAGATACTAGAGAGTAGAGGATAGTTCTCAGCATAGATAGATAAAAAAAGATAATTCAACTACTCCTCGTCGTCCGACTCCTCCTCAGTGATGTACTCCTCTGACGTCTGACTGTAGGCATGAACATACCGATCATCGTCGGATTCCCAGGGCGACGCTGCTCCTAGCCTCATGTTGAATTGAGCGTCTACTTTTTGCCTACGCTTGTCCTCGCGATAGGCGGCTCGCTCCGCGCTCCTCTTATCCCTCTCCGCCCTCCTTTGTGCTTAGAACTCGCGCTCGTTGATGATGTCCTACGGGAAGTGTTGGCGCCACAGCGCCATGGCTTCCTCGTCCATCTCGGCGATGCCGACATGGTGCTCCCGCCTCCGGTTGTCGCGACGATCCTCGTCGGTGCTAAGCCGCGGCAGAGGCGCGAGCTCCTGCGCCCACTCCCGCGTCGGCACGTTGGGGAAGTTCAATGTTCTATGAGGCCACCGGAGGCGCCATGCCGCCGCGTCGTACGTCCGGGTGTCCTCGTTGGCGGTGTCGAAATTGCCGAGGCTGAGGCACATCCCGCAGAACTGGATCTCGGCGGAGAAGTCGCCGGAGGGGCGCGCGCAGACGCTGCGGCATCCCCAAGTTTCCCGACGACGCGGCAGCATGGTGGCGCGGCGGCGGCGAGGCGAGAAAGAGTGGGGAGAGAGCGGTGGCAAGGCACAGAGCGGGGAGAGAGCGATGGCAAGGCACAGAGCGGTGGGAGGGCGTTGGATTTTATAAAACGCGCCGGACGCCGCGCGCCAAAACTAGCGCACGCCCGGCCGCTTTTTCCCATGCGCACGTGATCCTTTCCCGACGTCTCTGCTATCTCTACTCTCTTCTCTACTTTTATATTTATTTAATATTTAATATTTAATATTTATCTCTACTTCTCTACCGTCTACTTTTTTTTCTCTATGCTTTTTTTTTCTTGCAATATAGGCCGTCCGATTTATATCTGACAGATAGGAAGGAAACAAATGGGAATTTTGCAAAAAGATACCCATACCCCTCTCCAGATTTGCAAATAAGGCCTTCCCTCGTTCATCCTTTTCTCCCACAAGATAAACTACTTATACAAATGCATCTTGATGCGTGCAACGCATGGGCATCTTGCTAGTTCTAAAAAACTTTCCATCATTTACCACACTACTGGTTGCAGATGAAAAACCTACCCAAGCATAGCGCGATACAGGAGCGACGCACAATTACAAGCTGATATTCTGTTGGACAATGGAGGCTATAACCAATTACTTTTACGGGAACAATAGCACCCAGGAAATTTGAAGGGTAGGTATGAACAAAATTGGAACTGCACATGTACTGCTAAGTGATTCAATGCACACATTACCAATCGAGGAGGAGAACGATGGTCGCGGCGGCCTCTGTGAGTCATGGTCGGCAAGGGGAGTCAGTTCATTGTCCATGATGGTGGTACTTTTGCGCTTGGCGTCGGCTTCCGGGAAGTAGATCCGAGACCGTGGAAGATGATGTCGGGGAAGAGGTTCCGTGTACGACGACAACGGTGGACCGGCTCGAGTGCGGAGTACGAGGTCGTTGATGAGGCAGATGCGCTGCAGTGGACGAGTGCGTCGATGTAAAGGGGAGGAGCACAAAGGCTGTGGTGCTGTGGAGAATTCTATTTTGCGGTGGGGATGGAAAATGGGGAGTATTCAGGTGTACTACTCTGGGTGCCGGGGTGGGGTTGGCTGGGTAGGGTGAACCTGAAGTTACGAAAACAGCCCCCTACCAAGCGTCATCCGTAGGCTTGTTCCGAAGGCTATGATGGTAACGTCCCACTGCTCAAATCAGGGTCGCGGGAGATTTTCCCGCTGACCTTAAAATTTTGTGACACTAGACTCCCCGTGTGGCGTGTTGAGTGATTCGGCTAAGCAACTAGCGAGTAGTAGTAGTAAACTCTACATATTAGGATTGACCAAAGTTAAACTTCCTAAAGTTTGACCATGTTTATAGAAAAATATAAACATTTACCATAACAAATATGTATGATGTGAAAATACATTCAATAATGAATCTAACTGTATTTATTTGTTATTGTATATGTTAATATTTTTTGTTATAAGCTTTCTGAGAGTTTACAAAACTTGACTTTGACCAATGCTAATACACGGACTTAAATAAAAACGGAGGGAGTACACATTTGTTTTCTTAGTTTGTACTGAGCTAATCATTTGTTGAAATTGTGAAATAAATATATTAGGCTATTGACTTCGTATGTAATGGTCTATACACTTCAATAGTTACAATCATTGTCGAATCCCAAGATGTATACAAGGTCTATAGTACTTCACAACATGCTCAAACTCACATAATCCCAGTCAAATGAGAATCTAAATGCATTTCATAGTTATTACTTTGTAGGATGCAACAAAAACAACCATGACTCTAGATCAGTCATTATAGAAGCAACATTTTGACATATCCCAATGTGTGAATGAAACATGCAGAGAGAGCTTTTGAAGATGGAGCAGATAGGGCGGGAAAGATTGTATGTATGTGGACGAGAGAGTAGGAGACAAACCTAATGAGACAGAGAGAGAGAGAGAGAGAGAGAGAGAGAGAGAGAAAGAGAGAGGAAGAAGTTAGGTATGTGAGAAAGATGGAGACATCTAATATACGTGAGATGCGTGTGCATCCGGATTCTGTATACGTGGAAGGAGAAGAGACAACATGTTTGATGAGAGAGCTGGAAAAACATGGACGAGAGGGGAAGGATCTCGTGGGTTGAGGGATTGACAATTTTGTGCGTTGAGAGAGGGATTGGTAATTTTGTGTGAGAGAGAGAGAGAGGATGGGGGGAGGAGTCAGTCAGCCGTCGTCACATCACCCTGCTTCTAAATGGCCCCGCATTCTCTCGTGCGGTGTGGTCGCCGTCTTTGATCTGCTCGATGCCCTCTTTGAAGATTGAGGTGTTGTGCATGTTGGGGTGCAAAGAAGCACAAGCGAGAGTGGTCGCCGTATAACCTTGGATGGGGATGAATTATGTGCTTAGGGAAGGGTGTGTGTGTGTTGTGGTGTGTGTGTGTGTGTGTCAGATATTGAGAGAAAACAAACCTAAGGAGATAAATGGGTATTCACTAAGAGATTGTGCGGGCCTTGAGGTGGGCAGGGGCCGGGTGAGGGTGTCAAAATGTGCGCGTTGATGCATGTGTTGCATGCGATCATGCGAGGGACAGACGAATCGAGAGAGATGGTTGTTGTGTTATGGAATCTCCTCTCTCTCTCTATCTCTATCTCTCTCTCTCTCTCTCACACACACACACAAGTAAACTAGAAGACCGTTCTCTCATGTATACACAATGTATCGGCATCTGTCTATGTCTCACTCATGCATGATCATTTGCACATTCACACCTCTCTATGTTTGTATCACACGCACATCATCTCCACATTGCCCTTCCGCCACAACACACATATGGACACATACACACGTTTTCTCTCAGTCACACACACAAAATCAGTATTAAAAAAACTAGGGTTCACCTAAAACGTCCAAATCCAAATAAACACGATCTGGAGCTAAATTCAAATATATGGAAATATTGCAGCGTCAAGAACTTTCCCAAGAAAAAAGTTGAGTAATATTCGAGGATTGTTTTCACACACACAAAAAAGGTTCAGTGGATGTCCTTCGAGCGCGACACGGTGATGCAACGTTCGATGGACCGCGCGGCCGCGGTTCACGTGCTTGCACAGGATTCCGCATCGTGGCTGTGGTACTAACTAATAAAAGCGCTGCCTAAGTGTAATGTTTACGTGTACTAGTACGATTTTATTTTAACATTGACCAACATTATATAAAACTAAAGTAAGCTCCCACATGCGCACTCATCAATATGACGCCGCCGCCGTTGCGCATGCCGGTGCCCGCCTGCTCCGGCCAACAATTTCTCACCCATCACCGCCGTGTCGCCGCCATCCCTGTGCCATGAAGCCGAAGGCTCGCCCGCTCACGTCGTCTGCAGTCCCTCCTCATGATGCCGCCGCGCTGCCAAGCACGCGAGTAGCTGGTGGAGCCGCGTCTATGCACGCAACATACGAAGAGGAGGACGAGCATGTGCTCCAGCACGCCGGCGAGGAGAAACTAGCATGTCATTGTCGTCTCCGCCCACGCGGAGGAGGCGCACATGGTGGCTGTCGCGGTGGAAGCCGGTCGCGCGCGCGTTGAGCCCGCAAACCATGTGTGGACGCGGAATCTACCTTTGAGACCTTGAATGCCATGTGGATCCTGCAATCTGAAGGAGCAATTTGGGTCAGTCGACTCTTGTGAGCCGTTTGATGAAACATGGATGGCTAGAAGGGCTTCTTCCACCTCTTCTGCCATCTTCTTCCTTCGCTCCGTCGAACTTCTTTCACAAATTGACTGACCCAAATTATACTACTAGTACAAACGTATTAAGTACAGTAGGAACACGAAGATACGAGCAGTAGTACCAACTGCAAGAAGAATAGTAGTGGGACATAGTACTAGTACTACTGTACGTACTAAAGAGTTCAAATAATGAGAAAGAACATAAACATAGTTCTGCTGGGGCCTCAACACAACACACCCTTGAAAATAATCTAAGCAACTAGTCCGCTTGACACTGTAGTAGAACCAGCATGAGCAACGGCATTGCCACCTACTCGGAGTCCGAGTCCACGTCGTCGACTTCGTCCTCGTCCATCTTCCTCTTCCTCTTCGCCGATGCTTCTTTGCTTGAACCAGACACTGGGCTCTGCTTCTTCATCCAACCCTTGTAGATATTTAGACAAAGGTAGGCATCCATTGCTGCGTACAGTATGTGATCTTCATCTAATGTCTTCGACTCCCATGCATGATGAAACTCGTGATGAGGTTTCTTCAGTTTAGTGTACGAAGGATCAATCATGGCTGCTGCCAGGCTCAGCATTGAAGGTTGAGAGGAGGACACCAGGCTTGCCTTCTGGAGATCGAAGGGCTGGCCTACAACAAGATCTATCCGACGCAGAACATCCCTGCTGTTCTTAAAGTCTACAGTAACGAATTTCACTCTTTTGTCCTTGAGGAAGTTCTTAAAATCCTGGCACTCAACGTCGGCATGCCATATGTGGTAGACCAAGCAAATGTTATGTACGCAAACCTGGATCACGGTGGGCTTCTTCCTCTCTTCGTCCTTTAGATCCTTCTCTCGTCCCAGGACTGTGGTGTACTCAACATCTAGCCCAGCGACCCACTCATCCGTTAAACTGTTGAACATGCGTAGGAAGCGAGCAAGCCATGCTTTCACCGTCGCGGATCCACGTGTGTACATGACGATGAACTGATCGCCGGTGATGGCTCTAACCTAGTACTCAGCAGCGACCATGGAGATTTGGGAGGCCATGGATTTTGGAGGAGGGTTAGGAGAAGTTTAACTGTTGTACCCCGCAAAAAAAACTGGGAGCGAACTAATGTGAAAGGACGGGACGACTGGGAGCGAACTGTTGTAAGGCAGAAGACGGGGATGAGTAGGGCGTGCGAACGGCGTGGGGTTGCTGGCTTGCCTGGTGGATAAACGGCTGCAAGCCCCCAAAGAGTTCTCGAGAACTATGCGAGACCCACTAGATGTCATGTCTACTAGACCCATATTGTAGGCCTGACGGTATAGCATCTGCCTGTTCACACGCCATGCCGGCGCGTGGATGTAGCTTCACTTAATTCCGTCAACCGTCGTGCCTCCCACGACCTTTGAGACTTCGACCAGCTATAAATGAGCAATTTTTTTTGCCTACTCCACATGCATGATACTCCCTCTGGGCCTATTTACTCCCGTCAACCGTTTGCAAAGTGTTTGACCAAATTTATACTAAAAATATCAATATCTACAATACTGATTATAATGAGTATAAGAACTACGTTTTATAATGAGTGTAAAAATATTGATTTGACATTGTGAATGTTGATACATTTTTCTATAAGTCTGGTGAAAGTAGAGGTACATTGACTTCAGACAAAATTTAAATGCACAATGCAGACTAGTTCCTCCGTCCAGGTGCGTACCATGTCCTATCTTTTCATCACAACAAGGTTAGCTATTAGAGTACCACTACCTCCCATCTAGTTTAAAGGTCTCGATTCAAAAATTTCACCTACTCTTAGCAAGATAGTAGAGGCGGTGGAATAGTTTTTGAAGTCTGCAAAAGTACTCAACTAATGTTGTTGTTCTTCAAAAAAAGGTGTTTACCAATGCATGCATGAACATTAGTTACTCTAACCCCCCTCTCTTCTTTAATTCTTTGCCACATCAGCATGTTTGCTATTCCCGTTTGCATGATACTCCCTCCGTCCGGAAATACTTGTCATCAAAATGCATAAAAGAGGATGTATCCAGAACTAAAATACTATTGGAAATATGCCCTAGAGGCAATAATAAAAGTGTTATTATTATATTTCTTTGTTTATGATGATTGTCTTTTATTCATGCTATAACTGTATTATCCGGAAATCGTAATACATGTGTGAATACATAGACCATAATATGTCCCTAGTAAGCCTCTAGTTGACTAGCTCGTTGATCAACTGATAGTCATGGTTTCCTGGCTATGGACATTGGATGTTGTTGATAATGGGATCACATCATTAGGAGAATGATGTGATGGACAAGACCCAATGCTAAGCATAGCACAAGATCGTGTAGTTCGTTTGCTAGAGCTTTTTCAATGTCAAGTATCTCTTCCTTAGACCATGAGATCGTGTAACTCCCGGATACCGTAAGAGTGCTTTGGGTGTACCAAACGTCACAACGTAACTGGGTGATTATAAAGGTGCACTACAGGTATCTCCGAAAGTGTCTGTTGGGTTGACACGGATCGAGACTGGGATTTGTCACTCCGTATGACGGAGAGGTATCTCTGGGCCAAATTGGTAATGCATCATCATAATGAGCTCAAAGTGACCAAGTGGTTGATCACGGGATCATGCATTACGGTACGAGTAAAGTGACTTGCCGGTAACGAGACTGAACAAGGTATTGGGATACCAACGATCGAGTCTCGAGCAAGTAACGTACCGATTGACAAAGGGAATTGTATACGGGGTTTGATCGAATCCTCGACATCGTGGTTCATCCGATGACATCATCGAGGAGCATGTGGGAGCCAACATGGGTATCCAGATCCCGCTGTTGGTTATTGACCAGAGAGCAGTCTCGGTCATGTCTGGATGTCTCCCGAACCCGTAGGGTCTACACACTTAAGGTTCGGTGACACTAGGGTTATTAGGAAGACTTGTATGTGATTACTGAAAGTTGTTCGGAGTCCCGGATGAGATCCCGGACGTTACGAGGAGTTCCGGAATGGTCCGGAGGTGAAGTTTTATATATGGGAAGTTGTCATGCGGACACCGGAAAGTTTCGGGGGCATATCGGTATTGTACCGGGGCCACCGGAGGGGTTCCGGGGGTCCACCGGGAGGGGCCACCCCTCTCGGAGGGCCACATGGGCCGCAAGGGGCAGGGAGCCAGCCCCTGGAGGGCTAGGCGCGCCCCCCACCTTGGGCCCATGCGCCTAGGGTTGGGGGGGGGGAAACCCTAAAGGGGGTGCCCCCCTTGCTTGGGGGGTAAGTCCCCCCTCCCTGGCCGCCGCCCCCCTCTAGATCCCATCTAGAGGGGCCGGCCCCCCTTGCCCCTTCCCCTATAAATAGAGGGGTGAGGGGAGGGCTGCTGGACACAACTCAAGGCGCAGCCCCTCCCCTCCCCAACACCTCTCCTCCTCCGTACGTGCTTGGCGAAGCCCTGTCGGAGTACTGCTGCACCAACAACACCACGCCGTCGTGCTGCCGTTGGAGCAATCTTCCTCAACCTCTCCTTCCTCCTTGCTGTATCAAGACGGAGGAGACGTCATCCGTCCCGTACGTGTGTTGAACGCGAAGGTGCTGTCCATTCAGCACTTGGTCATCGGTGATCCGAATCACGGCGAGTACGACTCCATCATCACCATCCCCTTGAACGCTTCCGCACTCGATCTACAAGTGGTATGTAGATGCAAACTCACTCCCTTGACTCGTTGCTTAGATGAACTCATAGATGGATCTTGGTGAAACCGTAGGAAATTTTTTAATTTTCTGCAACGTTCCCCAACAGTTGTATCAGAGCCAGGTTTATGCGTAGTTCTCTATTGCACGAGTAGAACACAATTTAGTTGTGGGCGTAGATCTTGTCAACTTGCTTGCCGCTACTAGTCTTATCTTGCTTCAGCGGTATTGTGGGATGAAGCGGCCCGGACCAACCTTACATGTACGCTTACGTGAGACCGGTTCCACCGACTGACATGCACTAGTTGCATAAGGTGGCTGGCGGGTGTCTGTCTCTCCTACTTTAGTTGGAGTGGATTCGATGAAAAGGGTCCTTATGAAGGGTAAATAGAAGTTGACAAAATCACGTTGTGGTTATTCATAGGTAAGAAAGCGTTCTTGCTAGAACCCAATTGCAGCAACGTAAAAGATGCAACAACAATTAGAGGACGTCTAACTTGTTTTTGCAGCAATTGTCATGTGATGTGATATGGCCAGAAGTTGTGATGAATGATGAATGATATATTGTGATGTATGAGATCATGTTCTTGTAATAGGAATCACGACTTGCATGTCGATGAGTATGACAACCGGCAGGAGCCATAGGAGTTGTCTTTATTTTTTGTATGACCTGCGTGTCATTGAAGAACGCCATGTAAATTACTTTACTTTATTGCTAAACGCGTTAGCCATAGAAGTAGAAGTAGTCGTTGGCGTGACAACTTCATGAAGACACGATGATGGAGATCATGGTGTCATGCCGGTGACAAGATGATCATGGAGCCCCGAAGATGGAGATCAATGGAGCTTTATGATATTGGCCATATCATGTCACTACTATATAATTGCATGTGATGTTTATTATGTTTATGCATCTTGTTTACTTAGAACGACGGTAGTAAATAAGTTGATCCCTTACAACAATTTCAGGAAGTGTTCTCCCCTAACTGTGCACCGTTGCTAAAGTTCGTCGTTTCGAAGCACCACGTGATGATCGGGTGTGATAGATCCTTACGTTCACATACAACGGGTGTAAGACAGTTTTACACATGCATAACACTTACGGTTAACTTGACGAGCCTAGCATGTACAGACATGGCCTCGGAACACGGAGACCGAAAGGTCGAACACGAGTCGTATGGAAGATACAATCAACATGAGAATGTTCACCGACGATGACTAGTCCGTCTCACGTGATGATCGGACACGACCTAGTCGACTCGGATCGTGTAACACTTAGATGACTAGAGGGATGTCTAATCTGAGTGGGAGTTCATTATAATAATTTGATTAGATGAACTTAATTATCATGAACTTAGTCTAAAACCTTTGCAAAATATGTCTTGTAGATCAAATGGCCAACGCTCATGTCAACATGAACTTCAACGCGTTCCTAGAGAAAACCAAGCTGAAAGATGATGGCAGCAACTAGACGGACTGGGTCCGGAACCTTAGGATCATCCTCATAGCAGCCAAGAAAGCATATGTCCTAGATGAACCGCTAGGTGAAGCACCCATCCCACGGAACCAAGACGTTATGAACGTTTGGCAGACACGTGCTGATGATTACTCCCTCGTTCAGTGTGGCATGCTTTACAGCTTAGAACTGGGGCTCCAAAAGCGTTTTGAGCATCACGGAGCATATGAGATGTTCGAGGAGCTGAAACTAGTTTTCCAAGCTCACGCCCGGGTCGAGAGATATGACGTCTCCGACAAGTTCTATAGTTGTAAGATGGAGGAAAATAGTTCTGTCAGTGAGCACATACTCAAGATGTCTGGGTTGCACAACCATATGACCCAGCTGAATATTAACCTCCCTGATGAGGCGGTCATTGACAGAGTCCTTCAGTCGCTCCCACCAAGCTACAAGAGCTTTGTGATGAACTACAATATGCAGGGGATGGTGAAGGCCATTCCTGAAGTATTTTCCATGCTGAAGTCAGCAGAGGTTGAAATCAAGAAAGAACATCAAGTGTTGATGGTCAATAAGACCACTAAGTTCAAGAAGGGCAAGGGCAAGAAGAACTTCAAGAAGGACGGCAAGGAGGTTGCCGCGCCCGGTAAGCCAGTTACCGGGAAGAAGTCAAAGAATGGACCCAAGCCTGAGACTGAGTGCTTTTATTGCAAGGGGAAGGGTCGCTGGAAGCGGAACTGCCCCAAATACTTAGCGGATAAGAAGGCCGGCAACACTAAAGGTATATTTGATATGCATGTAATTGATGTGTACCTTACCAGTACTCGTAGTAACTCCTGGGTATTTGATACCGGTGCCGTTGCTCATATTTGTAACTCACAGCAGGAGCTGCGGAATAAGCGGAGACTGGCGAAGGACGAGGTGACGATGCGCGTCGGGAATGGTTCCAGAGTCGATGTGATCGCCGTCGGCACGCTACCTCTACATTTACCTATGGGATTAGTTTTGAACCTTAATAATTGTTATTTGGTGCCAAGTTTGAGCATGAACATTGTATCTGGATCTCATTTAATACGAGATGGCTACTCATTTAAATCCGAGAATAATGGTTGTTCTATTTATATGAGAGATATGTTTTATGGTCATGCTCCGATGGTCAATGGTTTATTCTTAATGAATCTCGAGCGTAATGTTACACATATTCATAACATGAATACCAAAAGATGTAAAGTTGATAACGATAGTCCCACATACTTGTGGCACTGCCGCCTTGGTCACATTGGTGTCAAGCGCATGAAGAAGCTCCATGCTGATGGACTTTTGGAGTCTCTAGATTATGAATCATTTGACAGATGCGAACCATGCCTCATGGGCAAGATGACCAAGACTCCATTCTCCGGAACAATGGAGCGAGTAACCAACTTGTTGGAAATCATACATACCGATGTGTGCGGTCCAATGAGCGTTGAGGCTCGCGGAGGATATCGTTATGTTCTCACTCTCACTGATGACTTGAGTAGATATGGGTATGTCTACTTAATGAAACACAAGTCTGAGACCTTTGAAAAGTTCAAGGAATTTCAGAACGAGGTAGAGAATCAACGTGACCGAAAGATAAAATTCCTACGATCAGATCATGGAGGAGAATACGTAAGTCACGAATTTGGTACACACTTAAGGAAATGTGGAATCGTTTCACAACTCACGCCGCCTGGAACACCTCAGCGTAATGGTGTGTCCGAACGTCGTAATCGCACTCTATTGGATATGGTGCGGTCTATGATGTCTCTTACCGATTTACCGCTATCATTTTGGGGATACGCTCTAGAGACAGCTACATTCACTTTAAATAGGGCACCGTCTAAATCCGTTGAGACGACACCGTATGAATTATGGTTTGGGAAGAAACCTAAGCTGTCGTTTCTAAAAGTTTGGGGATGCGATGCTTATGTCAAGAAACTTCAACCTGAAAAGCTCGAACCCAAGTCGGAAAAATGCGTCTTCATAGGATACCCTAAGGAAACCGTTGGGTATACCTTCTACTTAAGATCCGAGGGCAAGATCTTTGTTGCCAAGAACGGATCCTTTCTGGAAAAAGAGTTTCTCTCGAAAGAAGTAAGTGGGAGGAAAGTAGAACTCAATGAAGTACTACCTCTTGAACGGGATAGTAGTGCAGCTCAGGAAAATGTTCCTGTGATGCCTACACCTACTGAAGAGGAAAATAATGATGATGATCAAGGTACTTCGGATCAAGTTGCTACTGAACTTCATAGGTCCACAAGGACACGTTCCGCACCAGAGTGGTACGACAACCCCGTCCTGGAAATCATGTTGTTAGACAATGGTGAACCTTCGAACTATGAAGAAGCGATGGCGGGCCCAGATTCCAACAAATGGCTTGAAGCCATGAAATCCGAGATAGAATCCATGTATGAAAACAAAGTATGGAATTTGACAGACTTGCCCGATGATCCGCGAGCGATAGAAAACAAATGGATCTTTAGAAGAAGACGGACGCGGATGGAAATGTTACCATCTATAAAGCTCGACTTGTCGCTAAGGGTTATCGACAAGTTCAAGGGATTGACTACGACGAGACATTCTCTCCCGTAGCGAAGCTAAAGTCCATCCGAATCATGTTAGCAATTGCCGCATACTATGATTATGAGATATGGAAGATGGACGTCAAAACAGCATTCCTTAACGGACATCTTAAGGAAGAACTGTATATGATGCAGCCGGAAGGTTTTGTCGATCCTAAGAACGCTAACAAAGTATGCAAGCTCCAGAGCTCCATTTATGGGCTGGTGAAAGCATCTCGGAGTTGGAACATTCGCTTTGATGAGATGATCAAAGCGTTCGGGTTTATGCAGACTTATGGAGAAGCCTGCATTTACAAGAAAGTGAGTGGGAGCTCTGTAGCATTTCTCATATTATATGTAGATGACATACTCTTGATGGGAAATGATATAGAACTTTTGGACAACATTAAGGCCTACTTGAATAAGTGTTTTTCAATGAAGGACCTTGGAGAAGCTGCTTATATATTAGGCATCAAGATCTATAGAGATAGATCGAGACGCCTCATAGGTCTTTCACAAAGCACATACCTTGATAAGATTTTGAAGAAGTTCAAAATGGATCAGTCCAAGAAGGGGTTCTTGCCTATATTGCAAGGTGTGAGATTGAGCTCGGCTCAATGCCCGACCACGGCAAAAGATAAAGAAGAGATGAGTGTCATCCCCTATGCTTCAGCCATAGGATCTATTATGTATGCCATGATGTGTACCAGACCTGATGTAAACCTTGCCGTAAGTTTGGTAGGAAGGTACCAAAGTAATCCCGGCAAGGAACACTGGACAGCGGTCAAGAATATCCTGAAGTACCTGAAAAGGACAAAGGACATGTTTCTCATTTATGGAGGTGACGAAGAGCTCGTCGTAAAGGGTTACGTCAACGCAAGCTTCGACACAGATCTGGATGACTCTAAGTCACAAACCGGATACGTGTATATGTTGAATGGTGGAGCAGTAAGCTGGTGCAGCTGCAAGCAGAGCGTAGTGGCGGGATCTACATGTGAAGCGGAGTACATGGCAGCCTCGGAGGCAACGCATGAAGCTATTTGGGTGAAGGAGTTCATCACCGACCTAGGAGTCATACCCAATGCGTCGGGGCCGATCAAACTCTTCTGTGACAACACTGGAGCTATTGCCCTTGCCAAGGAGCCCAGGTTTCACAAGAAGACAAGGCACATCAAGCGTCGTTTCAACTCCATCCGTGAAAATGTTCAAGATGGAGACATAGATATTTGCAAAGTACATACGGATCTGAATGTCGCAGATCCGTTGACTAAACCTCTCTCGCGAGCAAAACATGATCAACACCAGAACTCTATGGGTGTTCGATTCATCACAATGTAACTAGATTATTGACTCTAGTGCAAGTGGGAGACTGTTGGAAATATGCCCTAGAGGCAATAATAAAAGTGTTATTATTATATTTCTTTGTTCATGATGATTGCCTTTTATTCATGCTATAACTGTATTATCCGGAAATCGTAATACACATGTGAATACATAGACCATAATATGTCCCTAGTAAGCCTCTAGTTGACTAGCTCGTTGATCAACTGATAGTCATGGTTTCCTGGCTATGGACATTGGATGTCGTTGATAACGGGATCACATCATTCGGAGAATGATGTGATGGACAAGACCCAATCCTAAGCATAGCACAAGATCGTGTAGTTCGTTTGCTAGAGCTTTTTCAACATCAAGTATCTCTTCCTTAGACCATGAGATCGTGTAACTCCCGGATACCGTAAGAGGGCTTTGGGTGTACCAAACGTCACAACGTAACTGGGTGATTATAAAGGTGCACTACAAGTATCTCCGAAAGTGTCTGTTGGGTTGACACGGATCGAGACTGGGATTTGTCACTCCGTATGACGGAGAGGTATCTCTGGGCCCACTCGGTAATGCATCATCATAATGAGCTCAAAGTGACCAAGTGGCTGATCACGGGATCATGCATTACGGTACGAGTAAAGTGACTTGCCGGTAACGAGACTGAACAAGGTATTGGGATACCGACGATCGAGTCTCGGGCAAGTAACGTACCGATTGACAAAGGGAATTGTATACGGGGTTTGATCGAATCCTCGACATCGTGGTTCATCCGATGACATCATCGAGGAGCATGTGGGAGCCAACATGGGTATCCAGATCCCACTGTTGGTTATTGACCGGAGAGTAGTCTCGGTCATGTCTGCATGTCTCCCGAACCCGTAGGGTCTACACACTTAAGGTTCGGTGACGCTAGGGTTATTAGGAAGACTTGTATGTGATTACCGAAAGTTTCTCGGAGTCCCGGATGAGATCCCGGACGTTACGAGGAGTTCCGGAATGGTCCGGAGGTGAAGTTTTATATATGGGAAGTTGTCATGCGGACACCGGAAAGTTTCGGGGGCATATCGGTATTGTACCGGGGCCACCGGAGGGGTTCCAGGGGTCCACCGGGAGGGGCCACCCCTCTCAGAGGGCCACATGGGCCGCAAGGGGCAGGGAGCCAGCCCCTGGAGGGCTGGGCGCGCCCCCCACCTTGGGCCCATGCATCGTTCCCCATACCTGCAGGAAGCCCACTTGTCTCCAAATCTTTTCCACTCCATATGTGGAAACAATATGCCTGCCAAACTCTCCTTCTCCCTCCGGTGGTCCCACCACTCCACCCCGTGTGAAAAAATCTGCATGCATGACTCTCCTTCCCCCACGCTCGTCCAATCCATTGTGACCAGCAATATTTCCACCCCTTCCCTCCCCCATAATTTACTCCAACAAATATGCCCATGTAGTTGTTACTTAACTGCAGGTTCATTGGGTCACTGACATATGGGCCCAATAGGGGTCTGGCCCACATGTCAGTGACACAACTGGACCTGCAGTTAAGTCAGTGCAGCTCAGTCCATATCTTACGTAGGTGTGTCATTGCTCGCTCTAAATACTGCGCCTCCCACGACATCGCTATCTCCTCCCCCTCACATTCACGTTCATCGCTATCTCCTTCCCCTCCCTCTCACGTTGACAACCATGGCATCGCCCCTCCCAAGCCCTAGGAGCCCCTCGCTGCACCGCGTGGACGGTCACGCGTCGCCATTCTGTTCCTCGCCGCCACTAGTCGAGTTGGACGCGTCGGTGTTCCGCTCCTCGCCGCTACGCGATGCGTCGCTGTTCCGTTCCTCACCGCCACTAGTCGAGGAGGACGCGTCGGCATTCCACTCCTCGCTGCGATGCGACGCATCGCTGTTCCGTTCCTCGCCGCCACTAGCCGAGGAGGACGCATCGGTGTTCCGCTCCTTGCCGCGACGCGTCGAGGTGGACACGTCGGTGTTCCAAATCTCGCCAGCACGCGTGTCGGAAGATGCGTCGGCTCCCCGCTACGAGGAGAATGCCGCACCGCCCACCGAGCCCCCCCAGCCTTGAGGAGCTTTGGAAAGAAATGGATGTCGCCTTGTGGGAGGCTTTGCCTCCAGCAGAGCGAGCCAAAATAGAGGCGGATAAGAAGGCCGAGGAAGAGAAGCGCACCGCGGAACAAGCTACCTGGGAGGCCTATGTCGCGTCTGAGAGAGTTAGGCAATTGGCTCTTTGGCAGAAGGCTCATGCGAGGGCCGTGAGGGTGGCAGAGTACGCCCATGCCGACGCCCTGAGTGCAGTCGGGCCCAAGCGCCTCATCTACGCTTGGCGGTACGTGGACCGGGTGCACGCTTCCAGGGAGGAGGAGTTCCTGTTGGCGCCGGATCACCACACCGGTGAGATCGCGCTAGCCCGCCGGCAAGCCGCCAATCAGCACCTAGTGAGTTGTGAGGCTGAGGAAGAGGCGTTGTGTCGGCGCACTGGGAAATGGCCGCGCACCAAGGCACTCGTGGCGCGCCGCAAGCGCTCCTGCGAGCGCCGTGGCTTTTAGGAGGAGTATAATTTTTGTTTCGTAAGGCAATCTCATTAGTTTTGGGTCGCAAATGATAAATCCCGAATGTTTAGGAATTTTTAGCGTCCTTAATTAAGTATGTAAAAGGGAATGTTTTGAAACCTTGTGTATTCGTACGCATTTTGCATGTACGTGCATATAGCACAAACTTTACTATATACTATCGCACTACACGTCTCTCTCGATATATGCTTGCAGACTGTGCTACTCCCTCCATCCAGGTCAATAAGTCATCTTTGGTTGTGCACCGTGACCAAGAAGGAAGGAAGACTTATACACCTGGACGGAGGGAGTACTACTATTACTTATGTATGTGCAAATGCACGTTTTAACATTACGATGCGGTTTTTGTAAAAGTAGAAAAACAACACTAGTCAAGCTTGTGAAACGATTCAATGCAAAACAAATGCAAAAATGCTTGTTCGATTGTTTACTTTTAGCTTCCTTCTCTGTGGTTATTTCTCTGTTGTACTTTGTATGGAGTATCTCACTAGTTGGAAAGGCATGCAAATTCCCAAACCACTTCCTACACCCTGTATCGAATTTTTTGTCTAAGAAGTTGTGCCATGCAATTGGAATTCCAACTTGAGTACTACTACTAGTAGGAGTACCAGGGGCCAACTCTTTTAGGCTTCTAGATTAGTAATCCCATAACTACTACCTCCGTCCTGGTTTATTGGTCCCCATTGTAATCTGTGTCAAATTTTGATCATAAATTTAACTAATGAAATGTTAGTGCATGTCACATGCACTACTCCCTCCGTCTAGGTGAGTAAGTCATCTTAGGCTGTGCACCATGACCAAGGAGGAGGGGAAAACGAGAAACATTAATGTTTATTTTCTAATTAATAGTATTGCATGCAATAAACTAACCACTGCATGTCGTGTTTGATATCTCAAGTCACTAAAAGCATGCACTCTCTTTATCTCTTATTGGTTGATATGTCAAGAAACAAGAAACAAGGTAGAAGTTAATGCACCGCGCATAAGTGTTTTGGGATTATTTGCTTTTCATAAGATGACTTACACACCTAGACGGAGGGAGTAACATTTTATCAGTTAAATCTTTGGTCAAAATTTAGCACAAATTACAATGGTGAGGAATAAACCAGGACGGAGTAGTAGTTTAGAAGCCCAAATAAATGAGTGAGGCGCCTTATTTTTACTCTCCACTATGACTAGTCTTATGGGAAAAGGTTGGGAAGCCGCCAAAAGAATTGGCCCTAGGAGTAGTAGCTAGGGATCGAGTGTGCGAGATGAACCGGAGAAAGTAAATGCAGAGAGATGAAATGCAAAAAAGACGAAGGGATGTGATGGTTGCTTGTCCGTTTATTTTACTAGGCCACTTATTACTGGGAGTGGTTGGGTTTTGTGATATGACGACTTTACAGCCATGCCACGAGCGGGGTGAGAGGTGAGACTCCGGTGCAGTGCTGCCCTCTACACTTGTACTACATAGGTCGTGGTTTATTAGTCCCCCATTGAATTTGACTGAAGATTTAACTTACAAAATGTTAGTGCATGACAACAAAAACTATATTGTTGGATTCGTATTTGAACATAGTTTTGAATGATATAATTTTAGGTGACATGCATTAGCATTTATCGTACTATATATAATGTTAGTTCAACTTTTGGTCGTACTAATCTATAGTAGTAAGGTGCCCGTGCGTTGCACCGAAGAGTGAAATGCATTGATTGGGGAGTTGTTTATTTTGACAAAGGATGTGGGGGTCATCTCATGTGTAACGGGTATTGATAGGTTTCTTCGGATATTATTTCATCTCTAGAGCTCACAAACATCCGGGTGAAATAGATAAAAAGGTATCTTCTGCAAACAAAAGCGTTCAACTGTTCAACCTGCATCCAAAACTTCTGAAGAAATAAAACTTATTGTGCTTTGCAAGAAATGATCTTTAAGAATTAGTTTTTGAGTATCGTTTGTTATACATGTTGGCTACAGATGACATGGCACTTTCTTATAGTCAACAGTTGGCTATACTATTAAGTAATATTAACCATGCCCTTATACACCTAGACAGAGGGATTAAATCAGGATGACTTGCAAGGGGGCAGAGGAGATGTAAGAAATGGTTCATCGTAAGTCTTTCACCAGTACTGTAGTAAAAAGTCATACATGGAAGATTCTAGATTAAACCATAAACGGACACTTTTATTCATGTGCGATACTCTAATAGAGCAAGATCTTGCATGGAAGTCTCAACATGCTTAGACAGCGGATTATATTGAGCGAAGACTAATGATCAACATTTAACTTGATAATGCATATGTCCAGGTGAACCTCCTTGGAGACCCCGTGCACCGCGTCGGCGGGTAAAGGATGCCATGGGTTTTCCAAGTCCACATCGGCGGGAAAATCCAAGCTCCGCAGAGTCCAAGTCCATCCGATGAGGCCGGTCTCGCCGCCCACGTGACCCAGAGGGGTAGTAATTGTGAGCACGCACCCGTACAGCGGCCTCGTGTCAGTGTTAGCGTCAGCGGCGTCGCCCCTGACACACACTACAGAGATGGGGTGGCGGCCTGCGCGGTCCTCGCCGGTGCCCACGATCAAGAGGAAGACGCTGCCTATTGGGGAACATAGTAATTTCAAAAAAATTCCTACGCACACGCAAGATCATGGTGATGCATAGCAATGAGAGGGGAGAGTGTTGTCTACATACCCTTGTAGACCGTAAGCGGAAGTGTTAGAACAACGCGGTTGATGTAGTAGTACGTCTTCACGGCCCGACCGATCAAGCACCGAAACTACGGCACCTCCGAGCTCTTGCACACGTTCAGCTCGATGACGTCCCTCGAACTCTGATCCAGCCGAGTGTCGTGGGAGAGTTCCATTAGCACAACGGCGTGGTGACGATCTTGATGTTCTACCATCGCAGGGCTTCGCCTAAGCACCGCTACAATATTATCAAGGAGGACTATGGTGGAGGGGGGCACCGCACACGGCTAAGAGATCAAGAGATCAATTGTTGTGTCTGTGGGGTGCCCCCTACCCCTGTAT
>NC_041383.1:98005066-98079301 GCF_002162155.2 Triticum dicoccoides
TCCTACTCCCACCGGGAAAAGGACTCCCCCCCTTTCCTAGTTGGATTAGGACTTGGGAGGGGAAAGAAGTGGAGGAGAAGAAGGAAGGGGTGCGCCCCCCCTCTCCTTGTCCTATTCGGACTGGGGGGGGGGGAGGGGCGCGCGGCCCAGCCCTAGCCGCATCTCCTCTCTTCCACCTAGGCCCACTAAGGCCCATTATGTTCCCGAGGGGTTCCGGTAACCTCCCGGTACTCTAATAAATCCCGATTTCACCCGGAACACTTCCAATATCCAAACATAGGCTTCCAATATATCAATCTTCATGTCTCGACCAGTACGAGACTCCTCGTCATGTCCGTGATCACATCCGGGACTCCGAACAACCTTCGGTACATCAAAACATATAAACTCATAATATAACTGTCATCATAACATTAAGCGTGTGGACCCTACGGGTTCGAGAACAATGTAGAAATGACCGTGACACGTCTCCGGTCAATAACCAATAGCGGAACCTGGATGCCCATATTGGTTCCCACATATTCTACAAAGATCTTTATCGGTCAGACCGCATAACAACATACGTTGTTCCCTTTGTCATCGGTATGTTACTTGCCCGAGATTCGATCGTCGGTATCTCAATACCTAGTTCAATCTCGTTACCAGCAAGTCTATTTACTCATTCTGTAATACATCATCTCGCAACTAACTCATTAGTTACAATGCTTGCAAGGCTTAAGTGATGTGCATTACCGAGAGGGCCCAGAGATACCTCTCCGACAATCGGAGTGACAAATCCTAATCTCGAAATACGCCAACCCAACAAGTACCTTTGGAGACACCTGTAGAGCACCTTTATAATCACCCAGTTACGTTGTGACATTTGGTAGCACACAAAGTGTTCCTCCGGTAAATGGGAGTTGCATAATCTCACAGTCACAGGAACATGTATAAGTCATGAAGAAAGCAGTAGCAACATACTAAACGATCAAGTGCTAAGCTAACAGAATGGGTCAAGTCAATCACATCATTCCCCTAATGATGTGATCCCGTTAATCAAATGACAACTCTTTGTCCATGGCTAGGAAACATAACCATCTTTGATTAACGAGCTAGTCAAGTAGAGGCATACTAGTGACACTCAGTTTGTCTGTGTATTCACACATGTATCATGTTTCCGGTTAATACAATTCTAGCATGAATAATAAACATTTATCATGATATAAGGAAATAAATAATAACTTTATTATTGCCTCTAGGGCATATTTCCTTCAGTCTCCCACTTGCACTAGAGTCAATAATCTAGTTCACATCACCATGTGATTAAACACCAATATTCACATCTATATGTGATTAATACCCATAGTTCACATCGTTATGTGACCAACACCCAAATGGTTTACTCGAGTCAATAATCTAGTTCACATCGCTATGTGATTAACACCCAAAGAGTACTAATGTATGATCATGTTTTGCTCATGAGAGAAGTTTAGTCAATGGGTTTGTCACATTCAGAGCCGTATGTATTTTGCAAATATTCTATGTCTACAATGCTCTGCAGGGAGCTACTCTAGCTAATTGCTCCCACTTTCAATATGTATCTAGATTGATACTTAGAGTCATCTGGATCGGTGTAAAAGCTTGCATCGATGTAACTCTTTACGACGAACTCTTTTATCACCTCCATAATCGAGAAACATCTCCTTAGTCCTCACTAAGGATATTCTTGACCGCTGTCCAATGATCTACTCTTAGATCAAAATTGTATTCATTTGCCAAACTCAGAGCATGGTATACAATAGGTCTGGTACATAGCATAGCATACTTTATAGAACCTATGACTGAGACATTGGGAATAACTTTGCATTCTCTTTCTATTTTCTGCCATGGTCGGGTTTTGAGTCTTACTCAACTTCACAGCTTGCAACACAGGCAAGAACTCTTTCTTTGACTGATCCATTTTGAACTACTTCAAAATCTTGTGAAGGTATGTACTATTTGAAAATCTTATCAAGCGTCCTGATCTATCTCAATAGATCTTGATGCTTAATATGTAAGTAGTTTTACTGAGGTCTGTCTTTGAAAAACTCCTTTCAAACACTCCTTTATGCTTTCTAGAAAATTATACATCATTTCCGATCATCAATATGTCATTCACATATACTTATCAGAAATGTTGTAGTGCTCCCACTCACTTTCTTGTAAATACAGGCCTTTCCAAAAGTCTGCATAAAACCATATGCTTTGATCAACTCATCAAAGCGTATATTCCAACTCCGAGATGCTTGCACCAGTCCATTGATGGATTGCTGGAGCTTGCACACTTTGTTCACACCTTTAGAATTGACGAAACCATCTGGTTGCATCATATACAACTCTTCTTTAATAAAGCCATTAAGGAATGTAGTTTTGACATCCATTTGCCAGATTTCATAAAATGTGGCAATTGCTAACATGATTCGGACAGACTTAAGCATCGATATGAGTGAGAAAATCTCATCGTATTCGACACCTTGAACTTGTCGAAAACCTTTCCCAACAAGTCGAGCTTAGTAGATAGTAACACTACTATCAGTGTCTGTCTTCCTCTTGAAGATCCATTTATTTAACATGGCCTGCTGATCATCGAGCAAGTCAACCAAAGTCCATACTTTGTTCTCATACATGGATCCTATCTCAGATTTCATGGCCTCAAGCCATTTCACAGAATCTGGGCTCATCATCACTTCCTCATAGTTCATAGGTTCATCATGGTCTAGTAACATGACTTCCAGAATAGGATTACCGTACCACTCTGGTGCGGACCGTACTCTAGAAGACCTACGAGTTTCTGTAATAACTTGATCTGAAGTTTCATGATCATTATCATTAACTTCCTCACTAATTGGTGTAGGAATCACAGGAACTAATTTCTGTGATGAACTACTTTCCAATAAGGGAGAAGGTACAATTACCTCATCAAGTTGTACTTTCTTCCCACTCACTTCTTTAAAGAGAAACTTCTTCTCTAGAAAGGATCCATTCTTAGCAACGAATATCTTACCTTCGGATCTGTGATAGAAGGTGTACCCAACAGTTTCCTTTGGGTATTCTATGAAGACGCACTTCTCCGATTTGGGTTCGAGCTTATCAGGTTGAAACTTTTTCACATAAGCATCGCAGCCCCAAACTTCAAGAAACGACAACTTTGGTTTCTTGCCGAACCACAGTTCATAATGCGTCGTCTCAACGGATTTTGATGGTGCATTATTTAAAGTGAATGCAACTGTCTCTAATGCATAACCCCAAAACGATAGTGGTAAACCGATAAGAGACATCATAGATCACACAATATCCCATAAAGTGCGGTAATGGCGTTCGAACACACCATAACGCTGTGGTGTTCCAGGTGGTGTGAACTATGAAACTATTCCACATTGGTTTTTATGAAGGCCAAACTCGTAACTCAAATACTCTCCTCCACGATCAGATCGTAGAAACTTTATTTCCTTGTTATGATGATTCTCCACTTCACTCTGAAATTCTTTGAACTTTTCAAATGTTTCAGACTTGTGTTTCATTAAGTAGATATACCCATATCTGCTCAAATCATCTGTGAAGGTCAAAAAATAACGATACTTGACACGAGCATCAACACTCATTAGATCGCATACATCGGTATGTATTATTTCCAGTAAGTCAGTAGCTCGTTCCATTGTTCCGGAGAATGGAGTTTTAGTCATCTTGCCCACAAGGCACGGTTCGCAAGCATCAAATGATTCATAATCAAGTGATTCCAAAAGTCCATTTTTATGGACTTTCTTCATGCGCTTTACACCGATATGACCCAAACGGCAGTGCCAGAAATATGTTGCACTATCATTATCAACTTTGCATCTTTTGGCATCAATATTATGAATATGTGTATCACTATGATCGAGATCCAACAAACTATTTTTGTTGGGTGTATGACCATTGAAGGTTTTATTCATTTAAACAGAACAACAATTATTCTCTGACTTTAAATGAATAATCGTATTGCAATAAACATGATCAAATCATGTTCATGCTCAACGCAAACGCCAAATAACATTTATTTAGGTTTAACACTAATCCCGAAAGTATAGGGAGTGTGCAATGATGATCATATCAATCTGGGAACCACTTCCAACACACATCATCACTTCACCCTCAACTAGTCTCTATTTATTCTCTAACTCCTGTTTCGAGTTACTAATCTTAGCAACCAAACAAGTATTAAATACTCAGGGGCTACTATAAACACTAGTAAGGTACACATCAATAACCTGTATATCAAATATACCCTTGTTCACTTTTCCGTCCTTCTTATCCACCGAATATTCAGGGCATTTCTGCTTCCAGTGACCATTTCCTTTGAAGTGTAAGCACTCAGTTTCAGGCTTAGGTCCAGCTTTGGGCTTCTTCACAGGAGTGACAACTTGCTTGCCATTCTACATGAAGTTCCCTTTCTTTCCCTTTACCCTTTTCTTGAACCTAGTGGTCTTGTCAATCATCAACACTTGATGCTCTTTCTTGATTTCTACCTTCGTTGATTTCAACATCGCGAAGAGCTCGGGAATCGTTTTCGTCATCCTTTACATACTATAGCTCATCATAAAGTTCCAGTAACTTGGCGATGGTGACAAAAGAACTCTGTCAATCACTATCTTATCTGGAAGATTAACTCCCACTTGATTCAAGCGATTGTAGTACTCAGACAATCTAAGCACTTGCTCACTAGTTGAGCAATTCTCCTCCATCTTTTAGGCAAAGTATTTGTCAGAGGTCTCATACCTCTTGACACGGGCACCAGTCTGAAATACCAATTTCATCTCATGGAACATCTCATATGTTCCGTGATGTTTCAAAAACGTTTTTGTAGTCCCGGTTCTAAGCCATAAAGCATGGTGCACAAAACTATCAAGTAGTCATCATATTTGAGATAGCCAAACGTTCATAAAGTCAGCATCTGCTCCTGCAATAGGTCCGTCACCTAGCGGTGCATCAAGGACATAATTCTTCTGAGCAGCAATGAGGACAATCCTCAGATCACGGATCAAATCCGCATCATTGCTACTAACATCTTTCAACACAGTTTTCTCTAGGAACATATCAAAATAAACATATGAAAGCAACAACACGAGCTATTGATCTATGACATAATTTGCAAAATACTACCAGGACTAAGTTCATGATAAATTTAAGTTCAATTAATCATATTTCTTAAGAACTCTCACTTAGATAGACATCCCTCTAATCCTCTAAGTGATCACGTGATCCAAATCAACTAAACCATGTCCGATCATCACGTGAGATGGAGTAGTTTCAATGGTGAACATCACTATGTTGATCATATATACTATATGATTCACACTCGACCTTTCGGTCTCCGTATTCCCAGGCCATACCTGTTATATGCTAGGCTCGTCAAGTTTAACCTGAGTATTCTGCGTGTGCAACTGTTTTGTACCCGTTGTATTTGAACGTAGAGCCTATCACACCCGATCATCATGAGGTGTCTCAGCACGTAGAACTTACTCAGGGAGAACACTTATACTTTGATAATTTAGTGAGGGATCATCTTATAATGCTACCGTCAATCAAAGCAAGATAAGATGCATAAAAGATAAACATCACATGCAATCAATATAAGTGATATGATATGGCCATCATCATCTTGTGCTTGTGATCTCCATCTTCGAAGCACCGTCATGATCACCATCGTCACCAGCGCGACACCTTGATCTCCATCGTAGCATCGTTGTCGTGTCGCCAATCTTTTGCTTATACGACTATCGCTACCGCTTAGTGATAAAGTAAAGCATTACAGGGCGATTGCATTGCATACAATAAAGCGACAACCATATGGCTCCTGCCAGTTGCCGATAACTCGGTTACAAAACATGATCATCTCATACAATAAAATTTAGCATCATGTCTTGACCATATCACATCACAACATGCCCTGCAAAAACAAGTTAGACGTCCTCTACTTTGTTGTTGCAAATTTTATGTGGCTGCTACGGGCTGAGCAACAAACGTTCTTACCTACGCATCAAAACCACAACGATAGTTCGTCAAGTTAGTGTTGTTTTAACCTTCGCAAGGACCAGGCGTAGCCACACTCGGTTCAACTAAAGTTGGAGAAACTCACACCCGACAGCCACCTGTGTGCAAAGCATGTCGGTAGAACCAGTCTCGCGTAAGCGTACGCGTAATGTCGGTCTGGGTCGCTTCATCCAACAATACTGCCGAACCAAAGTATGACATGCTGGTAAGCAGTATGACTTGTATCGCCCACAACTCACTTGTGTTCTACTCGTGCATATAACATCTATGCATAAAACCTGGCTCAGATGCCACTGTTGGGGAACATAGTAATTTCAAAATATTTCCTACGCACACCCAAGATCATGGTGATGCATAGCAACGAGAGGGGAGAGTGTTGTATACATACCATTGTAGACCGTAAGTGGAAGCGTTAGAACAACGCGGTTGATGTAGTCATACGTCTTCACGGCCCGACCGATCAAGCACCGAAACTAAGGCACCTCCGAGTTCTTGCACACGTTCAGCTCGATGACGTCCCTCGAACTCCGATCCAGCCGAGTGTCGAGGGAAAGTTCCGTCAGCACGACGGCATGGTGATGATCTTGATGTTCTACCGTCATAGGGCTTCGCCTAAGCACCGCTACAATATTATCGAGGAGGACTATGGTGGAGGGGGGCACCGCACACGGCTAAGAGATCAAGAGATCAATTGTTGTGTCTGTGGGGTGCCCCCTACCCCTGTATATAAAGGAGCAAGGGGGGTGCGGCCGGCCAAGGGAGAGGGCGCGCCGGGAGGAGTCCTACTCCCACCGGGAGTAGGACTCCCCCCTTTCCTAGTTGGATTAGGACTTGGGAGGGGAAAGAAGTGGCGGAGAAGAAGGAAGGGGGGGGGGGGCGCCGCCCCCTCTCCTTGTCCAATTCGGACTAGGGGGGAGGGGCGCGCGGTCCAGCCCTAGCCGCCTCTCCTCTCTTCCACCTAGGCCCACTAAGGCCCATTATGTTCCCGGGGGGTTCCGGTAACCTCCCAATACTCCGGTAAAATCCCGATTTCACCCGGAACACTTCCGATATCCAAACATAGGCTTACAATATATCAATCTTCATGTCTCGACCATTACGAGACACCTCGTCATGTCCGTGATCACATCCGGGACTCCGAGAAACCTTCAGTACATCAAAACATATAAACTCATAATATAACTATCATCATAACGTTAAGCGTGCGGACCCTACGGGTTCGAGAACAATGTAGACATGACCATGACACGTCTCCGGTCAATAACCAATAGCGGAACCTGGATGCTCGTATTGGTTCCCACATATTCTACGAAGATCTTTATCGGCCAGACCACATAATAACATACATTGTTCCCTTTGTCATCGGTATGTTACTTGCCCGAGATTCGATCGTTGGTATCTCAATACCTAGTTCAGTCTCATTACCGGCAAGTCTCTTTGCTCGTTCCGTAATACATCATCTCGCAACTAACTCATTAGTTACAATGCTTGCAAGGCTTAAGTGATGTGCATTACCGAGAGGGCCCAGAGATACCTCTCCGAAAATCGGAGTGACAAATCCTAATCTTGAAATACGCCAACCCAACAAGTACCTTTGGAGACACCTGTAGAGCACCTTTATAATCACCCAGTTATGTTGTGACGTTTGGTAGCACACAGACTGTTCCTCCGGTAAACGGGAGTTGCATAATCTCATAGTCACAAGAACATGTATAAGTCATGAAGAAAGCAGTAGCAACATACTAAACGATCAAGTGCTAAGCTAACGGAATGGGTCAAGTCAATCACACCATTCTCCTAATGATGTGATCCCATTAATCAAATGAAAACTCTTTTTCCATGGCTAGGAAACATAACCATCTTTGATTAACAAGCTAGTCAAGTAGAGGCATACTAGTGACACTCAGTTTGTCTATGTATTCACACATGTATCATGTTTCCGGTTAATACAATTCTAGCATGAATAATAAACATTTATCATGATATAAGGAAATAAATAATAACTTTATTATTGCCTCTAGGGCATATTTCCTTCAGTCTCCCACTTGCACTAGAGTCAATAATCTAGTTCACATCACCATGTGATTTAACACCAATATTCACATCTGTATGTGATTAATACCCATAGTTCACATCGTCATGTGACCAACACCCAAAGGGTTTACTAGAGTCAATAATCTAGTTCACATTGCTATGTGATTAACACCCAAAGAGTACTAAGGTATGATCATGTTTTGCTCATGAGAGAAGTTTAGTCAATGGGTCTGTCACATTCAGAGCCGTATGTATTTTGCAAATATTCTATGTCTACAATGCTCTGCATGAAGCTACTCTAGCTAATTGCTCCCACTTTCAATATGTATCCAGATTGATACTTAGGGTCATCTGGATCGGTGTAAAAGCTTGCATCGATGTAACTCTTTATGACGAACTCTTTTATCACCTCCATAATCGAGAAACTTCTCCTTAGTCCTCACTAAGGTTATTCTTGACAGCTATCCAATGATCTACTCTTAGATCAAAATTGTATTCCTTTGCCAAACTCAGAGCAAGGTATACAATAGGTCTGGTACACAGCATAGCATACTTTATAGAACCTATGACTGAGACCTAGGGAATGACTTTTCATTCTCTTTCTGTTTTCTGCCATGGTCGGGTTAGAGTCTTACTCAACTTCACACCTTGCAACACAGGCAAGAACTCTTTCTTTGACTATTCCATTTTGAACTACTTCAAAATCTTGTCAAGGTATGTACTAATTGAAAATCTTATCAAGTGTCCTGATCTATCTCAATAGATCTTGATGCTTAATATGTAAGTAGCTTTACTGAGGTCTTTCTTTGAAAAACTCCTTTCAAACACTCCTTTATGCTTTCCAGAAAATTCTACATCATTTCCGATCATCAATATGTCATTGACATATACTTATCAGAAATTTTGTAGTGCTCCCACTCACTTTCTTGTAAATACAAGCCTTTCCAAAAGTCTGCATAAAACCATATGCTTTGATCAACTCATCAAAGCATATATTCCAATTCCGAGATGCTTGCAAAAGTCCATTGATGGATTGCTGGAGCTTGCACACTTTGTTCACACCTTTAGGATTGACAAAACCTTCTGGTTGCATCATATACAACTCTTCTTTAATAAAGCCATTAAGGAATGTAGTTTTGACATCCATTTGCCAGATTTCATAAAATGTGGCAATTGCTAACATGATTCGGACAAACTTAAGCATCGATATGAGTGAGAAAATCTCATCGTATTCAACACCTTGAACTTGTCGAAAACCTTTTGCAACAAGTCGAGCTTAGTAGATAGTAACACTACTATCAGTGTTTATCTTCCTCCTGAAGATCCATTTATTTAACATGGCCTGCTGATCATCGAGCAAGTCAACCAAAGTCCATACTTTGTTCTCATACATGGATCCTATCTCAGATTTCATGGCCTCAAGCCATTTCACGGAATCTGGGCTCATCATCGCTTCCTCATAGTTCGTAGGTTCATCATGGTCTAGTAACATGACTTCCAGAATAGGATTACCGTACCACTCTGGTGCGGACCGTACTCTAGAAGACCTACGAGTTTCTGTAATAACATGATCTGAAGTTTCATGATCATTATCATTAACTCCTCATTAATTGGTGTAGGAATCACTGGAACTGATTTATGTGATGAACTACTTTCCAATAAGGGAGAAGGTACAATTACCTCATCAAATTCTACTTTCCTCCCACTCACTTCCTTCAAGAGAAACTTCTTCTCTAGAAAGGATCCATTCTTAGCAACGAATATCTTGCCTTCGGATCTGTGATAGAAGGTGTACCCAACAATTTCCTTTGGGTATTCTATGAAGACGCACTTCTCCGATTTGGGTCCGAGCTTATCAGGTTGAATCTTTTTCACATAAGCATCGCAGCCCCAAACTTTAAGAAACTACAACTTTGGTTTCTTGCCAAACCACAGTTCATAATGCGTCGTATCAACGGATTTTGATGGTGCCCTATTTAAAGTGAATGCAACTGTCTCTAATGCATAACCCCAAAACAATAGTGGTAAACCGATAAGAGACATCATAGATCGCACAATATCCAATAAAGTGCGGTAACGGCGTTCGGACACACCATAACGCTATGGTGTTCCAGGTGGTGTGAACTGTGACACTATTCCACATTGGTTTTTATGAAGGCCAAACTCGTAACTCAAATACTCTCCTCCATGATCAGATCATAGAAACTTTATTTTCTTGTTACGATGATTCTCCACTTCACTCTAAAATTCTTTGAACTTTTCAAATGCTTCAGACTTGTGTTTCGTTAAGTAGATATACCCATATCTGCTCAAATCATCTGTGAAGGTCAGAAAATAACGGTACTTGCCACGAGCATCAACAATCATCGGATCGCATACATCGGTATGTATTATTTCCAATAAGTCAGTAGCTCGTTCCATTGTTCCGGAGAACAGAGTTTTAGTCATCTTGCCCACAAGGCACGGTTCGCAAGAATCAAATGATTCATAATCAAGTGATTCCAAAAGTCCATTTTTATGGAGTTTCTTCATGCGCTTTACACCAATATGACCCAAACGGCAGTGCCACAAATATGTTGCAATATCATTATCAACTTTGCATCTTTTGGCATCAATATTATGAATATGTGTATCACTATGATCAAGATCCAACAAACTATTTTTATTGGGTGTATGACCATTAAAGGTTTTATTCGTGTAAACAGAACAACAATTATTCTCTGACTTTAAATGAATAACCGTATTGCAATAAACATGATCAAATCATATTCATGCTCAAAGCAAACGCCAAATAACATTTATTTAGGTTTAACACTAATCCCGAAAGTATAGGGAGTGTTCGATGATGATCATATCAATCTTGGAACCACTTCCAACACACATCGTCACTTCACCCTCAACTAGTCTCTGTTTATTCTATAACTCCTGTTTCGAGTTACTAATCTTAGCAACCGAACAAGTATTAAATACTCAGGGGCTACTATAAACACTAGTAAGGTACACATCAATAACCTGTATATCAAATATACCCTTGTTCACTTTGCCATCCTTCTTATCCACCGAATATTCAGGGAATTTCCGCTTCCAGTGACCATTTCCTTTGTAGTGTAAGCACTCAGTTTCAGGCTTTGGTCCAGCTTTGGGCTTCTTCGTGGGAGTGACAACTTGCTTGCCATTCTACATGAAGTTCCCTTTCTTTCCCTTTACCCTTTTCTTGAAACTAGTGGTCTTGTCAATCATCAACACTTGATGCTCTTTCTTGATTTCTACCTTCGTTGATTTCAACATCGCGAAGAGCTCGGGAATCGTTTTCGTCATCCTTTGCATACTATAGCTCATCACGAAGTTCCAGTAACTTGGCGATGGTGACTAGAGAACTTTGTCAATCACTATCTTATCTGGAAGATTAACTCCCACTTGATTTAAGCAATTGTAGTACTCAGACAATCTAAGCACTTGCTCACTACTTGAGCACTTCTCCTCCATCTTTTAAGCAAAGTATTTGTCAGAGGTCTCATACCTCTTGACACGGGCATGAGTCTGAAATACCAATTTCATCTCATGGAACATCTAATATGTTCCGTGACGTTTCAAAAACATTTTTGTAGTCCCGGTTCTAAGCCATAAAGCATGGTGCACAAAATATCAAGTAGTCATCATATTTGAGCTAGCCAAACGTTCAAAACGTCTGCATCTGCCCCTGCAATAGGTCCATCACCTAGCGGTGCATCAAGGACATAATTCTTCTGAGCAGAAATGAGGACAATCCTCAGATCACGGATCAAATCCGCATCATTGCTACTAACATCTTTCAACATAGTTTTCTATAGGAACATATCAAAATAAACATAAGAAAGCAACAACGCGAGCTATTGATCTACAACATAATTTGCAAAATACTACCAGGACTAAGTTCATGTTAAATTTAAGTTCAATTAATAATATTACTTAAGAACTCCCACTTAGATAGACAACCCTCTAATCCTCTAAGTGATCACGTGATCCAAATCAACTAAACAATGTCCGATCATCACGTGAGATGGAGTAGTTTCAATCTTGAACATCATTATGTTGATCATATCTACTATATGATTCACGCTCGACCTTTCGGTCTCCGTGTTCCGAGGCCATATCTGTTATATTCTAGGCTCGTCAAGTTTAACCTGAGTATTCTGCGTGTGCAACTGTTTTGTACCCGTTGTATTTGAACGTAGAGCCTATCACACCTGATCATCATGTGGTGTCTCAGCACGAAGAACTTTCGCAATGGTGCATACTAAGGGAGAACACTTATACTTTGATAATTTAGTGAGGGATCATCTTATAATGCTACCCTCAATCAAAGCAAGATAAGATGCATAAAAGATAAACATCACATGCAATCAATATAAGTGATATGATATGGCCATCATCATCTTTTGCTTGTGATCTCCATCTTCGAAGGACCATCATGATCACCATCGTCACCGGCGCGACACCTTGATCTCCATCGTAGCATCGCTGTCGTCTCGCCAATCTTATTCTTTTACGACTATCACTATCGCTTAGTGATAAAGTAAAGCATTACAGGGTGATTGCATTGCATACAATAAAGTGACAACCATATGGCTCCTGCCAGTTGCCGATAACTTGGTTACAAAACATGATCATGTCATACAATAAAATTTAGCATCATGTCTTGACCATATCACATCACAACATGCCCTGCAAAAACAAGTTAGACGTCCTCTACTTTGTTGTTGCAAATTTTACGTGGCTGCTACGGGCTGAGCAAGAACCGTTCTTACCTATGCATCAAAACCACAATGATAGTTCGTCAAGTTAGTGTTGTTTTAACCTTCGCAAGGATCGGGTGTTGCCACACTCGGTTCAACTAAAGTTGGAGAAACTCACACCCGCCAGCCACCTGTGTGCAAAGCACGTCGGTAGAACCAGTCTCGTGTAAGCGTACGCGTAATATCGGTCCGGGCCACTTCATCCAACAATACGCCGAACCAAAGTATGACATGCTGGTAAGCAGTATGACTTGTATCGCCCACAACTCACTTGTGTTCTACTTGTGCATATAACATCTACGCATAAAACCTGGCTCGGATGCCACTGTTGGGGAACGTAGTAATTTCAAAAAAATTCCTACGCACACGCAAGATCATGGTGATGCATAGCAACGAGAGGGGAGAGTGTTGTCTACATACCCTTGTAGATTGTAAGCGGAAGTGTCGGTGTCAAAACCGGCGGATCTCGGGTAGGGGGTCCCGAACTGTGCGTCTAGGCGGATGGTAACAGGAGACAAGGGACACGATGTTTTACCCAGGTTCGGGCCCTCTTGATGGAGGTAAAACACTATGTCCTGCTTGATTGATATTGATGATATGGGTATTACAAGAGTAGATCTACCACGAGATCAAGGAGGCTAAACCCTAGAAGCTAGCCTATGGTATGGTTGTTGTAATGGTTGTTGTGTCCTACGGACTAAAGCCATCCGGTTTATATAGACACCGGAGAGGGCTAGGGTTACATTGAGTCGGTTACAATGGTAGGAGATCTACATATCCGTATCGCCAAGCTTGCCTTCCACGCCAAGGAAAGTCCCATCCGGACACGGGACGAAGTCTTCAATCTTGTATCTTCATAGTCTTGGAGTCCGGCTGACGATGATAGTCCGGCTGACCGGACACCCCCTAGTCCAGGACTCCCTCAGTAGCCCCCGAACCAGGCTTCAATGACGATAAGTCCAGCACGTATGTAGTCTTCGGTGTTGCAAGGCGGGTTCTCCTTTAAGTTCCATGTACCTGCCGAACAGTGTCTGGCTTCCTTATCAATGCCGCGCTTCTTGGCTTCCATGCCCAATAATGGCCTTCTTCCACGCGTCGCACGAATGCGAAAAGCCAGGGTATCTTTTATGTTTTACCCCCTAGCTGCGCAAATAACCTGCCTATAAGAGAGGCAAGAATCCAGATCCAAATCACACCATCTTCCTTCCGCGAGTACTCATCGGAGCGCTTCTGACCAACAATCCATTCCATCATGGACCATCGACGCGGCTCCTCTTCTCGCGCTCCCAGCCCTCTGCCAGGTGATTGGAGGAGATGTTCTGTCCCGCACAATGAGCTGGTGACGCTCCAAGCGGAGGGATATCTCCCTCCGGCCTTCATGGTTCCGGTTCGAGCCGGGCTAGCCACCTACAAAGGTGGGAAGCAAGCGGAGGCTACCCCAAATCCCAACAAAGGGGAGCGGGTATGCTTTGTCCCCTATCTGATAAGGGGGCTCGGATTTCCTATACATCCGTTCCTCCGCGGGCTCCTGGAGTTCTACGGACTCCAGCTCCATCACCTCACGCCTGCCTCTATCCTGCATATCGCGGGTTACGTGGCTCTTTGCGAGCTATTTCTGGGCGTCGAGCCCCATTTCGCGCTGTGGAAGAGGCTGTTCTGCCTTGTACCCCGCTCTAACGAGGGGTCCATATATCAAGTGGGCGGTGCCGAAATATGGTGCATCACCGGGACCGGATATCTATCCGGAACCCCTAAGAAGGCGTCCGAAGACTGGCCTTCAGAATGGTTTTACGTAGAAGACGCTTCGCTGCCGGACCCTGTTCGGATCGGCCTCCCGGAGTTCAGTAATGCTCCTCTGAAGAAACGCCTTAGCTGGCGCCCACGGAGCCCCCAGCTGGAGGAAGACAAGAGCATCCATTATTTGATGGGCCGGATAAGGTAACTGGCCCATTCCGGGTTGACCATGATTGGAGTCATGGCAACGTGCATTATGCGAGGGGTGCAGCCGCTGCAATACAGGGGCCACCCCATGTGGGATTTCAATGGGGAGGACGATGCCACCCGTCATGGCCGCAAGGGGCCGGGATCGGCCGAGGATCTGGCGAAGATTCTGTCCGGCCTGTACAAGGTGGAGAAGGAGGACTTCCTCCGTACGAGCCCATTGAATGGGTTCTCCATGAATAACCCTCGGAGCTAGGTAAGCGGATGTTTATTCATCCGACCCATGCTTTCAAAGCCGAGTGCCTTACTCTGTGATTTTGATGCAGGAACTGCGCCGGGATGTGGAGGACATTCACAGTCCGGCTCCACAACCCGAGGATCCGGGAAGATCCCTTGATCCGACCTCCGAAGAGGATCCGGATATAAAGGTGGAGCTAATTGATGGGGTGTTCCACCAACTCAGCATGGACAACGCTCTAGTCGCCATTACGGCCGACTACCCCGGCTTGTCACCGGCTTCCCAGGTACTTATGACCGAATTCCTAACACCATTACTCCATCCTCGCGCATTTCTGACCACCGTACAACGGTGTCTTGTAGGCGGTACCTTCAAGGCGGGAAGCCGAACCCACGGCGGCTGACCAACAAGGGTCAGTCCGGCCCAGCAGGCGGAAGAGGAGCGCGGCGTGGATTGAAACGTCGCCGCAAAGGTATAGCTCACGGTTCGTTATTTAGAGAAACGTTCCTAGGAAGCGTTTGAGTGCTCATGACTTTTGTAGGAGAAAGAGCGCCTGCCGGACTGCGGGCGTAGAGGTTGCCAACCCAGCCTCTACCAGCCAAGCTCCGGCGCCTGGTCTGGAGGGGGAGGCGAGCGCAAGGTGCGAGCCGGATACTCCTCCAACGGAGGATGCCGACAGACTGTCCGCCACCAAGTCTGAGGTGGAGAGCGCCATGAACCACAGGCGCCGCCAGACAGTTTTTCGTGACGTGTGCTTCTCCCTTGAGGCGTTGAATTCCTTTAACGCGGGGGATGCGCACCTCCGTGCCGCTCAAGATGGTTTGACCAGAGCCACGGAGCAGTATGTAAAAGACATACGGGTAAGAGATTTTAATAGTTGTATATGCCAGTAGCCCCCGAGACTTAAAGTAGTTATATTAACTGATTTAAGGATCATTTGAACTGTAGGATCTTACAAAGAAGAATACCCAACTTTCTCAGGAGCTGCAAGAGTGTAAGGCTCAACTTGAGGCCGCACTTGCTGCCGCAGGAGGAAACACAGGGACTTCTCCTGGTAACACATTATTTAAAAAGATAAGTGGTGTGCGGCTTGCGCGCAAGTCTAATAATGACGTTGTTGGTGCTGTCGGACAAGATCCGGACAGGCAAGAACTACTGCGCCAGCTGAAGGCTGGTGAGAGGGTGCTGAATAAGGTGCAGCAAGAGAGGAACAGGCTCCAGGATGCACACACCCAGCTTGGAGAAGAGCTGAAAGGTGTTCGGGCCGAGCTGTCTGGCTCCATTAAGGAGAATCAGCGGCTTCGTCGCGGCATCTATAGTAAGTGCTTGAGCGAACTCCTTTGAAAAGAAGAGTTCGGCAAGGAAGTCAATTGACAAAATATGTCTGTAGGTATACTCACAGGTCGCCCTGCGGAGGAGATGCCCATATCAACGGGTGATCAACTTCCCGAGCTGTTGCAACTGCTCGAACGAGTTCGGCAAGCAATGAGTGGCGTCGTCCAGGCTTTATGGCCAGCCCTCTCCCTACCAGAGGGCCTTGGGGAGCTTGCGGAGAAGCTTCAGGGAGTGCGGCAGCGCTTCCGTTTATGGAAGATTTCAGCCTGCCGCCAAGGTGCCAGGGAGGCCTGGGCCATGGTGAAGACGCGGTACAAGAAGGCGGATCCCAACCACATGGCCGAGGTCGGACCTGTGGGGCCTGATGGGAAGGAGATCCCTGTGAGTTTAGTATATGGCCAAGTAGAGTTGGCCGCTAAATTTTCCCAACGGGGCTGTAAATTAGACAGCCTGTTAGACGGGATTGAGGAGGAATACAGTCAGTCGATTTGACAATGTATTTTAAAATGACATGTAAAATGCCTTCTAGCCGGATTGTAGATCGTTTGTCTTTGCCGACCTTTTCGCTTCAACCTCGGGACCCTAGAGTCCGGAGTGTGTCTGAATACCTTCTCGGTTAAGAAACAACCGGGGCATGCATGGAGACCAGGCGTAGGGGTCATTAGTGCTTTATCAGACAAGTGCCCAACTAGTTATGTTATATTACATGGTTAGTAAGAAACATCTTCCAGGGAGAATAGTTCCGTTAAGGGTTCCTTTCCTCTGGGAGGCATGCCCTAAAGTGCATGTCCGGACTGTGAAAAGAGCAGGATAACATCTGGGGGCAGATAAATAAATTGGTAAAAAATCATCTTTCAAATCACCGACCGAATATTCCCTTAAGAACGCTACCTTTCGGCTTCACCCAGTCTAAGGTACACATCTGGCTGACCCGGCAGTAACAATCGCAGAGGTGCTCCCTTTACCTCCTAGCTGAACAATCGGGAACGTAGGGGTAAGCACAGGAGCCAGGCAACCCAGCTTGGCCAAAACTTAAGTCATATCGATGCATATATTGGTGAATAAAAGGTACACGTGGAAGTTTGACACGCGTGCTGGGCATGAAGCCCTTATAATTAAGCTTCTGGTAAGGAAGCCCCTAGGTATAATGAGTGCGGATAGCACATCAATTGCGTGCGAACGATGCGCAAGTAAGCCTTTTAAGGCTTTGATGAATAGGGGTGAGAGAAAAAAGATAAACAAAAGACAGCTGAAGTGTAAAAAATTTGGACGGGGGAAAGGGACGAACTCTTAGTCTGGCGCTAGGCATAGAATCTTCGGAGGCGGGCTGCATTCCATGGGTTCGGCTCGAGTCGGTTGTCCGACACATTTCGTAGACGGTACGCTCCGCCGGTCAAGACTTGATCGATGATGAAGGGGCCTTCCCATTTGGGCTTGAGCTTGTCCTTTTTCTTGTCCGGCAGGCGTAGAACTAGTTCGCCAACGTTGTAAGTCTTGGCCCGTACTTCTCTGCTTTGATATCTTCGAGCCTGCTGCTGATAGAATGCAGAACGAGCCTTGGCGACGTCGTGTTCTTCCTCCAATGCGTCCAAGCTGTCCTGCCGATCTAGCTCGGCTTCTCTTTCTTTGTACATGTGCACTCGAGGTGAGTCATGAATGATGTCGCAGGGCAGAACTGCTTCTGTGCCGTATACCATAAAAAATGGTGTGAATCCGGTAGTACGGTTGGGCGTTGTCCGCAGCCCCCAGAGTATGGAGTCGAGCTCCTCTTTCCAGTGCGTGTCAGATTTCGTAAGGGACCACACTAGTCTGGGTTTGATGCCGCTCATTATTAGACCATTTTCTCGTTCCACTTGACCGTTGGTTTGAGGATGATAGACTAAGGCGTAATCGAGCTTAATGCCCATATTTTTGCACCATGATTTAACCTCGTCGACCGTGAAGTTCGTGCCATTATCGGTGATGATGCTGTGGGGAACACCATAGCGGTGTACTACCCCGGATATGAAGTCTATCACTGGTCCGGACTCTGCCGTTTTAACTGGCTTGGCCTCTATCCATTTGGTGAATTTATCCACCATGACCAATAGGTACCTTTGCTTGTGGGTTCCCCCTTTAAGTGGTCCAACCATGTCAAGCCCCCAGACCCCGAACGGCCAGGTAATGGGTATAGTTTTGAGGGCGGTGGGTGGCATATGGCTCTGATTAGCAAAGAGCTGACAACCGACGCATCTTTGGACTAAGTCCTGAGCATCTGCCCGGGCCGTCGGACAATAAAATCCTGTACGGAATGCCTTTCCTACAAGGGCCCGGGCTGCAGCGTGGTGTCCGCCTAGTCCGGCGTGAATTTCATCCAGAAGGTCTCGCCCTTCCTCTTCGGAGATACACCTTTGGAGGACTCTGGTTGTGCTTTTCTTATAGAGTTCTCCCTCATGGACCTTGTAGGCTTTAGATCGCCGAACTATCCAGCGGGCCTCATTTTGGTCTTCGAGAAGTTCCTGCCTAAGCAAGTAGGCTAGGAATGGCTCTGTCCACGGGGCGATTACTGCCATTATGTCGTGGGCTGAAGGTGTTATTTCATCGGCCGAATCGCCGATTATGTCAGATTGCTCTGTGTCGGTTGGTGCGGCTGCTTCCGGTTTGTTATTTCCGGACTCCTCTTCCCATAGTACGGATGGCTTGAACAGCCGTTCCAGGAAGATGTTTGGAGGGACAACGTCATGTTTTGCGCCGATGCGTGCCAATACATCGGCCGCTTGGTTATTATCCCTGGCTACGTGGTGGAATTCAAGTCCTTCGAACCGAGCTGACATTTTAAGGACAGCGTTACGATAGGCTGCCATTTTTGGATCCTTGGCGTCAAAGTCTCCATTTACTTGGGATATTGCGAGGTTTGAGTCCCCGCACACCTCTAGGAGTTGAATGCCCATGGAGATTGCCATCCGGAGGCCATGTAAGAGGGCCTCGTATTCGGCTGCGTTGTTGGAGTCCGTGTACATTATCTGAAGTACGTATTGGACTGTGTCTCCGGTTGGGGACGTCAATAGGACGCCAGCCCCCAATCCGGCCAACATTTTGGAGTCGTCGAAGTGCATAATCCAATTGGAGTATGCGCCGTACTCTTTAGGGAGTTCGGCTTCAGTCCACTCAGCGACAAAGTCAGCCAAAACTTGCGACTTTATAGCTCGCCGGGGTTTGTAAGTTATATCGAATGGTAAGAGCTCAATGGCCCATTTTGCAATCCTGCCCGTCGCGTCGCGGTTGTTTATAATGTCATTTAGGGGTACTTCGGAGGCCACTGTTATCGAACACTCTTGAAAGTAGTGTCGGAGCTTCCGGGATGCCATGAACACCGCATACGCTATCTTTTGATAGTGCGGGTAACGGGACTTGCAGGGGGTTAAAACAGTGGATACGTAGTACACTGGTTTTTGAAGAGGGAATTTATGCCCTTCTGTCTCTCGTTCTACGACGAGTACCGCGCTTACAACTTGATGTGTTGCCGCGATGCATAACAACATTGGTTCGCCCAGGTTAGGCGCAGCCAGGACCAGATTTGTTGCCAATATGGCTTTTATTTCTTCGAGTCCGGCAGTGGCAGGATCCGTCCACTCGAAGTGTTCGTGCGTCTGAGGAGGCGATAGAGGGGCAATGCCTTTTCTCCCAAACGGGAGATAAAGCGGCTGAGAGCCGCCACGCATCCAATCAATTTTTTGATCTGTTTGAGGTCTTTTGGAATATCCAGCTGTGACAGAGCTCGGATCTTGGCCGGGTTTGCTTCAATTCCTCTACCGGATACAATGAAGCCCAGGAGCTTTCCGGCTGGTACGCCGAGAACGCATTTTTCCGGATTCAGCTTGATGTCATATGCTCAGAGGTTGTCGAATGTGACCCTCAAATCGTCTACTAGAGTTTCGACGTGTTTGGTTTTAACGACTACGTCGTCTATGTATGCCTCTACTGTTTTGCAGATCTGGGTAGCCAGACATGTCTGAATCATGCACTGATATGTTGCGCCGGCGTTTTTAAGTCCGAAGGGCATCGTGTTGAAGCAGAATGGTCCATATGGAGTAATGAATGCCGTTGTGGCTTGGTCCGCTTCCACCATCTTGATTTGATGGTAGCCAGAGTATGCGTCCAGGAAGCACAATGAATCGTGCCCTGCGGTAGCATCGATTATTTGGTCGATGCGGGGGAGGGGGAAGGGATCCTTTGGGCAAGCCTTGTTGAGGTCTTTAAAATCGACACATAGGCGCCAGGATTTGTCCTTCTTTGGTACCATTACCAGGTTTGCTAGACAATCCGGATGTTTGATGTCTCTGATGAATCCGGCTTCCAATAGTTTGGCTAGTTCTTCTCCCATTGCCTGTCTTTTGGGTTCGGAAAATCGTCGAAGAGCCAGTTTGACTGGCTTGAACCCTTTTAGGATATTTAGGCTATGCTCTGCCAATCTGCATGGGATTCCCGGCATATCTGAAGGGTGCCAGGCGAAAATGTCCCAATTTTCCCGAAGGAATTCTCGTAGTGCGGCGTCTACATCAGGGTTCAATTGTGCCCCAATGGAGGCCGTCTTTGTCGGGTCCGTTGGATGGACTTGGAATTTTACTATTTCATCCACTGGTTTAAAGGAGGTGGACTTGGATCTCTTATTGAGTATCAAATCGTCCCTATGCACCGTAGAGCGCAGCGCGGTGAGTTCTTCTGCCGCTAGGGCTTCGGATAGTGCTTCCAGGGCTAATGCGGCTGTCTTGTTTTCGGCGCGGAGTGCTATGTCCGGATCACTAACGAGAGTGATTATTCCGCCGGGCCCGGGCATTTTGAGCTTCATGTACCCGTAATGGGGTACGGCTTGAAAAATTGTGAATGCCTCTCGTCCTAATATAGCGTGATATCCGCTGCTGAACGGGGCCACTTGGAACGTGACTTCTTCGGACCTGTAATTGTCCGGCGAGCCGAACACCACATCAAGTGTGATTTTTCCGGTGCAGCGCGCTTCCCGGCTAGGGATTATTCCTCTGAAGGTTATGCTGCTTCGCTCAATGCTTCTCCAGTCTATTTCCATTTTTTGAAGAGTTTCCTCGTAGATGAGGTTTAATCCGCTGCCACCATCCATGAGTACCTTGGTAAGTCGAAAGCCGTCCACTATTGGACTGAGGACCAATGCGGCTGGTGCTCGGGCTGTCCGGAATTTAGGTTCGTCGCTGGCATTGAAGGTGATGGCCGCGTCGCTCCAAGGATTTGTTGTTGCTACTTGGTAGACTTCGGCGAGGCTCCGGGTTGTTCGTTTCCGCATATTGTTTGATGCGAAAGTTTCGAAGACTGTTGATACCGTACCGGTGTTGTTGGTGTGGTTTTCCAGGGCTAGAAGCTCCTCGCCACTTTTGGCTACCTGCCGTAATATCCAACATGCTCGAAGGCTATGTGTTGGGGTGGCGCCCTCTATACTGTGAATTGTACAGGGTCCGCTAAGCCATCCCTCCAGTACGGTTCCGTGCCCTTTATGGGGTTTCTGCTTTTTGGTTTTTGTACCTGGTGCCTGAGTGTAATGCACCCTTTTGTTGCAAACTAGGGTTGTATTCGGGGCCGGATTGTCCCAAAACTTATTTTTGGTTTTCCGAAAACTCTCCATCGCACAGTACTTTCGTACTATGGATGCCAGGTCGGCGAAGCGTGTGATTTCGCGACGGCTGACGGCGTTCAAGATTCCCTTGTCCGTGCAATTATTGCAAAAAATTGATATTGCGTTTTCCTCTCGGCAGTCCTTTATCCTGTCCATAACCAGGAGGAATCTGGCCCAGTAATGATGTACTGTTTCAGTAGGCTCTTGTCGGATTAGAGATAGATCGCATATGTCTGGGTGGGTGGGCTTAATTGAGTCCAGAACCGTACCCATCTCAAGGCTCAAGGGCAGAGAAGTTTCCAAATTCGGAAGCTTGGAAAGTGGAACATTGTCCAACGAGTCCGGTCCGATGCCTGACTTTAGGTTCAGCGCTTGATCGAAGTCCGTCCCTCCGTGGGAATCCGGCATGGAGGGTTCGGAAGCCCGGACACGACTAGTTCTCAATATAGGAGAAGAGTCACCGCGATGTTCCTCTACCACCGCGACGTGGTGGGTAACCTGGGGAGAGTTAATCTCTCTTAGATCGGTTTTAAGCCCGATCTGATTGTAGTCTGTAGCAACTCCCAGGGCGGCGATGCGATCCAAGAGTTCATTTACGGACGAGAGCTCTGTTGGATCTAGCTGCTCGGTGAATTCCAAGTTGATGTGAAGATTGCTTTTGATGACCCGAGAGGTCATCATCGAAGCGGCGGCCGAACAGGCGGTCATGAGAAAACCACCTAGCCAGATAGTTTGGTCGGCGGCCAAGGCTCCTTTGGCGAAGATACCGTCCTTGAAGACGGGAAGAGGCATCCTTCCTATCGGTGACGGCACAGAGGAACTCTCAATGAAAGCACCAATGTCGGTGTCAAAACCGGCGGATCTCGGGTAGAGGGTCCCGAACTGTGCGTCTAGGCGGATGGTAACAGGAGACAAGGGACACGATGTTTTACCCAGGTTCGGGCCCTCTTGATGGAGGTAAAACCCTACGTCCTGCTTGATTGATATTGATGATGTGGGTATTACAAGAGTAGATCTACCACGAGATCAAGGAGGCTAAACCCTAGAAGCTAGCCTATGGTATGATTGTTGTAATGGTTGTTGTGTCCTACGGACTAAAGCCATCCGGTTTATATATACACTGGAGAGGGCTAGGGTTACATAGATTCGGTTACAATGGTAGGAGATCTACATATCCGTATCGCCAAGCTTGCCTTCCACGCCAAGGAAAGTCCCATCCAGACACAGGACGAAGTCTTCAATCTTGTATCTTCATAGTCTTGGAGTCCGGCTGATGATGATAGTCCGGCTGTCCGGACACCCCCTAGTCCAGGACTCCCTCAGGAAGCATTAGAACAACGCGGTTGATGTAGTTGTACGTCTTCACGGCCCGACCGATCAAGCACCGAAACTACGACACCTCCGAGTTCTTGCACACGTTCAGCTCGATGACTTCCCTCAAACTCCGATCCAGCCGAGTGTCGAGGGAGAGTTCTGTCAGCATGACATCGTGGTGACGATCTTGATGTTCTACCGTCGCAGGGCTTCGCCTAAGCACCGCTACAATATTATCGAGGAGGACTATGGTGGAGGGGGGCACCGCACATGGCTAAGAGATCAAGAGATCAATTGTTGTGTCTGTGGGGTGCCCCTTGCCCCCGTATATAAAGGAGCAAGGGAGGGTGCGGCCGGCCAAGGGAGAGGGCACACCGGGAGGAGTCCTACTCCCACCGGGAGTAGGACTCCCCCTTTCCTATTTGGATTAGGACTTGGGAGGGGAAAGAAGTGGAGGAGAAGAAGGAAGGGGGGCGGCGCCCCCCTCTCCTTGTCCAATTCAGACTGGAAGGGGAGGGGCGTGCGGCCCAGCCCTAGCCACCTCTCCTCTCTTCCACCTAGGCCCACTAAGGCTCATTATGTTCCCGGGGGTTCCGGTAACCTCCCGGTACTCCGGTAAAATCCTGATTTCACCCGGAACACTTCCGATATCCAAACATAGGCTTCCAATATATCAATCTTCATGTCTCGACCATTTCGGTACTCCTCGTCATGTCCGTGATCACATCCGGGAATCCGAACAACCTTCAGTACATCAAAACATATAAACTCATAATATAACTATCATCGTAACGTTAAGTGTGCGGACCCTACGGGTTCGAGAACAATGTAGACATGACCGTGACACGTCTCCGGTCAATAACCAATAGCGGAACCTGGATGCTCATATTGGTTCCCACATATTCTACGAAGATCTTTATCGGTCAGACCGCATAACAACATATGTTGTTCCCTTTGTCATCGGTATGTTACTTGCTCGAGATTCGATCATCGGTATCTCAATACCTAGTTCAATCTCGTTACCGGAAAGTCTCTTTACTCGTTCTGTAATACATCATCTCGCAACTAACTCATTAGTTACAATGCTTGCAAGGCTTAAGTGATGTGCATTATCGAGAGGGCCCAGGGATACCTCTCCGACAATCGGAGTGACAAATCCTAATCTCAAAATACGCCAACCCAACAAGTACCTTTGGAGACACCTGTAGAGCACCTTTATAATCACCCAGTTACGTTGTGACGTTTGGTAGCACACAAAGTGTTCCTCCGGTAAACGGGAGTTGCATAATCTCATAGTCACAGGAACATGTATAAGTCATGAAGAAAGCAGTAGCAACATACTAAAGGATCAAGTGCTAAGCTAACGGAATGGGTCAAGTCAATCACATCATTCTCCTAATGATGTGATCCCGTTAATCAAATGACAACTCTTTGTCCAATTCTAGGAAACATAACCATCTTTGATTAATGAGCTAGTCAAGTAGAGGCATACTAGTGACACTCAGTTTGTCTATGTATTCACACATGTATCATGTTTCCGGTTAATACAATTGTAGCATGACTAATAAACATTTATCATGATATAAGGAAATAAATAATAACTTTATTATTGCCTCTAGGGCATATTTCCTTCACTGCCGTCCGCTACCTCTTGAGCACTGCGTTGGATTTCCCCGAAGAGGAGTGGATGATGCAGTAAAGTAGCATAAGTATTTCCCTCAGTTTTTGAGAACCAAGGTATCAATCCAGTAGGAGACCACGCACAAGTCCCTTGTACCTACACAAAACGATAGCAACTCGCAACCAACGCTTAGGGGTTGTCAATCCCTTCACGGTCACTTACGAGAGTGAGATCTGATAGATAATATTTTCGATATTTTTGATAGATAGATGCAAAGTAAAAAGGTAAAAGGCAAAGTAAAAACAAAGCAAGTAAATAAGGTGATAGAGATTGATATGATGAGAATAGACCCGGGGGCCATAGGTTTCACTAGTGGCTTCTCTCGAGAGCATAAGTATTCTACGGTGGGTGAACAAATTACTGTTGAGCAATTGACAGAATTGAGCATAGTTATGAGTGTATCTAGGCAATGATCATGTATATAGGCATCACGTCCAAAACAAGTAGATCGAAACGATTCTGAATCTACTACTATTACTCCACTCATCGACTGCTATCCAGCATGCATCTAGAGTATTAAGTAAAACAGAGTAACGCTTTAAGCAAGATGACATGATGTAGAGGGATAAATTCATGCAATATGATAAAAACCCCATCTTGTTATCCTCGATGGCAACAATACAATACGTGCCTTGCAACCCTTTCTGTCACTCGATAAGGACACCGCAAGATCGAACCCAAAGCTAAGCACTTCTCCCATTGCAAGAACTACCAATCTAGTTGGCCAAACCAAACGGATAATTTGAAGAGACTTGCAAAGATAACTCAATCGTACATAAAAGAATTTAGAGAAGAATCAAATATTTTCCATAGATAATCTGAATCATAAACCCACAATTCATCGGTCTCAACAAACACACCGCAAAAAGAAGATTACATCGAATAGTTCTCCACAAGAGAGGGGGAGAACATTGTATTGAGATCCAAAAAGAGAGAAGAAGCCATCTAGCTACTAGCTATGGACCCGAAGGTCTGAAGTAAACTACTCACACTCCATCGGAGGGGCTATTGTGATGATGTAGAAGCCCTCCGTGGTAGATGCCCCCTCCGGCGGAGCTCCAGAACAGGCCCCAAGACGGGATCTCGTGGATACAGAAAGTTGCGGCGGTGGAATTAGGTTTTTGACTCGGGGATACGTAGGTATATATAGGAGGAAGGAGTACGTCGGTGGAGCGTCTAGGGGCCCACGAGGTAGGGGGACGTGCCCAGGGGGGCGCGACCTCCACCCTCATGACCCCCTCTGGCACTGCTTGGAGTAGGGTCCAAGTCTCTTGAATCACGTTCGGTTGGAAAATCACGATCCCGAAGGTTTCATTCCGTTTGGACTCCGTTTGATATTATGTTTCTTCGAAATACTGAAAAAGGCAAAAAACAGCAATTCTGGACTGGGCCTCCTGTTAATATGTTAGTCCCAAAAGTAATATAAAAGTGGAAAATAAAGCCCAATATAGTCCAAAACAATAGATAAAGTAGCATGGAGCAATAAAAAATTATAGATACGTTGGAGACGTATCAAGCATCCCCAAGCTTAATTCCTGCTCGTCCTCCAGTAGGTAAATGATAAAAAAGAATTTTTGATGCGGAGTGATACTTTGGCATAATTTCAATGTAAAACTTCTTAATTGTGATATGAATATTCAGATCCGAAAGATTCAAGACAAAAGTTCATATTGACACAAAAATAATAATACTTCAAGCATACTAATCAAAGCAATCATGTCTTCTTCAAAATAACATGGCAAAAGAAAGTTCATCCCTACAAAATCATATAGTTAGGCTATGCTTCATTTTCGTCACACAAAGATATTTCCAACTTCTATACCCCCGATGACAAGCTAAGCAATTGTTTCATACTTAAATAATCTCAAACTTTTTCAACCTTCACGCAATACATGAGCGTGAGCCATGGATATAGCACTATGGGTGGAATAGAATATGATGATGGGGATTGTGTGGAGAAGACAAAAAGGAGAAAGTCTCACGTTGACGAGGCTTATCAACGGGCTATGGAGATGCCCATCAATTGATGTCAACATGAGGAGTAGGGATTGCCATGCAACGGATGCACTAGAGCTATGAATGCTCAACAAAAGAAAACTAGTGGGTGTGCATCCAACTTGCTTGCTCATGAAGACCTAGGGCCTTTGAGGAAGCCTATCGTAGGAATATACAAGCCAAGTTCTATAATGAAAAATTCCCACTAGTATAAAAAAGACAACTTATGAGACTCACTATATGAAGAACAAGGTGCTACTTTGAAGCACAATATATGAGACTCACTACATGAAGAACAAGGTGCTACTTTGAAGCACAAGTGTGGAAAAAGAGATAGTAGCATTGCCCTTTTTTGGGCCTTTCTTTTTTTATATTTTGGCCTTTCTCCTTCTTTTTTTTATTTGGGCAATGCTCTAATAATGATGATCATCACACTTCTATTGATTACAACATAAGGATTACAACTCGAAACTTAGAACAAGATATGACTCTATATGAATGCCTCCGGCGGTGTACCGGGATGGTGCAATGAATCAAGAGTGACATGTATGAAAAATAATGCATGGTGGCTTTGCCACAAATACGATGTCAACTTCATGATCATGCAATGGCAATATGACAAAAGTAATGTATGTCATGATGATGATGATGGAAGTTGCATGGCAATATATCTCGGAATGGCTATGGAAATGCCATAATAGGTAGGTATGGTGGCTGTTTTGAGGAAGATATAAGGAGGTTTATGGGTGATAGAGCGTATCGTATCACGGGGTTTGGATGCACCGGCGAAGTTTGCACCAACTCTCAAGGTGAAAAAGGGCAATGCACGGTACCGAAGAGGCTAGCAAAGGCGGAAAGGTGAGAGTGCGTATAATCCATGGACTCAACATTAGTCAAAAGAAATCATATACTTATTGCAAAAAAATAGAAGTCATCAAAAATCAAGTACTAGGCGCATGCTCCTAGGGGGATAGATTGGTAGGAAAAGACCATCGCTCGTCCCCGACCGCCACTCATAAGGATGCACAAGCCAGGTACACTTCATGTTTCAAATTTGTTACATAACTTTAACCATACGTGCATGCTACGGGACTTGCAAACTTCAACACAAGTATTTATCAAATTCATAATTACTCAACTAGCACGTCTTTGATATTATCACCTCCATATGTCAAAACAATTATCAAGCATCAAACTTATCTTAGTATTCAATTCACTCAAAAGAAAGGTTCACATATCTTGAACACCAAGTATATTAACATTAAGCAAATTACCATGCTATTAACGACTCTCAAAATAATCTAAGCGAAGCATGAGACATCAATAGTTTCTTTAAAACAAATCCACCACCGTGCTCTTCAAAGATATAAGTGAAGCACTAGAGCAAAAATTATCTCGCTCAAAAGATATAAGTGAAGTACTATGAGCAAAACTATCAAGCTCAAAAGATATAAGTGAAGCACATAGAGTATTCTAACAAATTCCAATTCATGTATAGATCTCTCAAAAGGTGTGTACAGGAAGGATAATTGTGGTAAACTAACAAGCAAAGACACAAATAATACAAGACGCTCCAAGCAAAACACATAACATGTGGTGAATAAAAATATAGCTCCAAGTAAATTACCGATGGAAGTGGACGAAAGAGGGGATGCCTTCCGGGGCATCCCCAAGCTTTGACTTTTTGGTGTCCTTCGATTATCTTGGGGGTGCCATGGGCATCCCCAAGCTTAGGCTCTTGCCACTCCTTGTTCCATAATCCATCAAAAGAATTCACCCAAAACTTGAAAACTTCACAACACAAAACTCAACAGAAATCTCGTGAGCTCCGTTAGAGATAGAAAACAAAAGACTACTTCAAGGTACTGTAATGAACTCATTCTTTATTTATTTTGGTGTTAAACCTACTGTATTCCAACTTCTCTATGAATTATAAACTATTTTACTAGCCATAGATTCATCAAAATAAGCAAACAACACACGAAAAACAGAATCTGTCAAAAACAGAATAGTCTGTAGCAATCTGTAAGTAACGCAAACTTCTGGAACTCTAAAAATTCTACCAAAATAGGAAGTCCTGGAAAATTTTTTATCGAACAGCAGAAAAAAGAATCAACGCAAAAGCACGTTCCTGTGATTTAACAAAATTATATTCGTGCGTGCAAAGTTTCTGTTTTTCAGCAGAATCAAATCAACTATCATCGTAGGTTATCCTATAGGTTCTACTTGGCACAAACACTAATTAAAAGACAAAACCACATGTAAGCAGAGTCTAGATGGATTATTTATTCCTAAACAGAATCAAAAACAAAAAACACAAAATAAAATTGGGTTGCCTCCCAACAAGCGCTATCGTTTAACGCCCCTAGCTAGGCATAAAAGCGAGGGTAGATCTAGGTATTGCCATCTTTGGTAGGCAATCCATAAGTGGATCTCATGATAGATTCATATGGTAATTTTATTTTCTTTCTAGGAAAGTGTTCCATACTCTTCTTTAAGGGAAATTGGAATCTAATATTCCCTTCCTTCATATCAATAATTGCACCAATCGTTCTAAGGAAAGGTCTACCAAGAATAATATGACATGAAGGATTGCAATCTATATCAAGAACGATAAAATCTACGGGAACATAATTCCTATTTGCAACAATAAGAACATCATTAATTCTTCCCATAGGATTTTTAATAGTGGAATCCGCAAGATGCAAGTTTAGAGAGCAATCATCAAAATCACAGAAATCTAGCAAATCACACAAAGCTTTGGGAATAGTAGAGACACTAGCACCCAGATCACACAAAGCATGAAACTCATAATCTTTAATTTTTATTTTAATAGTAGGTTCCCATTCATCATAGAGTTTTCTAGGGATAGAAACTTTCAACTCAAGTTTTTCTTCATCAGATTGCATCAAAGCATTAACAATGTGTTCGGTAAATGCCTTATTTTGACTATAAGCATGAGGAGAATCTAGCACAGATTGCAACAAGGAAATACAACCAATCAAAGAGCAATTTTCATAATTAAATTCCTTGAGATCCAAAATAGGTGGTTTAGCAACATCTAGGTTTTTATTTCTTTCAATCCCACTTTCATCAATTTCATCATCAAGATCTAGAAACTCCGAATTCTTAGAACGCCTTCTAGGTAAAGGAAGATCATATTCAGTTTCATCAAGATTCATATTGAAAAACAAAGATTTAATGGGGGACACATCAATAACTTTTAGATCTTCATCTTGATTTTCATAGGAATTGGAAGAACACGCTTTAATAAAAGCATCTTTGGAAGCACGCATCCTAGCGGTTCTTTCCTTGCACTCATCAATGGAAATTCTCATGGCTTTGAGAGACTCATTGATATCATATTTAGGAGGAATAGATCTAAGATTTAAAGAATCAATTTCAAGATAAATTCTATCAACGTTCCTAGCCAAATCATCAACTTTAAGCAATTTCTCTTCAAGCAAAGCATTAAAATTCTTTTGTAAATTCATGAACTCTTTAACACTACTCTCAAATTCAGAGGGCATCTTATTAAAATTTCCATAAGAGTTGTTGTAGGAATTTCCATAATTATTAGAAGGATTACTAGGATAAGGCCTAGGATTAAAATTCCCTCTATAAGCATTGTTTCCAAAACTATTCCTACCAACAAAATTCACATCCATAGATTCATTATTATTCTCAAGCAAAGTAGACAAAGGCATATCATTGGGATCAAGAGGAGTATTTTTAGGAGCAAACATCTTCATAAGTTCATCCATCTTTTCACTCAAAACATTGATTTCTTCTATAGCATGCACTTTTTTACTAGAAGATCTTTCGGTGTGCCATTGCGAATAATTAGCCATAATATTATCAAGCAATTTGGTAGCATCCCCTAACGTAATTTCCATAAATGTGCCTCCCGCGGCCAAATCTAAAAGATTTCTAGAAGCAAAATTCAATCCGACATAAAAATTTTGTATGGTCATCCATAAATTCAAACCATGAGTAGGGCAATTGCGAAGCATTAATTTCATTCTTTCCCGAGATTGGGAAACATGCTCATGATCAAGTTGTTTAAAATTCATGATATCGTTCCTAAGAGTGATAATCTTAGCGGGAGGAAAATACTTAGGGATAAAAGCATCTTTGCACTTGTTCCAAGAATCAATACTATTTTTAGGCAAAGATGAAAACCGAACTTTAGCACGATCTCTAAGTGAAAATGGAAATAACTTCAATTTGACAATATTGTTATCCGTATCTTTCTTCTTTTGCATATCACACAAATGAACAAAATTGTTTAGATGAGTAGCGGCATCTTCACTAGGAAGGCCGGCGAATTGATCTTTCATAACAAGATTCAACAAAGCAGTATTGATTTCACAAGACTCATCATTATTAAGAGGAGCAATCGGAGTACTAAGGAAATCATTATTATTGGTATTCGAGAAATCACACAATTTGGTATTATCTTGTGCCATAGCAACAAGTAATCCAACACACAAGAAAACAGAAAGGCGACGGGGAAAAAAAGGCAAACGGAAAAGAGAGGAGGAGATTGGGAAAGAGAGGGCGAACAAAACGGCAAGGGTGAAGTGGGGGAGAGGAAAATGAGAGGCAAATAATGTAATGCGAGAGATAGGGATTGAGATGGGTACCTGGTATTGTTGACTTGCTTGCGTGAGCCTCGCCGGCAACGGCGCCAGAAATTATTCTTGCTACCTCTTGAGCACTGCGTTGGATTTCCCTGAAGAGGAGAGGATGATGTAGTAAAGTAGCGTAAGTATTTCCCTCAGTTTTTGAGAACCAAGGTATCAATCCAGTAGGAGACCACGCACAAGTCCCTCGTACCTACACAAAACGATAGCAACTCGCAACCAACACTTAGGGGTTGTCAATCCCTTCACGGACACTTACGAGAGTGAGATCTGATAGATAATATTTTTGATAATTTTGATAGACAGATGCAAAGTAAAAAGGTAAAAGGCAAAGTAAAAACAAAGCAAGTAAATAAGGTGATAGAGATTGATATGATGAGAATAGACTCGGGGGCCATAGGTTTCACTAGTGGCTTCTCTCGAGAGCATAAGTATTCTATGGTGGGTGAACAAATTACTGTTGAGCAATTAACAGAATTGAGCATAGTTATGAGTGTATCTAGGCAATTATCATGTATATAGGCATCACGTGCAAAACAAGTAGATCGAAACGATTCTGCATCTACTACTATTACTCCACTCATCGACTGCTATCCAGCATGCATCTAGAGTATTAAGTAAAACAGAGTAATGCTTTAAGCAAGATGACATGATGTAGAGGGATAAATTCATGCAATATGATAAAAAACATCTTGTTATCCTCGATGGCAACAATACAATACATGCCTTGCAACCCTTTCTATCACTGGGTAAGGACACCGCAAGATCGAACCCAAAGCTAAGCACTTCTCCCATTGCAAGAACTACCAATCTAGTTGGCCAAACCAAACGGATAATTCGAAGAGACTTGCAAAGATAACTCAATCATACATAAAAGAATTCAGAGAAGAATCAAATATGTTCCATCGATAATCTGAATCATAAACCCACAATTCATCGGTCTCAACAAACACACCGCAAAAAGAAGATTACATCGAATAGTTCTCCACAAGAGAGGGGGAGAACATTGTATTGAGATCCAAAAAGAGAGAAGAAGCCATCTAGCTACTAGATATGGACCCGAAGGTCTGAAGTAAACTACTCACACTTCATCGGAGGGGCTATGGTGATGATGTAGAAGCCCTCCATGGTGGATGCACCCTCCGGCGGAGCTCCGGAACAGGCCCCAAGATGGGATCTCGTGGATACAGAAAGTTGCGGTGGTGGAATTAGGTTTTTGGCTCCCATTATGATCGTTCGGGGATACGTAGGTATATATAGGAGGAAGGAGTACGTCGGTGGAGCGTCGAGGGGCCCATGAGGTAGGGGGGCGCGCCCAGGGGGGCGCCCCCTCCACCCTGGATGACGTTCGGTTGGAAAATCACGATCCCGAAGGTTTCATTCCGTTTGGACTCCGTTTGATATTCTGTTTCTTCGAAATACTGAAAAAGGCAAAAAACAACAATTCTGGGCTGGGCCTCCGGTTAATAGGTTAGTCCCAAAAGTAATATAAAAGTGGAAAATAAAGCCCAATATAGTCCAAAACAATAGATAGAGTAGCATGGAGCAATGATACATTGGAGACATATCACCGTCCTCCTCCGAGACTAGCAGGCGGTGCTGATCCTCCAGCGACTCTAGCACGGTGAACGGGTAGCACGTCTCGTACTTGATGTTCTTCGCCAAGGGCTGTCGGTGTCAAAACCGGCGGATCTCGGGTAGAGGGTCCTGAACTGTGCGTCTAAGGCTAATGGTAATAGGAGGCTGGGGACACGATGTTTACCCAGGTTCGGGCCCTCTCAATGGAGGTAATACCCTACTTCCTGCTTGATTGATCTTGATGATATGAGTATTACAAGAGTTGATCTACCGCGAGATCAGAGAGGCTAAACCCTAGAAGCTAGCCTATGGTATGATTGTTGTTGTGTCCTACGGACTAAACCCTCCGGTTTATATAGACACCGGAGGGGGCTAGGGTTACACAGAGTCGGTTTACATAGGAGGAGATCTACATCCGAATTGCCAAGCTTGCCTGCCACGCCAAGGAGAGTCCCATCCGGACACAAGACGAAGTCTTCTGTCTTGTATCTTCATAGTCCAACAGTCCGGCCAAAGTATATAGTTCGGCTATCCGGATACCCCCTTATCCAAGACTCCCTCAGTAGCCCCTGAACCAGGCTTCAATGACGATGAGTCCAACGCGTAGATTATCTTCGGCATTGCGAGGCGGGTTCCACCTCCAAATACTCCAAAATTAATTCTGAACACAAGGACCGTGTCCGGCTCTGCAAGATAAACTCCATATACCACCGTAGAGAGAATAATAATCCACTCATCCGATCTGCTGACAATTCTTCTATGTGTGACATCACGCCATGGCTCGGTAACTTATTCGAACCGTTTTTACAACCCGCTCCCGCACACATCGTGAGGCGGTTTCTTTGGCACATCTTGTCAAAGAAGATATCGTGTCCCCTTATCGCGGGATCACCATCAATGGCATGGGTAACCCAACCAGCGCCATTAATCGAGGCGCTCGGAAAAATAAGAGATTTTCAGAGGCAAGTGGGCAGGCACACATTCTACATTGTTTTTTTAAAGGGATAGAGATCTCCCATTTTCACCCATGCCTTCTTCCTCCTTCGCTCATCCGTTCTCGCACCCTTGAGCTCCAGCGCCCAAGTTCTCACCTTCTCCGTAGGATCGCATCATGTCCGGAGTAGGAGGCAAGTGGATGGCCTCCTCTGTCACAGAGGAGAACATCACTGAGCTTCGGGAGGCCGGATACCTGGCCGAGAATATCGCGCACAGGCTTCCAACAGAGGGACAGGTTACCCCTACTCCGAAGTCTCAGGAGAGAGTAGTATTTCCCCCTCATTTCATCCGCAGACTAGGATTTCCACTCCACCCGTTTGTCCGTGGGCTCATGTACTAGTATAGGCTAGATTTTCACGATCTGGGCCTGAATTTCATCCTCAACATCTCGGCGTTCATCGTCGTGTGCGAGGCCTTCCTCCGCATCAAGCCTCACTTTGGCCTATGGTTGAAGATCTTCTGCATGAAGCCGAAGATCGTGAGCGGCCAACAAACGGAGTGCGGAGGCGCCATGGTCAGCAAGATGCCCAACGTCACATGGCTTGACGGCTCCTTCGTGGAGACCGTAAAGGGATGGCAATCAGGGTGGTTCTACATCACCAAGCCGCGCGACGCCAACTGGGCGGCGGCCCCCAAATTCAGATCTGGAATACCCACGCGGCTCACTTCTTGGGAGAAGAAGGGCCTGGCCTGGGGCGAACCCACAGAGCTGGCCGGACTCGAGACCTGCATCCGAAGTATGAGGGACAAGAATATCAAGCTTGTCAACGTGGACCAGGTCATGCTTATTCGCCAGATTCTCCCGTGTCAAAGACGTGCATTTGATATGTGGGAGTTCAACTCGGCCGAACACCAAATGCTTCTAGAGCTCTTCGGCACAACGCACAAAGAAACCTGGAAGGTGTTGTTCAAGACCGGCGAAGTTCCTCCTCCCCTTTCCGAGGACCGGGGGCTCAGCGCAAGCCGCCTCACCAGTCCGATAAGTCCTCTGGTTATTGTAAGATATTTCCTTCCTGGTACGTTCGTGGCAGGATTCTTAGGTCACTATGCTGACCGAACAGGATTGGGTGGAGATGGCGGAGCGGATCAACTGTCCGGCTCCATTGCCTGAGGACCCAGTAAGCGCACTCCTAGCGGAGATGCTGGTTCCGGCGCCTTACAAGGTGCCGGAGAAAAAGGCCGAAAAGAAGGCCGCAGGGACCCGGAAGGGTCCCCGGTGCGAAGCCGCATCAGATGCCTCGCCAGAAGATGACGAGGCGCACTCCTCCCATGAAGGGGAGGAGAGGAAAAGAAGACCGCCTCAACTAAGGTGGCCGAAGGGTCCAAAAAGGTGGCCGCGGGGACCAGAAAAGGTCTCCGATGCAAAGCCGTGATTGAGTCGTCATCCGAAGACGATGAGGAAGATTCTCCCCCCGAAGATGGGGGAGAACATGAAGAAATGCCTCCTCCCCGTGCTAGGGAGGAGAAGAAAAGGAAGGCCACCCTGTCAGGGGAGGCCGGGACGCTGAAGAAGGGAAAAGCATCCCTTCCTGATCACTCCACTACCTCCGCTTTCAGCGACGAGGAGTGGCTGCCCAGGGGCAAGCCTCAAGTGAGGTCGTAAGTATCCGCATTCCATAATACTTCTCGTACAACTTTGACCTTATGGTTTGTAATGACGCCGAACACGCTTATGCAGTCCGGCCGGGTCCGATCTCGAGGAGTCCTCTTCAAAGGAGTCTCTAAACGAGTCGGAGATGAATTCGCTTCCGACGGCAACCTCCCCACGACCTGTGGATGACACCGAGGTGTTGTCCCGGAGGATGCCAGAGCAGGAGGTGATGGTTCTGGAGATGTCCCAAGGTAAAATCTCGGGCGCCGGACACATGGGGGATGAGAACCCCATGGATTATGCTGACGGGAGCCACAACAAGTCTGGCTCCCAGCCGGTTACTGCGCTGGAGCCTACAAAGGTTTCGGATTCTGATAGGCAGTCCCTCACGAAGGAGGGTAAGCCGGCCGTGCCGATGACCTCCGCCCAGCCGAAGGCATCAGATAATTTGTTGGAAGTGCTTAGAGGCGCTTCCATCAAGGATGAACACCATGCACTTATGGGTATGGTGATTGAGAAGGTTCGGTCCGCCAAGAGTGGATTGACCAAAGCCTGCACCAGCCTACTAACAGGTTTTGAGGTAAATAAAGTGTGAGGAAATATCACCCAATAGACAGTAGCCCCTGATACTCTGGTTGGTGTTCGGAAAGAAAGGCCAAACGGAGGGTCAACTAAAAAACCGCAGGAAGCTAATAGTATTTGTCTGTATGAATCAAACAGGCACTGCTGCTGACCGCCGCTGCACGCACGGGTGAGGTTGCCGGACTCAAGTGCAAACTGGGGCAAGCCGAAGAAGAGCTCGGCCTCGTGAAGAAGCAGCTCGAGGCGAACAAAGGTGAGAGAAACCCCATCCATATGTCATATAGAGGATAAAAAGTTGGTGATGCAAATAAAAAGCATCATGGCTTATGATAGGGACCATGACCGAAGTGGCGGCCCTGAAGGAAGCGCTATCCGCGGCCAAAGCCAAGGCAGATATGGAGCGCACTAAGCAAGAGAAGCAAGATGCTCGGGTGGGAGAGGTACAGCAGGAGCTCCAGGAGCTCGGCAAGAAGTTCGGCTCCCTGGAGCATGACTACAAGATGCAAGCGTCTGAGCTTGCAAAGGCCCTCCAGAGCGCGGCCGACGCCAAGGCCGAAGCCCAAAAGGCCCTCCAGGAAATCCAGGCGGCCAAGAAGATAGCGGAGGGTAAGGCATTCTTTATGCAAAGCAAGCATGTGGAGGAGTCATTTCTTTTACTTACACGAATCCGAAGCTCTCCAGGGGCATTCGCAGATCTGCCACGCAGCATTCCGGATGCCTCAGAGTTCTATCATGCTGAAGAGGGGAGCTGGGAGAAGCTGTTCTGGTCCCGATATACCGGGGCCGAACACCCGATGCCTCTGAGTGACCAACTGAAGCAGCTGGTCGAACTCCACAATGCGGCCGAATAGGCCATGAGGGACCTCATAGTCCGGATGTGTCCTGGCGAGCCCCTTCCTGGCAGCTACTTTGTCCTGGTGAAGCGGATGGTGCATGCTTGTCCACGGCTAGAAGTTATCAAGCAGTCCGCATGTATTGAGGGTGCCCGACGGGCCTTTGCCTGCGCGAAGATGCATTGGGGCAAACTGGATCCTGAGCAGCTCGTGAAGGATGGACCCCCGAAGGGCAAGGAGCATCGATACCCCGAGATGTATTATAGTGGCGTTATGAAAGGCTCTCGGCTTGTGGCGAATGAATGTCCTAAGAACATTATTTTCGAGTAAATGTACTCATGTTGTCTGTGTAATACGAGGACGAGCTTGATTGCACTATATAATGCTTTGTTTGATTTAAAATATTACCTTCTCTGCGGCCGTTTATCAAAATCTGAAAGTAGGCGAGTCGTCGGCTTCCGCCCCCTTGTAACTAGTACTGGGGTGTTCGTGGAAAACCTAAACACTCTTTATCCAAATTCTTGGTCCTTTAAGGAGGTGTTTAGCGCAGCGAACCAGGCAATCGGACTATTCGGCTTTATAACTCTCACTTGGCCATAGAAGTCTATAATTTTAAATTTCGGCGAAGCCCCTAGCATTCGGAAAGCCGAATTGGGGCGTTATACACACCTAAATCGGGCAAGGCCGATTCCTCGCCTTAAGTGGAAAAAATCTTTAGGGATTTTACTACCTCGCGAACAGCGACCAGCTCTCGCTGCATCATGACGGTCAAATTTCGGCTTTCTCTACTGAGGTGCTCGTCCAGAAGAACCGGGACACAATCGCAGTAGTTCTCCCTGCGCTACCTTAGCCGATATAACGGAATGTAAGGTACCAAAACAAGGGAGCCGGTCTAACCCAACTATTGACCCAAGACATGATTCGGAGCTGATGCATATAATGCTATAAGTTCGGGGTGCCCACTGTTGAAAGTGTTCGGACTTTTCTTGCCATTTTATGGGGCTTGATAAGAAGCCCCTGGAAACTGACTGAGGGAGTCCTGGATTGGGGGGTGTCCGGATAGCCGGATTACCATCATCGGCCGAACTATCAGCGGCCGGACTATCATCATCGACCGGACTCCAAGACTATGAAGATACAAGATTGAAGACTTCGTCCCGTGTCCGGATGGGACTTTCCTTGGCGTGGAAGGCAAGCTTGGCGATACGGATATGTAGATCTCCTACAATTGTAACCGACTCTATGTAACCCTAGCCCTCTCCGGTGTCTATATAAACCGGATGGCTCTAGTCCGTAGGACAACGAACAACATCAACCCTTACAATCATACCATAGGCTAGCTTTTAGGGTTTAGCCTCCTTGATCTCGTGGTAGATCCACTCTTGTAAAAATCCACAATATCAATATCAATCAAGCAGGACGTAGGGTTTTACCTCCATCAAGAGGGCCCGAACCTGGGTAAAACATCGTGTCCCTTGTCTCCTGTTACCATCCGCCTAGACGCACAGTTCGGGACCCCCTACCCGAGATCCGCCGGTTTTGACACCGACATTGGTGCTTTTATTGAGAGTTCCTTTGTGTCGTCACCGATAGGCTCGATGGCCTCTTCAATCAACAACGACGCGGTCCTGGGTGAGACTTTTCTCCCTAGACAGATCTTCGTATTCGGCAGCTTCGCACTACGGGCCAACTCACTTGGCCATCTGGAGCAGATCGAAAGCTACGCCCCTGGCCGTCAGGTCAAGTTTGGAAGCCTAAACTTCACGGCTGATATCCACGGGGACTTGATCCTCGACGGGTCTGAGCCGCATCTAAGTGCGCCGCACTGTCATGATGGGCACGACCTAACTCTGCCGCCGGACAGCGCCTTGGAGGCCGCACACGAATCCGCTCCGACCTGTAGTCCGGAGCCGATCACGCAGATCGAGGACGGGTGGCTGGACACCGCCTCGGGAACTGCAACTTCCACAGCGATGGAGCCGAACACTGACCCTGTCCCACATATAGCTCATGACTCCGAGGTGCCGGACTCCCTACCGGACTCCGACCCTCCTGCGCCCCCGCCAGTCGAATCCGATTGGGCGCCGATCATGGAATTCACCGCTGCGGACATCTTTCAGCACTCACCCTTCGGCGACATCTTAAATTCGCTGAAGCATCTCTCGCTATCCGGAGAGCCCTGGCCGGACTACGGCCGGGATGGTTGGGATGTGGACGACGAAGAAATTCTGAGCCCTCCCACCACCCACTTCGTAGCCACTGTCGACGATCTAACCGACGTACTCGACTACGACTCCGAAGACATCGACGGTATGGACGACGATGCCGGAGACTATCAAGAACCAGCGCCTACAGGACACTGGAAAACCACCTCATCATACGACATATACATGGTGGACACCCCAAAAGATGGGGACGGCGAAGAAGCAGCGGAGGCAGATTCCTTAAAGAAACAGCCCAAGCGCCGACGTCAGCGGCACCGCTCTAAATCCTGCCATAGCAAGAATGGAGATTCCGGCACAGGAGATAACAACACCCCAAAAAGTGCCGAAGACAACAACCCCCTCCAGCAAGATTCAGCGCAAGAGGAGGCAGAAGCAAGCCCTCACGAGAGGGCGGCAGACGAAGAGGTCGAGGATGATAATTACATACCTCCCTCTGGAGACGAGGCAAGCCTCGATGACGACGAATTCATCGTACCTGAGGATCCCGTCGAACAAGAGCGTTTTAGATGCAGGCTAATGGCCACAGCAAACAGTCTAAAGAAAAAGCAGCAACAGCTTCAAGCTGATCAAGACCTGCTGGCCGACAGATGGACCGAGGTCCTCGCGGCCAAAGAGTATGAACTGGAACGCCCCTCCAAAAGCTACCCAAAATGCAAGTTGCTCCCCCGACTAGAGGAGGAAGCATAAATTCCGGCATCACCAGCGCACAATACGGCAGACCGACCACCTCGTGGCCGCGACAGAGAGGCATGTAAGCCATCCACCAAAACCGTCCCTCGGCACCGCTCAAAAAGCGCGAAGCCACGGGGGAACGCGCCGGACTGGCAAGACATATTGGAGGACAAGGCAAGACAATCCAAATCTATCTATGGATCACGTGGGCGCCCCAAGACCCACGACGAATACCGTCGCGCCGGATACAACTACTCCGGCCGGGCCGAACACAGCAGACAACGCTCTCTCGAGCTACGTCGCGATATTGCTCAATACAGAGGCACCGCACACCCACTATGCTTCACTGATGAAGTAATGGATCATCAAATCCCTGAAGGGTTTAAACCCGTTAACATCGAATCCTACAATGGCACAACAGACCCCGCGGTTTGGATTGAGGATTATCTCCTTCATATACACATGGCCCGTGGCGACGATCTTCACGCCATCAAATATCTCCCGCTCAAGCTTAAAGGACCAGCCCGACATTGGCTTAACAGCCTGCCAGCAGAGTCAATTGGATGCTGGGAAGACCTGGAAGCCGCATTCCTCGACAACTTCCAGGGCACGTATGTGCGACCACCGGACGCAGATGACCTAAGCCACATAATCCAGCAGCCAGATGAATCGGCCAGGCAATTCTGGACACGGTTCTTAACAAAGAAAAATCAAATCGTCAACTGTCCGGATGCAGAGGCCCTCACTGCCTTCAAACATAACATCCGCGACGTGTGGCTGGCCCGGCACCTAGGACAAGAAAAGCCGAAATCCATGGCAGCCCTCACATCACTCATGACCCGCTTCTGTGCGGGAGAGGATAGCTGGCTAGCTCGCAGCAACAACCTCAGCAAAACTGCTGGCAGTCCGGATACCAAGGACCGCAATGGCAGGTCGCGTCAATACAAAAACAAACGCCGCATTAACGGCGAAAGCAATGAGGATACGGCAGTCAATGCCGGATTCCGAGGCTCTAAACCCGGTCAACGGAAGAAGCCATTTAAAAGAATTACTCCGGGTCCATCCAATTTGGACTGAATACTCGACCGCTCTTGTCAAATACATGGAACCCCCGAAAAACCAGCTAACCACACCAACAGAGATTGTTGGGTATTTAAGCAGGCAGGCAAATTAATTGCTGAAAACAACAACAAGGGGCTACACAGCGACGACGAGGAAGAAACCCGCCCGCCGAACAACAGAGGACAGAAGGGATTCCCCCTCAAGTTTGGACAGTAAATATGATATACGCAACGCACATACCCAAGAGGGAGCGGAAGCATGCACTAAGGGACGTATACGCGATGGAGCCAGTCGCCCAAAATTCAACCCATGGTCCTCTTGCCCGATCACTTTCGATCGAAGAGACCATCCGACCAGTATCCGCCATGGCGGATTCGCCGCATTGGTTTTAGACCCAATCGTTGATGGTTTCCACCTCACGAGAGTCCTGATGGACGGCGGCAGTATCCTGAACCTGCTTTATCAGGATACAGTGCGCAAGATGGGCATAGACCCTTCAAGGATTAAACCTACAAAAACGACCTTCAAAGGCGTCATACCAGGTGTTGAAGCCAGTTGCACATGTTCAGTCACACTAGAAGTGGTCTTCAGATCCCCGGATAATTTCCGAAGCGAGGAGTTAATCTTCGACATAGTCCCGTTTCGCAGTGGCTATCACGCTCTGCTCGGACGAACCGCGTTCGCAAAATTCAACGCGGTGCCGCATTATGCATACCTTAAGCTCAAGATGCCAGGCCCTCGCGGAGTCATCACAGTCAATGGAAACACGGAACTCTCCCTTCGAACGGAGGAACATACAGCGGCTCTCGCGGCAGAAGTACAGAGCAGCCTTTTAAGGCAATTTTCGAGTCCGGCCGTTAAACGGCCGGACACGGCCAAACACGCCCGGAGCAACATCAACCAAGACCACCTGGCACGTTCCGAGCATGCGTAGCAATGCGGCCCCAACCCCAGCCCTCCCACAATTGTAAGACAAACTCTCCGCGTACATAATTACGCCCTGGAGATACCATGGGTCTAGGGGAAGGGGCACGACCACAACAAACCCAGAGTGCGGTTCGACCACACCAGGGGCTCCCAAGTGTTTCGCTCTTTTCTTTTATTTTTTCCTTTTTTTAACTCTGTCCGGCGGCGAACCTGCCGAACTCATGATGCAACAGCCAGGGAGGGACAAAGGCTGCGACGAACACTCAGGTGGTCTCCATTACGAGCATTAAATTTGTTAAATACACCATTCCGCGGCCTACCCCTGGAGGGAGACGCCTTTAATTCGTCCAATCCCTTGCTTTCCGCACTATTTGTATCATTCCGCACTCATAGCAGAACTTCTTGAATAAAATGCAGCACCTTTTGCCCATAATTGCATTACTTTATATATATGTTCATTTACGACATGTTGCATCCGTATATTTTGGTACGGCCGAATACACTAGGGGCTTATGTTCCCCGCATTATGGTGTGATAAGTCCGAACACTTTCACAAGTGCGGCACCCCGAACTTATAGCATTATATGAATCGGCTCCGAATCATGTCTTGGGTCAATAGTTGGGTTTGCCCGGCTCCCATGTTTGGCACCTTACGTTTCCGTTCTATCGGCTAAGGTAGCACTGGGAGAACCACTGCGATTGCGCCCCGGTTGAGCCGGGTTAACGCCTCAGTGGAGAAAACTAAAACTGACCGTCATGATAAGGCGAGAGACTGGTCGCTGTTCGAGAGGTTTTTTTCGGGTCCTTAAAGGCCTACGCCGCTTCGAGTGAAGTTTCGGATAATGTCCGATGAAGGCGTGGATAGCGCCCCAAATTCGGTCCTCCGAATACTAGGGGCTTCGCCGAAATTTAAAATTATAGAATTCTATGGCTAAGTGAGAGTGTTCAAGCATTATAAGTCCGGTTGCCTTGTTCGTCATGTTGAGCGCCTCCCTAGATGGACCCAAATATGGGAACAAGAGTGCTCAAGTTTATCCCAAACACCCCAGCACTAGTGCCATGGGGGCTGAAGCCAATGACTTGCCATCTCTCAGATTTTATAAACGGCCGCACAAAAGGTAATATTTTAAATTAAAACAAGTGTTGCTTAGCGCATATGAACAAAGTTTTCAGCGCACAGGATACTACATAGCGAGTTTACTCAATAATTACATCTCGGGGGCACTCATCCGCAATCTTGCGGGCACCCTTCAGGACAGTCTTATAGTACATCTCGGGCGTACGATATTCCTTGCCCGTTGGTGGCGCGTCAGTGATCAGCTTCTCCGCATCCAGCTTGCCCCAATGCACCTTTGTGCGGGCAAGGGCCCGACGAGCACCTTCAATACAGGCGGAGCACTTGATGACCTCCACCCAGGGGCACGCATCCACTAGCCGCCGTACGAGGCCGAAGTAGCTCCCGGGCATGGCCTCTCTAGGCCACAGCCGGACTATGAGGCCCTTCATGGCCTCCTCAGCTACCTTGTGGAGTTCGAACAGCTGCTTCAGCTGGTCGCTAGGGGGCACCGGATGGCCGGCCTCAGCATACTGAGACCAGAAGACCTTCTCCGTTGAGCTTCCCTCCTCGCCACGGTAGAATACGGCGGCATCGGACACACTACGAGGCAAATCTGCAAATGCCCCTGGAGAGCTCCGAATTCGGGTAAGTGTCAGGTAGTTTACATTAACATGCTTGCTTTGCATGAAAAATGCCTTACCCGCCGCTATTTTCTTCACATCTTCCACCTCCTGAAGGGCCTTATGGGCCTCGGCCTTGGCGGCTTTGGCACTTTCGAGAGCCGAGGCAAGCTTGGACTCTCGAGTCTTGGAGTCACGCTCCAAACTCTCATGCTTTTCCATGAGAGCCTGGAGCTCTTGCCGAACCGCCGCCACCTGCGCCTCCTGCTTTTCTCGCTCTATCCGTTCCGCGGCCGCACTGCATTCGGCCGCGGACACGGCCTTCTTCAGGGCTGCCACCTCGTTCGTGGCCCCTGCAGTACACATGTTATCCTTGTTATTCTTTTATTGCAACCTAAATCCTTTTCTATAAGGTAACTATTCAAAGTGGTGTTACTCACCTTCTTTGTCCTAGAGCTGCTTCTTGGCACGGCCGAGCTCTTGCTCGGACCGCTCGAGCTCCTGCTTCAAAGCACCGACCTCCGCAGTCAGTGCGGCAGAGGTCAGCAGCGCAGCCTGCACACCCATATTGACATAATTTTTTAGCAACCCTGCGTATATCTCTTTTTTTCAGATTCTCAGTCCGGCTTTTCTCTCCGAACACCGAACCGAGCATCAGGGGCTACTGTCTATGCGGTATTACATTACATAATTTTAACTTCTTACCTCAAAGCCTGTTAGAAGGCTACTGCAGGCTTCGGTCAGCCCGCTCTTGGCGAGCTGTACCTTCTAAATCACCGCACTCATGATAGTGCGGTGTTCTTCCATGATGGAAGCGCCTTGGAGCGCCTCCAACAAGTTGTCCGACGCCTCCGGTTGGACGGAGGCCGCCGGCGTCACGGTCTTGCCCTTCTTGCGAAGGGGCCGCCGGCCGGACTCCGGAACCACTGCGGGTTCCGATGTGGAGTCCGGCGCAAAGTCCGGGAGGCCACCTTGTGGCGCCTCCGGAGCCTCCCCCTGATGGGTCCCTTCTTGGATCCCACCTCGGCGTCCTCAGTGGCGCGAGGGGTAGAGGCCGTCGGGATGGAATCCACATCCGACGGAGCCAACGACCCGCTCGATGAAGCGGGGAGATCATCATCGGCCGGACTACAGGCAGTATGCGGCATTAGAGGGACGCTATGTGACATAAAAAGAAATTATAAATCATTCAGGGATATGGATACTTATGATCTCGCCGGAGGCCTGGCCCTTGAAGGCCATTCTTCCTCGCCAATGTTGGTGTTGGCGGAGCTGTCCGGGGGAATGGTCCTTCCCCTCTTGGACCCTTCGGCCTCCCCTGTTGGGGAAGCCTTCCTCTTCCTCTCTCCCTCCTCTGGGAGAGAGTCCTCTTTCTCCTCCTCGTTTTCGGGGGAGGAGCCCGCCTCGGAGTCGTCGGACACCTGAAAACGGGAACTCTTTCGAGTACCCGTGGCCTCCTTCTTGGCCTTCTTCTCTGGCACCACGTGCGGTGCTGGAACCAGCAGCCTCGCTAGACGGGCGTCTACTGGGTTTTCTGGCATGGGAGCCGGGCAGTTGATCCGCTCCGCCTTCTTCATCCAGTCCTGTCAAAGGAAAAGGGGAAATCAAAACCCGCATAGAGTCAAACTATGAAAAACAAGTGTCCCGTGAAGGGGTAGAATCACTTACCTCGTCAGCTTGGCGCTGCGAGCGAAATCCGCGATCTTCAGTCGCGGATGTGGGGGCTTCGGCACCCTTAAACAGCACCCTCCAGGCGCCTTCGTATGTCGTGTCGAAGAGCTCGCTCAACGCCTGGTGCTGTTCCGGATCAAACTCCCACAGATTGAATGCCCTCTCTTGGCATGGGAGAATCCGGCGGACGAGCATGACTTGGACCATGTTAACCAGCCTGAGCTTCTTCACCAGCTTCTGGATACAGGCTTGGAGTCCCGTCACCTCCTCCGAACTACCCCACTGCAAGCCCTTCTTTTTCTAGGAGGTGAACTGCGTGGGGATACCAGATCTGAATTCGGGGGCCGCCGCCCACGTAGGGTCGCGTGGCTCGGTGATATAGAACCACCCCGATTGCCATCCCTTGACGGATTCCACGAAGGCCCCTTCGAACCAAAGGACGTTGGGCATCTTGCCCAACATGGCGCCTCCGCACTCCGCTTGAGTGCCCTTCACTACCTTCGGCTTGACATTCAAGGTCTTGAGCCACAAGCCGAAGTGGGGCTGGATGCAGAGGAAGGCCTCGCACACGAGATAAACGCCGAGATGTTGAGGATGAAGTTCGGCGCCAGATCATGGAAATCCAGGCCGTAGTAGAACATGAGCCCCCGGACAAAGGGGTGAAGTGGAAAGCCCAGTCCGCGGAGGAAATGGGGAAGAAAAACGACCCTCTCATGGGGCCTGGGGGTGGGGATGAGCTGCCCCTCGTCGGGCAGCCGGTGCGCGATGTCGCCGGACAGATAGCCGGCGCCGTGCAGTCTTTCAATGTGCTCCTCCGTAACGGAGGAGGTCATCCACTTGCCTCCCGCTCCGGACATGGTCGGAGAAGGTCGAGACGAGATGCGCGAACTTGGGCGCTGGAGCTCGAGTGCGTGGAGAGGAATAAGCAAAGGAGGAAGAAGGCGTATGTGAAAAGGTGAATCCTTATCCCTTATATATAGGCGGACGAAGACTATGCGTCCCCACTAGCCTGGTAAAACTCGCTTATCTCCCAAGTGCCACCATCAATGGCACGATTGGGTTACCCACGTCCGTATTAATGAGAATTCCGGATTAAGGGGAAACACGATCTCTGCTTCGACAAGACGTGCCAAGGAAACCGCCTCGCTAAATGCGCTGAGGTGGTAAAATAAAAAACGTAATGGCTTGGTAGTGGTGTGACGTCACGCCGCAAAAAACGTCAGCAGATTGAACTTGTGTGTATATATATTATTCTCTCTACGGTGGAGTGTGGATTTTATTTTGCAGAGCCGGACACTATCCTGGTGTTCACAATCTTCTATGAATTATTCGGAGGAGGAACCCGCCTTGCAATGCCGAACAATATGCGCGCCGGACTCATCGTCATTGAAGCCTGGTTCAGGGGCTACTGAGGGAGTCCTGGATTGGGGGGTGTCCGGATAGCCGGATTACCATCATCGGCCGAACTATCATCGGCCGAACTATCATCATCGACTGGACTCCAAGACTATGAAGATACAAGATTGAAGACTTCGTCCCGTGTCCGGATGGGACTTTCCTTGGCGTGGAAGGCAAGCTAGGCGATACGGATATGTAGATCTCCTACAATTGTAACCGACTCTATGTAACCCTAGCCCTCTCCGGTGTCTATATAAACCGGATGGCTCTAGTCCATAGGACAACGAACAACATCAACCCTTACAATCATACCATAGGCTAGCTTTTAGGGTTTAGCCTCCTTGATCTCGTGGTAGATCCACTCTTGTAAACATCCACAATATCAATATCAATCAAGCAGGACGTAGGGTTTTACCTCCATCAAGAGGGCCTGAACCTGGGTAAAACATCGTGTCCCTTGTCTCCTGTTACCATCCGCCTAGACGCATAGTTCGGGACCCCCTACCCGAGATCCGCCGGTTTTGACACCGACACTGACCATACCAAAGTGTACGGATGCAAATATTGAATAAATATTCAACGGAAAATATGAGGATAGTAATAAGAAGCTGACGCTATGTACTACTTCCAATTTATTTGGACAATACGGCAAACGTAGGTGTACAATTGATGCATTAAGCAAAAAAATAGGACTATTTGACATATCCTATCCAGGGGCAGGCTACATGCGGGTATGTAAGAACAGGTATAATGATCATTGAAGAGGACCACCTGAGTATTCCCTTGACGTGGAGGCCGGATTGCTAGTCGAGCTCTTGGCGTGCCTGACGGTCCTGTTGCGGGGTACTCCAGACTCGCTTGAAGGAGTTCGGGGATGTTGTTGCCGAATTGGCTGTTTGTCGGAGGAGGCTGCTTTGTACTTCTGCCGCGAGGGCCGCGGTATTATCTTCCGTATGGAGGGAGCGGTCTGTGTTTCTATTGACTGTTATGACCCCACGAGGTCCTGGCATCTTGAGCTTGAGGTATGCATAGTGCGGTATCGCATTGAAATGAGCAAACACAGTTTGTCCAAGTAGTGCATGATAGCTACTACGGAAAGGGACGATATCAAAGATTAACTCCTCGCTTCGGAAGTTATCCGGAGATCCGAAGACCACTTCCAGTGTTATTGAGACCATGCAGCGGGCCTCTACCCCTGGAATTACACCTTTGAAGGTGGTTTTGGTGGGTTTGATCCGTGATGGATCGATGCCCATTTTGCACATTGTGTCCTGATAAAGCAGGTTCAGGCTGCTGCCACCGTCCATGAGGACTCGCGTGAGGTGGAATCCATCGATGATTGGGTCAAGGACCAATGCGGCTGAGGCGCCGTGATGGATGCTGGTGGGATGGTCCCTACGATCAAAGGTGATCAGGTAGGATGACCATGGGTTGAATTTTGGGGCGACGGGCTCCATCGCATAGACGTCCCTAAGTGCACGCTTTCGCTCCCGTTTGGGGATGTGAGTGACATAGATCATGTTCACCGTTTTAACCTGGGGGGGGGGATTTCTTCTGCCCTCCAGTGTTCGGATGCTGGGGCTCCTCGTCATCATCGTTGTGCAGCCCCTTGTCCTTGTTCTCAGCATTTATCTTGACGGCCTATTTGAACACCCAGCAATCTCTGTTAGTGTGATTGGCTAGTTTATCGAGGGTGCCATGAATCTGGCACAAGCGGTTGAGGATGTGGTCCAGACTCGATGATCCCGGGTTGTTTCTTTTGAACGGCTTCTTCCGCTGACCGGATTTGGAGTTGCTGAATCTGGCATTGACTGTCGTATCCTCGGCATTGTTGCCATTGTTTCGATGCTTGTGTCTGTTGCGCCGTGGCTTTTTGTTTCTGTCACGGGTATTTGAGGTGCCAGGGTTTCCTGGCGCGGTGTTGCTGCGAGCCAGCCAACTGTCCTCACCCACGCAAAAGCGGGTCATTAGTGTTGTGAGTGCCGCCATGGTCTTCAGTTTTTCTTGGCCGAGGTGTCGGGCAAGCCACTCATCACTGATATTATGCTTAAAGGCCGCCAGGGCCTCGGCGTCCGGACAGTCGACAATTCAGTTCTTTTTAGTTAGGAACCGAGTCCAGAATTTCCTGGCTAACTCTCCGGGCTATTGGGTAATGTGACTTAGGTCATCAGCATCCGGTGGTCGCACATAGGTGCCTTGGAAGATATCAAGGAATGCGTCCTCAAGATTTTCCCAACTACCTATGGAGTTTGCTGGTAGGCTATTCAGCCAGTGTCTGGCTGGCCCTTTAAGCTTGAGTGGGAGATACTTGATGGCATGTAGGTCATCACCGCGGTCCATGTGAATGTGGAGAAGAAAATCCTCGATCCACACCACGGGGTCTGTTGTGCCATCGTATGACTCGATGTTGACGGGTTTAAACCCTTCTGGGAATTCAGTTCCATTACTTCGTTAGTGATGCAGAGGGGGTGTGCGGCGCCTCTGTGCCGGGCTATGTCGCGGCGTAGTCCGATTAGGTCTGGTCGGTAATGTCCGGCCCAGCCGGATTTTTCAGTGTTGTATCCGGCGGGATGATCGGTGTCCTGAGCTGTGGCACGCCCTCGTGATCCGTAGATCGATCTTGGTTGTCCTGCGTTGTTTTCCAATATGTCTAGCATGTCCTGCGTATTGCCCCGGGCTGTAGTGAACCGGCGTGGGGGTGCGGGCTGGTGTCCGGCGTGAAATGTCGTTTTATCCCGGCCGCGTGGTGACCGGTCAGCCTCGTCTTGTGCTGGAAGTTTAGGCTCTTCGGCCTCTTCTTCTAGCGGTTTATGCTTTGGGTATCCCCTGCTCGGGGGTTCGAGTCCGTATTCCTTGACCTCTAGGACTTCGGTCCATCTGTCTGCGAGCAGATCTTGGTCCGCTTGGAGTTGCTGCTGCTTCTTTTTCAGGCTTCTTGCAGTGGCTATAAGCCTGCGCTTGAAGCACTCCTGCTCTATGGGATCCTGTGGTACGCTGAATCCGTTGTCACCGAGTCTCACCTCGTCTTCGGAGGGAGGCATATAGTTATCGTCCTCCAAGTATCCGTCCATCGCCTGTTCGTCTCGGCTAGCCTGCCCGTGTTCCTGTTCGGCTTGCTTGAAGGTGGGTTGATCAGGATCATATTCCGCTTCGGCACCATCTGGATTTTCTTCTCCAGTGTCGGTATTGTTGTGACGATGCTTGGAGCGGCGTCGATGACGCCCATGTTTTGCTTTCTTCCCCGAGGGGTTATCTCGCGTTGCCTCATCGCTGTTTGTTTCTTTGGGAGTGTCCACCATATATATATCATATGAAGAGGTGGCAGTTCAGCGCCCTGTGGGCGGTGGTTCCTGTTCTTCTCCCGCATCGTCGTCTATACCGTCGATGTCTTCGGAGTCAAAGTTAAGCACGTCAGTTAAGTCATCGACCGTGGCTATTAAGTGGGTGGTGGGTGGGTAACGAATTTCTTCGTCGCCAGCTTCCCACTTGAGCCGGACATAGTTCGGCCAGGAGTCTCCTGACAAAGAGAGAGATCTTAATGAATTCAGCATGTCTCCGAAGGGTGAGTGCTGAAAGATATCCGCGGCGGCGAACTCCATGATTGGAGCCCAATTAGATCCGATGGGCACGGATGCGCGTGGTCCGGAACACACTACCGGAGATGAGTCCGGTGGTCCGGAGGTACAGACTTCCTGAGGAGAGGAGTCTGTGTTCGGCTCCAACGCCGATGAGGGTGCGGCCTTCGGGGCAGGGTCCATCCACCTGTCCTCGGAAGGCACAACCTGCTCCAGAACAAAGTCCGGAGCTGTGGCAGGTGCGATGTTCCGAATACTGTCCGACTGCAGATCTAGGTCATTCTCGTCGTGATTGTTCGACGCTCCTGACACGGGCCCGAATCCGTCGAAGATCAAGTCTCCGCGGATGTCGGCAGTGTATTTTAGGTTTCCAAACCTGACCTGATGGCCAGGGGCGTAGCTATCGATCTGCTCCAGATGGCCAAGCGAGTTGGCTCGCAGTGCGAAGCCGCCGAACACGAAGATCTGTCCGGGGAGAAAAGTCTCACCCGGGACAGCGTCGTTGAATGTTGGAGAAGCCACCTAGCCTTGCAGCGATGACACAGAGGAACTCTCAATGAAAGTACCAATGTCAGTGTCAAAACCGGCGGATCTCGGGTAGGGGGTCCCGAACTGTGCGTCTAAGGCTGATGGTAACAGGAGGCTGGGGACACAATGTTTACCCAGGTTCGGGCGATCTCGATAGAGGTAATACCCTACTTCCCGCTTGATTGATCTTGATGATATGAGTATTACAAGAGTTGATCTACCATGAGATCAGAGAGGCTAAACCCTAGAAGCTAGCCTATGGTATGGTTGTTGTTGTGTCCTATGAACTAAACCCTCCGGTTTATATAGACACCGGAGGGGGCTAGGGTTACACAGAGTCGGTTTACAGAGGAGGAGATCTACATCCGAATCACCAAGCTTGCCTTCCACGCCAAGGAGAGTCCCATCCGGACACGGGACGAATTCTTCTGTCTTGTATCTTCATAGTCCAACAGTCCGGCCAAAGTATATAGTCCGGCTATCCGGATACCCCTTATCCAGGACTCCCTCAAGGGCCAGTAGTGATCGCCGCAGTCCTGCGTCAGGTGATGCATGATGTCTGCCGGTGAGCCCCAAAACGGCACCGGGCACTCATAGCAGTAGGCGAAGGGCTCCTTGGAGGCATCGACCAGGCCACCCATGAAACGGGAGTGGTTTAGGGGACGTTGCGCCAGTTGAATATATGAGCAAGTTACTACGAGATTTAATCCGAATAAGCACAAAATAAATCATGACGGCTATAACAGAGATGAAACTAGTCATGTGGACTAGCATAGTAGTAGGATACAGAGTAGAAACATGAATTCTACCACGATTTCAAACAGGAAGGACAGAAACACATACGGTGCAACGGGAGCAGCACCGTTGGCGTTGAGGTTGTCGCCCATGTCGTCGAGGACAAGGTTGCTGAGGTCGGGGAAGAAGTCTTCATCGGTGAAGTCGTGGCTGCCAGCAGTCGCGAGAGTGCGCTCCCCAAATTTCAACAGCGCCCGCCGAATGAAGCGCAGGAGGGAGTGGCTATAGGGGATGTTGCGGTCGCCGAATGGAGCGCAGGAGTAGCACACGAAGCAGTAGATGGTGTCCTTACTAGTACTCCCTAGTCTCTATCTATCTATATTTATATCTACTCTTATAGAAAACCGAGTTGGTGATGATGGTATGCCAGCCATCTTGTAATATAGACTGTCCGATCTATATCTAATGGATAGAAAGCCAACTATGACAATTTTACAAAAGATACCCGCACCTCTCTCTACATTTACAGATAAGGCATTGCCTCGTTCATCCTTATCTCCCACAACCTCGTGCTCCTCCCTAAGTCTCTATCTCTACTACTCTTCTTTGTTTTTATAACAAATCGAATAGTACTGCGCCGTCCGCTGCACGCCCGGCTGAACACGCCTCCTCGCCTCCATCATCACCAACTGAGTCTTTTATAGGAGTAGGAGTAGAGAAAAAACCGAGTTGGTGATGATGGTGTGTCGTGCAATGCACGGGCATCTTGCTATTTTTTTGCATATAATTCCAAATACCACGTAGACAACAGGACAGAGCTTTGTAACACCGAGTTGTGTTACTACAGGCCCAAAAGAGTGTTACTAGGCCATATAGTAACACAGTTTCAAATGTGTTCCATTACACCGTGTTACTAAGTGATGTCAATTGTCACACATAGTAAATGTTACCATATGTTAAAAAATGTGTTACTATTAGATTATAGTAACATGCATATTATGTGTTACCAAACATGCCGGTAACACATTTTTGTAATTATAGTAACACACATAGTAACATATATTTGTAGACATAGAACATTGCTGGTAACATGTTTTTGTAACTATAGTAACACAATTGGTAACATATATTTTTATCGTTAGAACACAAGTAGTAACATAATATCCAAATATCATAACACTATAATTTATAGTTGTCAACTTCCACAGTAACAAATTTTGTAACTATTTTAACACTATCAGTAACACTACTATATTAATATGGCAACATAATTATTGTTTTTATTTTTTGATTATTAACCATAAAATTCAACACCCATTTTATGAAATATACATTTATTTAATAAAAACACTGTAATTGCAAAATAGTTAATTGTTTTTATATTTTGCTTGCCACGGTTAGATTGGTAGAGAAATTGAAGCACAACAGATACACAAGTCCAAAATATCAAGATATGTACTGTGAATATTGAAAGTGCTAGTATCGACTAGAGGGGGGGGGTGAATAGGCGATTTTTATGAAAGTCTTCAAAACTTGGAAGTTTCAAAGACAAACAATAGAAATGACCTAGTTGATATGCAGCGGAAGATAAACTACCATAAGCAAACCATAGTCAAGTATGCAATGATGTGAAAGTACATGACTAATAGCAGCTAAGTAGTAAGGATCAGAATGGAAGATAGTATGAAGCCAATCAATAGTAGTAGTCAAACAATGAAGTCAAACAGATACACAAATAGGCAATGACTTCACGAAGACAAACTTAAGTAAAGGAAGGGAGAGGATAGAACCAGTCACTTGTTGAAGACACAGGATTTGTTGGACCAGTTCCAGTTGCTGTGACAACTATACGCCTGGTTAGGGAGGCTGAGATTCAACTCAGAAGACCGCATCTTCACCTTATTCCCCTTGAGCTAAGGACACCTAGTCCTCGCCCAATCACTCTTGTAAGTCTTCAAGGTAGACTTCCAAACCTTCACAGACTTCATTCACCGGCAATCCACAATGACTCTTGGATGCTCAGAACGCGACACCTAACCGGCTGGAGGATACACAGTCCTCAAGTGTAATAAGACTTCAGTGATGCCTAACACTCTTTGGCTCTGGGTGTTTGGGCTTTGTCCTCGCAAGGATTTCTCTCTCTCAAAGGCTTCGAGGTGGGTTGCTCTCAAAACGACAAAAGCCGTAAACTAACTCTGAGCAGCCACCAATTTATGGTGTAGGGGGTAGGCTATTTATAGCCACTGGGCAACCCGACCTTATATGTCCAAAATGACCCTGGGTCACTAAGGAACTGACACGTGTTCCAACGGTCAGATTTCAAACACACACGGCAACTTTACTTGGGCTACAAGCAAAGCTGACTTATCCAGCTCAGGATAAGATTTGCTCTCATTGTCTTCGCTCGAAGACATAGGATTTGGGTTGAGCATCACTTCAGTCATTCTGACTTAGTTCACTTGGACCCCACTTAACAGTACGGTGGTTCCTATGACTCAACAAAGAAGAAAAGGAAAGAGCGAAACAACACAGTCTTCGCGCTCCATAGTCTTCACTCAATGTCTTCTCATGTCATAGTCTTCAATATGAATATCTTCTCACACCACCATTGTCTTCAATGTCTTCATACATTTTTAGGGGTCATCTCCGGTAGGTAAATCGAATCAATGAGGGACACTACCTGTGTTATCCTGCAATTCTCACAAATGCATTAGTCCCTCAACCAACTTTGTCGTCAATACTCCAAAACCAACTACGGGTGGCACTAGATGCACTTACAATCTCCCCCTTTTTGGTGATTGATGACAAACTGGTTGAAGTTTTCAACGGGGATAAAGTATGTGAAATTGTAAAGGATAGGGAATTGTCTTCATAAGTAGCAAGGGTTCCCCCTGAAGATGTGCATATAAGTAATTTGCTTTTGGAATGCAAATGCACATGGCAGGTTGTACTTGTGGAGATCCACTTCAACTTATGAAGATAATTCATCATGCACGAAATGATATGGCAAATAGAATGACATGCATAATGAAAAATGGACGTCTATAGAATGATCCAAGTGCAGAAGTTATCATCGCACATGAAAGAGCAAATAAGTAGCAGACGACCATCGAGTTTAAGTGTTACAACTCAAAGAACCAAATGTTTCAAAAGCGAGAGTTGTAAACACGAGGCAAAATATAAAGCAACCGCCCATATGAACCCGCTTGAAGACTATCAACTCATATGCTTCTCCCCCTTTTGTCAGTAATGACCAAAAAGGTTTGAAGACATAGAGCATCTACTCGTCCTCATGAGGAGTAGAAGCAGCAGGGTTGTCATTGTTGCTTGGCGGTGCAGACGTACTTGGTGCATTGTCGATGCGTGCAGAAGTAGGAGGCGGTGAAGTAGCATCATCTTCATCATCGATCACTCTTGCATTCACAGTTGCCGCGGAGGAAGAATAGTCAGAGTCTTCAAGAGATGGAGTTCGACGTAGGACAGCAGTCCGTGGAGGAGTGGAGTCAAACTTGAATCTTTCAGTGAAGCCATCGTCTTGAAGATCTGCTTCAGCACTAAGCAGCGTCAAACTCTTCCATGATCGCCGACAAGTCTCATGAGCAACAAATGCATTCTTGGTGGCAAGATTTCAAATACGATTGACGTCCACCAAGAGGCTTTGCATCTGTCTCTTGAGCCAATAGTGATGCTTATCCTGTTTCTGATGCAGAGCCACAAGAAGTTCTCGGTCATTGAGGACCCGAGAGTGCTTCTTTGGCCTTTGAGCAATTGTGCTCTCAGTAGCTTCAGTTGGCGCATGATGATGCCGACGAGTATTTCCAGCCATCGGATAGACACGCGAGACAGCTTGGATTCCTTCCATAGGCTGAGTGAAGCTTTGATGTTCAGCATTTTGAAGACAAAGAGGCTCCTTGGCAGGCTCAGGGTATATAGCTTCAACTAACATATCAACCTCTGGCAGAAAGATCACATGATTGTGAGCAGAGGGCTGATAGTTGACAGTAGAGTGTTGCTTGATGAGGCGCATGACCCATGGAGCATAGAATTTCAGGCCAAAAAGGTCAGATCCAGATGCAGCAAGTTGCCTGATGAAGAAATCTTGTGCATTGAAGCTGATGCCATTGAGGATGTAAAAGACCAATGTCTTCATGGCTCCTTCAAGTTTTGCAGCTGATGAATGTCCTTTGATAGGCCATAGAGTTCGCCTGATGATGTGATATATAGTGCGAGGCAGATACTCAAGGTCATCAACAAAGAACTCCGTTGGATATTCAGCGTCAGATGGCAAGGGCTTCATCATGCTCAACATCTGGCTCATATTGGGTTTAGGCTTGTGGAAGATGCTCTCTAGTGCATTGCGGTGGTTTTGACAACCAGGTTCATATAGCTCTTCGGGAGTGGATAGGCCTGTAAGCTCAATGATGTCAAGAGCTTTGGCTTCATGATGAACATTTCCGGTCATCCACTCAAGAACCCAGGTCTTGATATCTCTGTTGTAGTCGCGAATGTGGAGGGTAGCATAGAATTGAAGCAAAAGTTCTTCATTCCAATGCTCTTTGTCAGTCACAAAGCTGAGCAGACCGGCATCACGAAAACAGTCAAGTGCTTCTTCTAAGCACGGCAGTCCAGCAATGGCTTCAGTGTCAAGGCGCATATGAGGGAAAATGCGCCCTTGATCATACAAAACGCAGGAGTAATAGCTTCGCTGTTGATAGCTCCAGAAACGATCTGATGATATCCTTGGCTTTGAGTAGGGGTTCTTGGCGCTGTCAAAGAAGGTATTGTGGCTTTTGAAGCCATTTGCATTGAAGGACCCTGTAGAATTATCAGTGCCTGGGAACCTTGGCAGTCTTGGCTTTGGTTTCTGGACCTGAGGCCTATGCTCAACATGATAATCAAATTGAGGTCCAGAGGCAGTAGGCGGAGGTACCAGAATGGGCCATCGGACAGTGGTTAGCTGACCATGATTGTATGCTTGCTCAATTGTATAGGGCCTTGGTGGCGGAACAGGAGCAGTGGCAGCAGCTGAGGCTTCAGGCTGCACAACAGGTGCTTCAGGAGCAATTGCCTCATTGGCTTCAGGCAAACTGGTTGGTTCAAGCTCCACATTAGCTTCAGCCATGACTACGTCATTCGCTTCATTTGCGTTGGTAGTGGCAGCTTCAGGATTTTCAACCTCCACTTGACGAGCTGGAGGGTCGGGCACTAGCACATTCACATCAGGAACAACTTCTTCAATAACTGGGGGAGTAGGGACACGTACGTCTTCTTGTCTTTCATCGGCTGATGCAGCCGGATTGTCTTCAGCAGCTTGGGCTTCAGACGCGGAGACATTCTCAGTTGGAGTGGCTTCAGGAAACACTTGACGTGCAACAGGTTGATGATGCACTTCTCCTTCTGGAACGCTCGGAAGAGGGACTTGAGGCCTTGGTCCTTTGTGAAGCCTTTGTAGGAGAGGCGACGCCTTGGGAGATGGAGTGGGCAGGTCCTCATCCTCTTCAACTTGCACAGATGGTGTGGCTTGTTGTTGTTGGGGAGTATTGGGGGAGTCTTGTTGTTGCGGGCGATCAACCCATGATGCATCCTGAGCAATTGGCGTCAGAGGACAACCAATGCTGATGATTTCGTTGTTCGTGAGAACAGGCGATCATACCACATTGTATTCAATTTGAGGAAGAACTTCATCATCTTCAACATTGTCATGGTGACCAATGTATTCAGTAGTGATGGGATCAACTGCTGGAATATCTTCAGCTTCATGAGCCTCTGTGGGAGCAGGCACATGAACTATCATCTGTCTTTCTCGATGTTCAGACGCAGGGCGAACCACTAAGATGAGTTCAACAACAAGGGGCTCTGTGGGAGCAGCCCGATTTTTCTTGGTCTTGCGCTTCTTCTTGGAGGGAGCAGCATCAGAGGCTTCAGTATTCTTTCTCTTTCTGGCTTCAGCCTCGGCAGCCCTCGTCTTCTTCTGTTCTGAAGCGGTAGTCGAGACCTTTGCCTTCGAGCTAGTCATGCTTCTTGGGAAGATAATGCGAGGTGCTTCTTGACTTGAAGGTGAAGGTTGGGCAGTAGAGAGCTTCTTCTTCTTTGCAGCCATCCTAGGGTCAATGCCAAGACGACCAAGAGACTTGCGCTTCTCAGCCTCATTGTAGGCAAGCACACACTTGTCAGCCAAACTCTTCATACGCTCGCGAGAGCCTTGGGCTTCTTGGCGCTTCTTGAGAAAAGCTTCTTTAAGCTCATGCATCATGACCTTGAAGTTTCTGACATCTTGCACGCTGAGCTTCGCCACATGCTTCTTGAACTGAGCCTTCTCATAATCAATTTTGTTTTTCAGCTCAATGATGCACTGAGCGAGAGCTAGCTCGGAAGCAATAGCGCCATTGAAGGAGATGCTGAGGCCAATGGGAAGCTGCAGATCGTCAAAGCTGAGATTTGGTGTGTCAAACCACTCATCAATGAAGTTATGGATGATTGCCACATCGAAGAGAGGCAGGTTGTTGAAGATCTTTGCTTCTTCCTTGCTCTTGATCAGTTGCTCAAGGGCATCATCTGCAAGATCTTCATCGCTGGACAGATCAATGGGTTCTTCACGCAGAATGGCAGCAAGAGTCAAGGTTTGATCAGTATACCTGACAATTTGCTTTTTCTTCTCCGTCTTCTTGGAGATTCGGGATTGATCTTCAGACTGCACACAGTCTTGAGGAGGTGCAGTGGCCATAGGCTTCGCATGTGAAGCTTTTGGAGCAGCTGATCTTGAAGCTTTTGGCTTCTTTTGCTTTTGCGGCTTTGGAGGAGGAGCTGGGGCTTCATCAGTGTCAGCATCATTATCAGAATGATCCACTTTGGCACCATGGACCAAGATGTAAGTGATGAGGCCATCAAGGTTGGAGAAGGGGCCTATGACATTGGGTTCTGCATCACGTGAGCCGTCGGCACGGGGAGCAGAGGGACCAGGGTTGAAGTCTAATCCCAATGACTTCTTGTTTTCCTTGGTCGAAGCCTTTGCGTGCTGGAAGTTGCATTTGAAGAGAGCATCATCACGACACCAGAGTAATGATGAGGGATCGGCATTCTCAGGTTGTGGTCCACGGACCATACAAGGATAGAATTCTTGTGAAATGGCTTCAGCTTTGTTCTTGGGGGGAAGGCCTCGATAGAGAATATCACCCCAAGGACTCTTGATAGCATTCTTCTCAGCGTACTCCTGGGTCACAGACTTGTACTTGAACCATTGTTCAGCCCAATAGCGTCAAGTCCATTGGATTCGGGTCTTGCGCTGATGATAATTCTCTTCAGGATCTGTCTTGTAGAGCTCTGCTAGGTCATCAGGCAGATCTTTTGATGTACCCCCTCGACGTTGTCTGCCACCCTTCCTTACTGATTTCTCTGCAGCCATGAACTTCAAACTGAATGGCTTCAATACGTTCAAAGGCTTCAGAGACTTACACTTGCTGGTCAAGCAGGAGCTGGCTTCAGGAGAATTAATGTGATGATGTAAGTATTCTGCAAACGAATGCAGACTATGAGAACCAAGGGATTCTCCCACGGACATGTACCTGTGACAGCATTAGAGATGCAAGGGAAGGGGAAGAGGTCATATGCATTCTCAGAAGATTTTGAAGATAAATCAGTTCGAAGACATTGACCTCATGTTGCAAAGACATTCACTTATATGTTGGGAGTTGGTTCCAGATTTGTACAAATCCGTGAATAAGTACAAGTGAGGAATCTAACTAGATATGAAGCTTAAGTGAATATACTAGGCAGTATGAGATGCAGACAGAATAGATCTAACTTTGTGTAGACACAAACCACTTTTGGTAAATAGGATAAATCTTGAAGATCAAAAAGGTGGTAAAATAGAGTTATAATTACCGCACGAAGAACTGCTAGATGAGATGAATAGGAGACCGAGCAGTTCAGTCCATTGTGCCCTAACTTGGCGACGGAGGACACCTACGGCGACGGCGGAGAGGACGATGTCCGCGGCCGGCGTGAGGACAACGTCGGAGAAGTCGCGGCAGCTAAGCGCTTCGTCGCCGGTGTCGTCGAGAGCTAGCGGTGGAGCTAGGGTTTTGACGAGGTGGAGAGGTGGAAGAAGGATTTCTTTACCGCCGGGGGCAAGTATTTATAAGTAGGTGTGCGGCACAGCGCAATTACGCTGGTGCCCCTGGTGGTTCACATCTGAGGGGCACGTGGCAAGCATGCAACATACTCAGAGTTGTCCCACGTTCCCACGCCCACCAGGCATGTCGGATGGTTGTTACGGCTTCTTTGGATTTCAACAATAAAGATGAGTTGTTTAAAACAGACTTAATGTTTTGTCTCTGTGCCTTCTGCTGACTAGGACGCAGAGAAGACATTCGACAGTTTCAATAGAATGCATATGATTTGGACAGATAGAGTTTGAGATTGATAGCATAGAGAGGTTAGGGTCCGATCACATTCACTTAGTTCAAAAGATTCAACTTGAAGACATAGCTATAAGTGAATGATGTAGAGGACAGAACACTAGTATATATAAATATATCAGAAAGCAATCAAATCATCATAGTGAAGAAAATCATGAAGATAAATTGAAACTGAAGACAAACCAAATGCGAAGTCATTGCAAAAATAACGCCATGAGTGAAACACTTCAAACAGAGAAATTTTGGTGGTGGCGTTACCCACCGTATAGGAAGTATTAGACCCAGACACGACGCACAATTATCGTGGCGCTCCGAAGACAAATTCCATGTTAATGTATTCACACTCAGAGTGTAAGTTTTCATTGATTGAAGATATACATTACTTTGTGTGTTGCACATCTAAGTCATCAACATGCATAAGTGTTGGGATGTGTGCCTGATCACAGGACATTAGAGGATTCCAAGATATTTAGCTCACACCATAACTTACAAAACCTTTTCTCATCCAAGGGCTTTGTGAAGATATCTGCCAGTTGCTCTTTAGTGTTGACGTGAATGATGTCAATATCTTTCTTCATGACATGATCTCTGAGAAAATGATGACGAATTTCAATGTGCTTTGTCTTCGAGTGCTGGACTGGATTGTTGGCTATCTTGATGGCACTTTCGTTGTCGCAGAAGAGAGGTACTTGTTTCAGATTGATGCCATAGTCCTTGAGAGTTTGCTTCATCCAGAGAAGCTGAGCACAACAAGATCCAGCAGCAATGTATTCAGATTCAGCAGTTGAGAGTGATACATAGTTCAGCTTCTTTGAAGACCAACAGAAAGTGATCGTCCCAGAAAGTGACATGTTCCTGATGTAGACTTGCGATCCACCTTGTCACCAGCATAATCAGCATCAGAGAATCCAACCAGATCAAATTTTGAGCCCTTGGTGTACCATAGTCCGAGTTATGGGGTGTAAGCCAAATATCTAAGAATTCGCTTCACAGCTAAGTGATGCGATTCCTTTGGTGCCGCTTGGAATCGAGCACACATGCAAACACTAAGCATAATATCTGGCCTAGATGCACATAGGTAAAGTAAAGAACCAATCATAGAGCGGTATACCTTTTGATCGAACTCTTTACCATTGTCGTCGGGACCAAGATGGTGTTTGGCTGGCATTGGCGTCGTGTACCATTTGCAATCTTGCATTCCGAACTTCTTCAGACAGTCTTTGAGATATTTTTCTTGAGATATGAAGATGCCATTTCTTTGCCGACGAATTTGAAGACCAAGGAAGAACTTCAGCTCACCCATCATGGACATCTGATATTGCTCTTGCATCATGTATCCAAACTCATCACTATACTTCTGGTTGGTGGAGCCGAAGATTATGTCATCCACATATATTTGGCACACAAACAGTTCACCATCATATGTCTTCGTGAAGAGTGTGGGATCGAGGGATCCAGGTTTGAAGCCTTTGCTCTTCAGGAAGTCTTTGATCGTATCATACCATGCGCGAGGAGCTTGTTTGAGGCCATACAGTGCTTTGTTTAGCTTGTGTAAGGGCATGTTTTATCCCTAAGTTGTTTTGGTGATTGATGACAATGCTTTTGCCGACTAATCGTGTGCCTTGAGTCTCTCAGATACTTCATCACTGGGCACAAGACGATTCGGTGCCCCTCGGAGTCCATGGAAGTCGGCGTCGCCCTACGTTTCTCCTTGGTGGATTTGAGTCGTAGGAGAGCCGTACTATTAAGAGGGGGTCCGCGTCGGAAAGGTTTGGGTGAAATCAACACGTACACATGTCTCCCCTTTCCCCGCTTTTTGGAGCTGCCTGTCGTTATCTTGGTTGTGCGAAAACCTGGTGACTACTGCTGTACTTGCGGTAGTACCGCAGGTACAAGCGGTAGTACCGCTGGGTGTCACGGTAGTACCGCTCCTCCTGAGCGGTAGTACCGCGGCACCCAGGCCTTGTGCCGCAGCGGTGCGGTAGTAAGGGCGGATGTAATTTTTTACATCCGCGCCCACCACGGTAGTACCGCTCGTCCAGCGCGGTAGTACTGCGGTGGCCCACGGTACTACCGCTCCCTGGGAGCCGTAGTACCGTGGCCCTCCTACCTAGTACCGCTGTGCCACGGTAGTAGGCGCGGATGAAATTTTTTACATCCGCGCCCACCATGGTAGTACCGCGCCCAGCGTGCGGTAGTACCGCGTCGGGTTTTTGCAACACCCCAGTTTCAGCGGAAGTAGGCACGGATGTAATTTATTTCATCCGCACCCTTCCCAGGCCGTGACTCTCCTACCTTGCGGTAGTACCGCAAGGGGGAGCGGTAGTACCGCGCCGGCAGTAGTACTGCCCCTCAGTCAGGCCAGTTGCGGCCTGTGCTGCTGCCGCGGTAGTACCGTGGCGGTCCACGGTAGTACCGCGTGGCCTCACGGTAGTACCGCGCCCCTAGAGCGGTAGTACCGTGGGTCGCGGGCTGAACCTTGTGGATAACGGTTGGATTTGTTCACGACTATATAAGGGGTGTCTTCTACCTCTAGTAGGTCACCTCTTCCACCTCTAAGCTCCATTGTTGCTCCAAGCTCCATTTTCGCCCGATCTCTCTCCCTAGCCAATCAAACTTGTTGATTTGCTCGGGATTGGGTGACAAGGGCCCGATCTACACTTCCACCATAGGATATTTGATTTCCCCCACTTATTCCTTGCGGATCTTGTTACTCTTGGGTGTTGAGCACCCTAGACGGTTGAGGTCACCTCGAAGCCATACTCCATTGTGGTGAAGCTTCGTGGTGTTGTTGTTGTTGTTGGGAGCCTCCGTTCATTGTGGAGATTGCCCCAACCTTGCTTGTAAAGGTTCGGTCGCCGCCTTCAAGGGCACCAATAGTGGAATCACGGCATCTCGCATTGTGTGAGGGCGTGAGGAGAATATGGTGGCCCTAGTGGCTTCTTGGGGAGCATTGTGCCTCCACACCGCTCCAACGGAGACGTACTTCCCTTCAAAAGGAAGGAACTCCGATAACACATCCTCGTCTCCACCGGCTCCACTCTTGGTTATCTCGTGCCTTTACTTTTGCTAGTCTACTTGTTTACATTCTCTACTTGCTTGTGTGCTAGTTGTCATTGCATCATATAGGTTGCTCACTTAGTTGCACATCTAGACAACCTATTTTGTTGCAAAGTTTAATTTGGTTAAGAAAAGCTTAAAATTGTTAGTTGCCTATTCACCCCCCCCCTCTAGTCAACCATATCGATCATTTCAATTGGTATCAGAGCCTCGTCTCTTTATTAAGGACTTTACCTTCCGAAGAGTATGGTTGACACCAACGATGGTGCGGAGGAACACTCCGGTGTGAATCCCATCTCATCTTCGGCCGAAGGGGGAGCCTCGGTCTTGCGTGAGGAATTCAATGTGGCTTTAGACACATTGAAAACCTCCATGACGGCCGAGGTTAAAAGCATGTTTACCGAATTCCTAGAGGGACTTAAACTATCTACCTCGCCTATGAAAGTGGGTGATCCCACTAGCAAGGTGACGGATGCTAACTCCGATAAGGGAGAAGCTAACAATGAAAAGAGTCCTTCTACTAGTGGTAGAAATGGCACCGGCATCTTTGCCCATGTGGAACCTCCTATCTATAAAGGACTGATTCCCTCCACTCGTTTAAATCATGTCGGTCCTCCTCCTAAGTATGTAAAAAATGAAGATTTTGATTCTTGGGTTTATCGCTTCAAGTGACATTTAAAACATGCGAACACTAACCTTTGGAGAATCATTGAAGAAGGTTTCTTTCCTCATGACCCAAGCAACTTCACCCCTCGAGAAGAAGTGGACAATCAATTCAATGAGAGTGCTCTCTTCATCATCCAAGATGCTATCCTTCCCGAAGATCTTCCTCATCTTCGACCTCATTCCATGGATAAAGACGCATGGAGGTGTGTCGAGCGTATGTACAGAGGAAGTGCTGGCATTCAACGCTCCAACTATGAAGTAGTGCAATATGAAGCCGATGAGTTTGCAATGAAAGAGGATGAAGAACCTCGTGAGCTATTTCGAAGAGTGACCAAACTTGCGGTCGCACTCCGAGATCATGGGAGTAAGGACACGGATGGCAACTGGATCAAGCACAAGTTCCTCAAGGCCATGATGCCTTACAACAAGGCCATGTCCTCTGTCATCCGCCAAAGACCGGACTTCCACTCCATGTCCTCTAGTGAAGTGTTGGATGAGTTTATTGCAATGAACATCTTGGATAAGACCGCCAACAATGCGGTGCTTCGCTCCCAAAGGGCGAAGAAGCCCAACCTTGCTCTGAAGGCCAAGGTTATTGTGGAAGAAGAGGAAGAAGTGGAAGATGAGGAAAGCAACCCCGAAGACACCAAATTTGATTATCATGAGCACATGGCTCTTGCTTCAAGACAATTTTGGAACAAAAAGAGTTCTAGACCCAACTTCAACAAGAATAACTCCAGTGGCGTCAAGGGAAAGCAACGAGTTAGAACTTGCTTCAATTGTGGAAATGTGAGCCATTTCGTTGCGGATTGTCCTTACGAGAAGCGGGAAGACAATGGGGGCAAGTTCATTCGAAAAGACAAAGCCAAGTCCTTCCCCAACAAGAACAACTTCGCCAAAAGGACTCCCACACGCGGGTTGGTGGTTCAAGAAGAATACCAAGAGGATGACGATGATGATGAAAATGAAGAAGCAATGGCCATGGCATCCATTGCCATTGCCACTACTCCCCGGGTGTCTCTCTTTGATTCACCCAACGAAAACTTCACCGCCAAACGCCTCATGGCTAAAGCTTCAAACAAGGTAACCCCCAACATTAAAACCACCATCATTCCTAATCCCTCCGCGGAGGATTGCATTGATGAACATTGCGGGTCTAATGAAGAAGTAAATGAGTTTGAGTCTTTTACGAGTAAGCTCAAGGGCAAGTCCAAGAAGCACTTTGTTGCTCTCTTGGAACAACTTGGTGAGGCCAATGACATGATCGAGGCTCACGAAGAAACCATCTCTAAGATGGAAGGTCATAGTCGTGATTATGCCGATGAGATATCGGATCTCTCTAATGCTCTTGAAGAAGAGCGTGTGCATCGTTTGACTCTTGAGGAGTCACACAATGATGACCATGCTAAGTTAAAGAAAGATCTTGATCATGCGATTGTCATGTCTCGTGTGCTAACTTCCGAGAAGGCTAAACTTGGGGTTGATCATGCTAGACTCAAAGAGGAGTTTGAGATACTTGACAAGGCCCACAAGGTCTTGAAGGGTACTCATGCTAGCCTCAAGGAGTCTCATGCTCAACTCCAAGTTAAGCTAATCAAGGAAAAGGCCACCTTTCCTCATATGGTATTAATTGATAATGCATGTGCTACTAACCCATGTTGTGAGCATGTGCATCTTGTGGAGGAAAATGCCAAGCTTAAGGATCACCTTGAGAAAGGCCTTGTGTCTTGCATTCACGGTGAGAAAAACCTCAATGACCTTTTGAGCAATCAAAAGGAAGTTGTGGCCAAGGAAGGAATTGGGTTTGCACCCAAGTCCAAGAGCAAGAAGAAGAAGAACAACAAGACCAATCGTCCTCCTCCTCTCAAACAAACGTTTGTGAAAGAGGGAGAGGGTGCTCCTGAGAAGAAGAAGGAGAAAGTGAAAGGAGGTGTTGTCCAAAAGGGCAAAAGCATTTCCTCAAACAAAGCCGGCGACTTTAACCCGTCATATGTGTTGTGCCGTGCTAGTGATGGACATGTTTATGCTCGATTTGTTGGTTCTCCTTATGAGTACATTGAATGGTCTATTTGGGTTCCCAAGACCCTTGTTACTAACATCAAAGGACCCATTACTACATGGGTACCTAAGACCAAGCATTGATCTCGTGTAGGTGTTTGCTTCCGGTGGGGGATCATGGTTGCTCGATAGTGGAGCAACAAATCATATGACCGGAAGCAAGGACTTGGTGGTGGACGTCCAAGAGATTCCATTTATGCCCACCAATGTCGAGTGGGGTGATGCATCACATTCTAAGGTATTGGGTCTCGGCAAGGTTGTCATTTCTCATGATCTAACGATCGAGAAAGTCATGCTTGTTGAGTCCCTTGCATACAATTTGCTTTCCGTTCGTCAGCTTGCACTCATGGGCTTTGCTACATTCTTTGACATTGATACCGTGGCCCTCTTGTGGAGCAAGACTCTTAAAGTAGCCTTTGTTGGGCATGTCGAGAACGGTCTTTATGTGATAAACTTTTCGGAGCGACCCACTAAGACCGCGACATGCCTAATGGCTAAAGTTGACGTGGGATGGCTTTGGCATCGCCGTTTAGCCCACGTCAATATGAGATCTTTGCAAAGTCTTCTCAAGGGGGACCATGTTCGTGGACTAACAAACGTTAGCTTTGCTAAAGATCGTTCTTGCAGTGCTTGTATCAAAGGGAAGCTTCATGAAAAGGCTCACCCTCCTTCAACCATCATTTACTCGAAGAGACCCTTGGAGCTCCTTCACATGGATCTCTTTGGGCCTCCATCCTTTGATAGTCTTGGAGGAAGAAAATATTGCTTGGTGATTGTGGATGATTATTCAAGATACACTTGGGTATACTTCTTCAAGAGGAAGAGTGAGACTCAACAAACTGTCATCAACTTTGCAAATGAAGCCCAACGTCAACATGATGCAAAGATTTTGACAATAAGAAGTGACAACGGCACTGAGTTCAAGAACTACACCTTGGATGAGTTTCTTAGTGATGAGGGGATCAAGCATCAATATTCTGCACCATATACCCCTCAACAGAATGGTGTTGCGGAGAGAAAGAACCGAACGTTGATGGATGCGGCAAGAACCATGATGGCGGAGTTCAAGTCTCCGTACAACTTTTGGGCCGAAGCCATCAACACCGCTTATCATGCATCAAATCGGCTTTATCTTCGCAAAGGCTTGAACAAGACCCCTTATGAGATACTCACCGCAACAAGCCCAACCTCAAGTACTTCCGGGTCTTCGGTTGTAAGTGTTTCATTCTCAAGAAAGGTGTTCGTTTGTCTAAATTTGAGGCTAGAGCTCATGAGGGCATATTTGTTGGTTATGCTACAGACTCTCATGCTTACCGTGTCCTCAACAAGTCCACCGGACTCATTGAGGAGACGTGTAACGTGGATTTTGACGAAAATAACGGCTCCCAAGTGGAGCAAAGTGGTACTTGTGATATAGGTGATGAAATTCCTCCCCAAGCCATAAGAAGAATGGGTATTGGTCAAATTCTACCCATTGAGGAACCCCTTGTGGCCGAAGGAGAAGGACAATGCTCTACTCAAGTAGAGCCATCACCTCATCAAGACCCACACGCTTCCGAAGAACAAAGTGAAGGCCCTCAACCTCATGAACAAGACCAAGGGCAAGATCAACCCCATGATGGCGATGAACCTCTAAGTGATGCCCAAGGTCAAGTTCTCCCCTTCGAGCAAGTTCAAGATCAAGAGCAATCTCGAGATCAAGAACAAGCTCAAGACGGCGTTCAAGATGATCAAGTAAACCCTCCTCCCTCCACATCCAAGGAGGAATTTGAGTGTCGTGCCGCGAAGATTGCTTCCAAGCTCACCACTCAAGGCCATCTTATGGAAAATGTGGTTGGAAGTCTAAGAAATGGGGTAAGCACTCGTAGACAATTAGCAAACTATTGTGAACATCACGCATTTGTCTCTTGTGTTGAACCCCAAAAGGTCTATGAGGCGCTCGAAGACTCGGATTGGCTCAATGCCATGCATGAAGAACTCAACAATTTCGAGTACAACAAAGTGTGGAGATTGGTGCCAAGGCCATCGGGGAACCACAACGTCATTAGAACCAAGTGGATCTTCAAGAACAAGCAAGATGCTCATGGGAACATCATTCGCAACAAGGCGAGATTGGTAGCACAAGGCTACTCCCAAGTCGAGGGTATCGACTACGGTGAAACCTTTGCTCCCATTGCTCGTCTTGAATCCATTCGTTTGTTGATCGCATATGCTTCTCATCACAACTTTAAGTTGCAACAAATGGATGTGAAAAGTGCTTTTCTCAATGGTCCCATTAATGAGTTGGTCTATGTCAAGCAACCCCCCGGGTTCGAGGACCCCTACTTTCCGAATCATGTGTATCAACTCGATAAGGCACTCTATGGCCTTAAACAAGCCCCACGTGTGTGGTATGATCACCTTACCGAGTTGCTACAAGATCGTGGATTTGAAGTAGGGAAAATCGACCCCACTCTTTTTACTAAGAAGGTCAACGGGGAGTTGTTTGTATGCCAACTATATGTTGATGATATTATCTTTGGTTCCCCTAACAAAACTTTCAATGAAGAATTTGCCGCTCTCATGACCTCCAAGTTTAAGATGTCCTCAATGGGAGAGTTGAAGTTTTTCCTTGGTTTCGACATCAAACAAAGAAGAGAAGGAACCTTCATCAACCAAGCCAAATACACTCAAGACATGCTTAAAAGATTCAAGCTAAGTGATGTCAAGCCGGCTTCTACACCAATGCCTACCAAGTGCCAACTTGACATCGATCCCAATGGTAAAGCGGTGGATCAAAAGGTATATCGCTCCATGATTGGCTCCTTGCTTTACCTTTGTGCATCTAGACCGGATATCATGTTGAGTGTGGGGATGTGTGCATGTTTCCAAGCCGCACCAAAGGAAAGTCACTTTGTGGCGGTCAAGCGAATCTTTCGATATTTGGCTCATACCCCAAACTTTGGCCTATGGTACCCAAGAGGAGCAAACTTCAAGCTTGAAGGGTTCACGGATTCCGATTGGGCGGGAGACAAAGTGGATAGGAAGTCCACTGCTGGAGGGTGCCAATTTCTTGGTTGCTCTTTGGTAAGTTGGTCTTCCAAGAAGCAAAGTTGTGTGTCTCTCTCGTCCACCGAAGCGGAGTATGTGGCGGCCGGTAGTTGTTGTGCTCAACTCTTATGGATGAGGCAAACTTTAAAGGAGTACGGTGTCATTTGTGACAAAGTGCCTCTTTGGTGTGACAATGAAAGTGCCATCAAGATTTCTCTCAACCCGGTGCAACACTTCAAGACGAAGCACATTGAGATTCGGTATCACTTCATCCGGGATCACATTAGGCGAGGGGAGATCAAGCTCAAGTATGTCAACACTCACGATAACCTTGCAGATATTTTCACGAAGCCCTTGGATGAAGCAAGATTTCGCGAGTTAAGGCATGAGCTAAATATCATTGATTTGAGCAATGTGACTTGAAACCGTGCACCCCCCCACCACACTCAACTTGTTGACTCGTTTAGGTGTAGGCATGGACATAGGGGGAGTGTTGTTCCCGCAATGAACTTTCCCTCCCCCCATTATGCATAAATAGATCATATCTTTCACATTAGCCATTTTTGATGGTACTTGTGCTTCAAAGACGAGTTTTGGTCATGGGCCCAAGGATAATTCTTCGCGGTGCCATGCCATCCAACTGAAACATAGGTGGCTTCGGCCACCGCCCTCTCTTCTCGAGAGACAGTGTCACTTGGTGTTCTCTTGCTGTTCTCCCTGTGGTTTCTTGTGTGTGAAAGTTCCCATGCAAAGGCATGTTCCTCTCCTGTTTGAAACTCTCGGTGCCTTGAGCTCACGGTACTACCGCGACAGGTCACGGTACTACCGCGGCCAGTCACGGTACTACCGCTGGTAGGAGCACGGTACTACCGTCCCCACGCGGCAGTAATTTTTTACTGCCGCCTGGTTGAGCGGTACTACCGCCTCGGCGCGGTACTACCGCCCTGGTGCGGTACTACCGCCCGAGCGGTACTACCGCGATGATACGCGGTACTACCGCGTCGGTTCAAGCGCGTGGGGATAAGGACGGGCAGGGGGAGTTCTAACTTCCCATACCCATTCGTGTCCTCTCTCTCCACGTCGTCTCTTCCTCTCCCGTGCTCAAGAACGGAACCGGCGTTCTTCGCCGGATCTCCTCCTCCGGCTGCCCTCCCGTGATTCCGACCGGTGGGATCGTTCCCCACCACGTGCTCTTGCTATGGACCAAGGTTTTCCCCCCAACTCCCTCTCCTTTTTCTGTGTTTAGTGCTTTTAGGGTTTGGGGGAGGCTTGTGTGTTCTTGAGATTCATAGGCTTAATCTCTGCAAGAATAGGATGAAGGAGTGTGGTATTGCATAGGATGTATACTTGTATTGTTGTTTTGCGCTAGATCGGATCGCCGTAGCACCGCCATGGTTTCGCGGTTCTTTTCAGATTTGAAATCTCAGGACAGATCTGACGCGACGCGGTACTACCACCCGTTCGGCGCGGTACTACCGCGCGCGCGGTACTACCGCCCCTCGGGTGCGGTACTACCGCGCCCCGTGCGGTACTAAGAGGCTACTGCTGCTCCAGCCATGGTACTACCGTGGCGTCGCACGGTACTACCGTAACCTCGCGTGGTACTATCGCGTCTGGAGCTGTACTAACCCCTTAGTACTGCAGACTGTGGCAGTTCTACCGTGGCCCTCATCTATCGCATGACAACTTTCTTGTATGCCTTCTATGAGTTTCCTGTGCTGTTTTTCTTGACCTTTGCATTGATCCTCTTCGCATTTTGTTTTGGTGCTTTGCGTGTGTGTCTCAGGTGGTGGCTCTCGCCGGTCCAAACCCATGCGTGACACTGGCTCCAAGCGTCTACGCAACCCAGGAGAAGTACCAGAGGGATCTTCTGCGTCCAAGCGCAATGTCAAGACCACAGCCATCAAGCAGAAGGAGCCCGCTAAGGGCATGGATGAGATCGCCCAAGTTGATTATGTCCGTCTCAGGCAGCTTCATCCTTATGTACATCCGCGTGCCACCTTTAGGGGCTGTGAGCTTTTCTGGAACAAGCAACAGCTCAACGTCTATCTGGATGTCATCAAGAACAAGCAGAACACCTATGTGGAGGTGAAATGGATTCACATGCACCACATGAGGAAGGACAAGCACAGTGACTACTTTGGAGAGGCTTTGGACTTGGTGGAGCAGTTTGGCATTGAGCATGTGATCACCTTTCACCTCGACTATGACCCTGAGCTTATCTGTCAGTTCTTTGCCTCAGTCTACTTTCACTCCGATGAGGAATGGAGGATGACCTGGATGACCAACGGCCGTAAGCTGACTGCTACCTGGAAGGAGTTCATGGATCTCCTTCAGGTGGCTGATGATGGACTCAACACTCCAGTAGGCGTTCGCCCCCATGCCAATGCTGATTCTGCTAGCAAGGACAAACTTACCCCGTTCATGGTTGAGAAGACACTAGCCAATGGCAAGAAGACTTTGGTGCTCAACTCTTTCCTGGACATCATGTATCGCATCTTCCGCAACTCCTTGTTCCCTCGCATCGGTGATAAGGACAAGGTTCATGCCTATATGGTGGACATGATGCTCATCTGCGAGGATGCTCGTTCGTCTCAGTCTCAGCCACTTGATGTCTCACACATTATGTGGTGTGAGCTCTGGTTTGCAGTGTTTAATCGCAAGGTCCCTATCTATGGGCCCTATCTGTTTCTGCTATTGTCGAAGACTTGGGAGAAGATGTATCCTGCTGATGAGTTTCTAGCTCCTGACTGGGTTCGCCATGAGCCCATCTGCCTGCGTATCAAACCCAACTGGGCCAACACCTCTACTCACGTCAAGGCGACTGATGCTAGGACTACTGTTGATGAGGAGGCTGCTGGCGACGAGGATGTTGCTGAGGGTCATGCTGCTAGGCCCTCCCAGAGTGCTTCTAGGCCATCGTGGGTCACGAAGTTGAAGGATAAGATGAAGTCTCTATTCTGCATGCAAGCCAAGGGGCAGTACTGGACTCACTTGGAGTCCAAGGAGAGTCATCGCCGGCACAACAAGATCATGCGGCTCTATGGTGAGAATGTGTCTGATGGATCTGAGGAGCGCATCACTCCTGAGGCCGAGTGGATGGAGAAGCAAGGCTACAGGTGGACTGATTCTGAGGAGGAGGTTGAGGAGTCCATTCCAGCTACAGAGGCGTCTGACGAAGTGGATTGGGACGATTTCTCTGCTTGAGCCACCTTGTGTGTGTGTCGGTGTCCTCTCTGCCTTTTTGGCGTCTCGATGCCAAAGGGGGAGAGAGTATAGGGATTTGCGCGTTTGCGAGTCGTGTGTTTGCCGCTTTCTTTGTTGAACTATTTGCTGCTTTCTTGCTTGAACCCTAGTTATCTTGTTTCGTTTGGTGTAAGACTTATGCACTCTATCTACCCTAGCAAGCTATGTTATATTGTGCTATCTTTATGCTATGCTATGTTTATTATCATGCCTTGGTCTCTAAAATATAGGGGGAGTGTTGATCCTAGTTTGTGTGTCTTGCAGTCCAAAGCATTCATCTATAGTGCACACATCTAGGGGGAGCCCGTCTATATTTTAGAGAGGTGGGGTTTGCCCCTGCTCTCATTTATCTTATCTATGTGCAAATCCCGTGTTGTCATCAATCCACCAAAAAGGGGGAGATTGTAAGGGCATGTTTTATCCCTAAGGTGTTTTGGTGATTGATGACAATGCTTTTGCGGACTAATCGTGTGCCTTGAGTCTCTCAGATACTTCATCACTGGGCACGAGACGATTCGGTGCCCCTCGGAGTCCATGGAAGTCGGCGTCGCCCTACGTTTCTCTTTGGTGGGTTTGAGTCGTAGGAGAGCCTTACTATTAAGAGGGGGTCCGCGTCGGAAAGGTTTGGGTGAAATCAACACGTACACATGTCTCTCCTTTCCCCGCTTTTTGGAGCTTCATGTCGTTATCTTGGTTGTGCGAAAACCTGGTGACTACTGCTGTACTTGCGGTAGTACCGCAGGTACAAGCGGTAGTACCGCTGGGTGTCACGGTATTACCGCTCCTCCTGAGCGGTAGTACCGCGGCACCCAGGCCTTGTGCCGCACCGGTGCGGTAGTAGGGGCGGATGTAATTTTTTACATCCGCGCCCACCACGGTAGTACCGCTCGTCCAGCGCGGTAATACCGCGGTGGCCCACGGTAGTACCGCTCCCTGGGAGCCGTAGTACCGTGGCCCTCCTACCTAGTACCGTTGTGCCACGGTAGTAGGCGCGGATGAAATTTTTTACATCCACGCCCACCATGGTAGTACCGCGCCCAGCGTGTGGTAGTACCGCGTCGGGTTTTTGCAACACCCCAGTTTCAGCGGAAGTAGGCACGGATGTAATTTATTTCATCTGCACCCTTCCCAGGTCGTGACTCTCCTGCCTTGCGGTAGTACCGCAAGGGGGAGCGGTAGTACCGCGCCGGCGGTAGTACTGCCCCTCAGTCAGGCCAGTTGCGGCATGTGCTGCTGCCGCGGTAGTACCGTGGCGGTCCACAGTAGTACCGCGTGGCCTCACGGTAGTACCGCACCCCTGGAGCGGTAGTACCGTGGGTCGCGGGCTGAACCTTGTGGATAACGGTTGGATTTGTTCACGACTATATAAGGGGTGTCTTCTACCTCTAGTAGGTCACCTCTTCCACCTCTAAGCTCCATTGTTGCTCCAAGCTCCATTTTCGCCCGATCTCTCTCCCTAGCCAATCAAACTTGTTGATTTGCTCGGGATTGGGTGACAAGGGCCCGATCTACACTTCCACCATAGGATATTTGATTTCCCCCACTTATTCCTTGCGGATCTTGTTACTCTTGGGTGTTGAGCACCCTAGACCGTTGAGGTCACCTCGAAGCCATACTCCATTGTGGTGAAGCTTCGTGGTGTTGTTGTTGTTGTTGGGAGCCTCCGTTCGTTGTGGAGATTGCCCCAACCTTGCTTGTAAAGGTTCGGTCGCCGCCTTCAAGGGCACCAATAGTGGAATCACGGCATCTCGCATTGTGTGAGGGCGTGAGGAGAATACGGTGGCCCTAGTGGCTTCTTGGGGAGCATTGTGCCTCCACACCGCTCCAACGGAGACGTACTTCCCTTCAAAAGGAAGGAACTCTGATAACACATCCTCGTCTCCACCGGCTCCATTCTTGGTTATCTCGTGCCTTTACTTTTGCTAGTCTACTTGTTTACATTCTCTACTTGCTTGTGTGCTAGTTGTCATTGCATCATATAGGTTGCTCACTTAGTTGCACATCTAGACAACCTATTTTGTTGCAAAGTTTAATTTGGTTAAGAAAAGCTTAAAATTGTTAGTTGCCTATTCACCCCCCCC